>NC_142607.1:51296277-51638052 GCF_041222555.1 Hakea prostrata | reverse complement strand
AGCTCCCACCTATAGGACAAAATCCTTCGCAATTCCATACCCTTCATCCAACTTTTTCTAAAGCTTGGCCCTTAGTCAAACTTGCATTCAAGGAGCTCTTCATAGTTGAATCCTCTAAGGGGGGACAAAGGAGGAGAGTCATCAAGATAATGCATTATATCCGGATTTGGAATGGGCCGGTCCACTCACATCCTTAGCCCAAGGGAGAAGAGGAAGTCACAACTTTTCAAACACTCGGGATGACACTTGTATGATGGGAGCCGTGTTGAAATAAGGATTCCTCCTTAAGATCGACTCCCATACCTCGTTCTCACCTTCCCGATAAGCCTACAAGTTATAAGTGTTCAGCATATCAATAAATGGCTTACTCTGCAAGTATTTTAAGATGCAGCCCCGCGAACATCAATCGGAAGAGTTTCGGGCTGAGGAGTAATGGCTTGTCTTTGAGGCATAGGTGTAGGAGCTTTAGCTTCATCCCCTTCAGCTCTCAAAGCTTCTCAACTTCCCACTCCAGCTTTCGGATTCTCTCCCTAGCACCATCCAAATCCGAATGAAGTCGCTCGATTTCAGAATTCTTCACTCGGGCAACTTCCCAAAGCTTGTCCCGAAGATGAGCAAGCTCAACATCTTTGGCTTTGGATTCTTCCCGAAGCTGGGAAAGATCATTATTTAAGCTACTAAGCCTAAAAGCTTATTCCACCCGCTTGTGGAAGTTATCAAAGAAGGCTCTGTAATACCGCAAGAGTTAGTTGGGAGCAAAAAATTTTAAGAAAGAAAAATGATGAAGAGATACTTACAAACACAAATGACCTTATAAAGGCCTTGTCTGGAATAGCATTGAAGGCTCTGTTCTCGGCAAGCATCTGAGCAAAAGTGCACCATTCTAGCACCTTTTCAAAATCGCCTATCACCAAGTCAGACCTCTTCAATGACCAGGAAGACCTGTACAATTCATCATCTAACCGAGGACGCTTTCTTTTGGAAACAGCACCCTCGGCCTCTTGGAAAACCTCCTCCACTACTAAAGGAGGAACCTCCACAGCTTGTGGAAGGTTGGAGGAAGATGCCAACGAGGCACCAGCCAGATGGGGATTTGGAGGTGCGGACGACAGCTGAAGGAACTACATCTTCCTTAGCAGGCCGAATGGTCTCCATCATGGAAGAAGACACAAACGAGGCATTAGCAAAGGCTGTGGGAATCTGAACTTTAGGAGAATCACCAACAACAATCTCTTCGTCTTTGAACAACCTTTCTCACCACTTGGAGTAGTCTTCTTAGAAGATTTTGCCCTAACGACATCCAAGTTAACTTTTGGAGGCACTGCAAGGAAAGACAAACGTCGCCAGTTATGAAAGGTTAGCCAACAAAAAGAAATAGCAAGGAAAACCCTAGATGTCTGAAGTTCAAAAAAGGATATTCCAACAAAAGGCTTCCGAAATGAATAACCACCAAGTAAAACTACTTTGGAGTTACTCAGGGAGGAGAACCCAAAGAACCCAACAGAAGAAAGGATGGAGTGGATTAGGAGAAAACTCACTTGTTCAAAATCTGATTAGAGTATCATCAGAGGATAGAAATGCAGAAGCAGCAATGGCGAAGAGAAACGACTGTTGTTGCAAACGACAGAGACAAGAGTGAAGCACACTTGAGGTATTTAAATAGCCCTAAGGGGTGATGTAATGGTTTAAAGCTCGTATGGATCAAGGGTCAAGAACGAGAGACGATCCGAATTTCGAAAACAAATCCAAGATCAATGGTCAGGAGATAATGACGTTTCAAATTCGAAAGTTAATAGTTAAGTTCGTCCCAAGCCTTCACGTGGAGCATTGTGCACCTGATATGAGGATGTGCAGCAAAAAACCAACCGTCACACCAATATTAAATGAAAAGAATATTTCCAATTTCTTGGGAAGTGCAACTCATATGCAAGTACAAGGAAACGTTTGAGTTTCGTCATAAAGTGGGTGCAACTTGGAGAAAAATGCTTCAAGTAAGTCATAGGGGATTAGGATTGAACCGAATCAACTCAGAGGCAGGGGTGTATCCCAAGGTTCCCGAACGTCAACCCCTCTGAGGTTCCCTAATGTCAACTTTGACCAAGGTACAAGGTTATTTCAAAGCAAGCCTAGTTCATTTCCGAATGTGATTCTAAAAGAAGAAAATGAGCAAATTCTCTAAGTACGCTATGAGAAAATACTACCAGATCATCACAACAAATATTCCCAAAACTCAAGGAAAAAGTGATGCAACGGCATTAAATGCGATTCGACATTTAATAATTGAAGGATCATTGAAAACCATCACTTGATAAACGGGACCAGTTCAAACCAAGCCCTCGGAATCGCCCGAGTTTGGGGGGCTTGTGATACAGGAAAAATAATTATCGAACCGGGTCCGCCCTTGGTTCGACCCTTGACCCCGGTCGGGAAGAAACGGACTAACTTGCAGCCTCGTGGGCCGGGTTTAAAGATAGCTTGCTGAGAAAGAAACCTAACTCAGTCAACAGGCACGCCCGAATCCGTAATTATTGGAGTGGACGAATCGTCAAGGAGACGGTTAACGGCACTTACGGGAGCAAAAGATCGTGCTAACAAAGAAGTTATCCATTATCCCATCAACGAACGGATCTATTATCAACGGATCTAATCATTAAGATCGGACGGCCACCCGAAGAAAGCTCAAATAAATCCAACGAAGGAGATTCGAAGGTAAACACTATATAAGACATGACCTACGTACAAGAGAGGTATCTGAATCGTATTCCATATATTCGTATTCATACTTTTGCTCTGTACTCAAGCAGAGCCTTTTATGATCGGTTCATCAACTGACTTAGCCTTCGGAGGTGGACTCCCGACCCCGCGGTCGGGCCACATCTGACGATTGTTTTTGCGCAGTCATTAATCCATGATCTAAGGGCTGAGCGGATTTTGGACGCATCAGATTGATTCGTTGAAGTGAGAGAGCATATATTTTTAATACACCAAATTAAATTTAAATTTTAAATTCAAACCCAAAGAAATACAAACTCTATCCTAAAATTCAAAACACAATAGATAGGTTGTAACTTTGTGTTATATCTAGACTCTAACACCTGCAACATTGGATAAAATTCTATATATTTGAATTTTGAAAAGTTTGTTGTAAATCAAATAATAAATAAAACACTTCCACAAGCAAACAATTCGTGGAAAAACTCATCCTCTCCGAGTCTTTCTCTGAACTTTGAATTCATCGTTTGAGTTCTATCTATATTTTTTCTTTGATCTTGAAACAGAAAAGAAAAGAAACTAGGAACAAAATAGAGAATAATAGGTTTATAAATTGGTCTAATTTTTCAGTAAAAAAGTTGGATGAAAATAGATTTGTTTTTTTATTTTTTCGGGAGTAAATATGTTACAATCTTACGAAAGCAAGATCAAACTGTAAGAAAATAATATTTAACATAAGTTACAATCTTACATAGGTTATTTATTTCTTGTCACTTTTGATTTACTCCTTAAAAAAAAATTATTTAATACAAAAATTCGTTATTAAAATTACTTTTAAAACTGGTGGTAAACTTTAGAATTTTGTAAACAATATATTCTTAAAACAAAATAAAAGAAATCCAAATTTTTACTTATTTATTGAGGATTTTTATAATCTCAAAGATTGTGAAGTTCCATTATAATATTCACATCTGTTTTTGATTTTTCACTTATTATTGTTTTTCTAAGAATTTAATATAAATTTTGAATTATTATCAATACTATTCTCTTTCTAAATATTAGTATTAAAATTTTAAAATTATTTTCTCCTCATGTTGAATCCACGGTTCACACCTGAAAACCAACCTCACCCCTATTGGTCAACTGCTACATGCCAAGAAGAAAAGTTGGGGGACAACTGCTTCGCACTATCTTCTGTCCCCACACGCTTTCAGTCTAGAATTTTCTTCCTATAGATCAATCAATTTGGTTGGAATGTCTCCAAAAACAAAATGGTTGGAATAAGAATACACGAGAGCTTCTGCCTTCCCTGGTTGGGTTGATAAAAATCTGGATTTGATTCGAATGGTTCTCATGCTTATCATGCACGCAAATAATTGCAGAACAGTTTTCTCAGCAGAGAAAGGAAGAGAAGAAGAAGAAGAAAACAAAAACCTAGAATGTCCGCGTGCATGGTGGTGGGCTCCAGCCCTTCACCGTCTCGCTAGTGGTTTGTTCAACGCTTATTTTCTAAGGAATATTAGATAAAAACAACCGCATGCAACGTAACTAATACTCATAAAATTGGAATATGTTGACTTCAATCATCATATATAATAAATATTGTTTTCGCATGTCAATGTTTCTAGTGCTGCCTAACAAATCAAAGAATAGATTTAAGCTGATCTGCTTCAGACATGCAGCAAAAGAGAGAGATGATTTGAATTTTAAAATGTAATAGCGTAACAGATTAAGTATTTTCCTAACTTGCATGTCGTTTTTCTTTTGGTAAATTCATTTCTTATGACACTAAAGTCGGAAAATTCAACGGCTGGAAACAAGAGTATATCCTAAATTTTATGTGCGATTCTCAGGTAATCTTTTCGCACATCTCAATTTATTTTAGATTCATGTCAAATCTTCTCATTTTCACTTCAACTTCTTAGGAACAGAGACTTCTGTGAAAGCCATAGTTTCTAAGCTTCACTTAACAACTCACCCACAACACAACACTTCACTGCACTATCTACACCACACAACACCTTCTCACAACTCTCTTTTCTTAGTTTGCTCTATTAGACATCCACATGGCTGCCCACGAAGGCAGTCACGCATAAGGTAGAGGTCGGGGACGTGGACATGGATGTGGACAGGTACCACAGATGCCACATCTCTTCGAGACAGAAGAAGCCGAGCAACTCTACTTTGCCCACTTTAGACATACACCCATCGAGTACAGTCGATTTTTCACAATCAAGGAGGTGGCGGTGTTCTAAGTCACTGGGAGGTTTAACACACTTGGATATGGGCACTTTATAAGGGTGGAATTGGGTCTTGAAAATGGTTTCATTGCGTTCGAAAACCCCAATTAGAGACCAACAATAAAAACGATCCAATATAAAATAAAAAATCATTTTCGGTCGAACCGAATCGAATCAAAATTAAACGACTAACTTGTCAAAGCAAGTTGACTCGTAGTACTAGCAAATCGACTCGCTGGTCACAACCAAGTTGCATCATCAAACGGTCCAAATAGCAAACCGTTCAGTCACACCATTGACCGGTCAACCAGTTCTACCTGGATGACCTGATGAGCTCAGATTCTGATTAGTTTGACGGGTCATGGGTTGGGTCGGCCCAACTCGTTGACGGGTCAAACTGTCACGTCATCATTAATATTACTTAAAATATTCATAAAAAATTCATAAAACCATTGCTGGATTTTGGCAGCGCGGGTCGAAGAGTTCGGAGTCCGGTGATGACCCATAATATATCGATCTCTTCGTTTTCTCGAGATCTAAGCAGTGTTAATCTAGGATTTTCAAGATCCTTCTAGAAAAAAAGTTATTGGCTAAAAACAATACGGTTTCATTGAAAACTCAGAAGAAAAAAATTCACAAGTTGCATGGGTTCGATTCTAAAACTCTAAATGCATCATTCAATATTCTTACGGATTTTTAATCAATTCTATGCAAGTTCTAATACCACATATAAGAATATTTCTATCCAAGATCACATAGATTGATTAAAAACACCTTAATATAATACACAATATAAGATAATGATGAACATATCTTCTTTAGGATCTATTGGAGATGAGCACAGTGGATTAATATCTTATTTAGTCTCCCATGAAGAACAAACTTGAAGTTGATTCTATGATCAACTTAATACTAAATCTTCTACTCTAGACTCCTCCATATTCACTGGCTTGATAGAATAACCAAACTAAAGCAGAGAATAATGAGATAATTATTATTTGAGTTTAGAGGAAGAACCTAGCTAGCATCCTTTAGCAAATCCGTTAGATTGTCCATCAAGATCTAGCAGTCCTTATTAGCGTACACTAGCCAATTCATATAAGAGGTTTAGTAATCATATATTACCCATATCAGATTAATAAAGAAACTAAATCAGATGTGTAACACAATCAATGAAGCTCTTCTTATATTAAATATTTTATTAATATTCTAACATCAATGATCTAACACATCTAAGAAACATATAGTTTTCTATTATAAGAAAATGTTTCAATAATATTATCTAAAATATTGTGTATGCATAGCCCGGTTGAAGGATATAATACATCAAAGGAGATAGAATGAAATATATTTTACCAAAATTTTCTTCACTTATGATTTTCAATAAAATGGTGAAATCGATGTTCATTAAATTTGTCAAAGTGATAATTTGACAGATTTATTCACTGAGACATTACTTATTTCAAAATTTGAAAGGATGGTACATGAAATTGGGATGTGCGTACTCAAATATATTCAATGATGTTATCATCATGGAAAATAAAATACGTGTTGCACTATTTTTTACTTCACCAAGGTCTTGACCCACTGGATTTTTCTAGTAAAATTTTTAATGTGACAGCTACCAATTAGTATTATATATATATATACCATCAAGAGTGCGTGGGTGACATAGCGCGTATGCGAGAGCCACACACGAGCGGGAGTGAACAAATCGTTTAATCTCCTCACCGTTGATCACGTGATTTTTTTTTTTTTTTAACCCTCAAGATATTTTGAAGGTCAGGGCTTTTGTGATCCGGCTGTCCAAATTACCAACCTTCCTGTCCCGTCACCAAGAATACAACCAAGTCACAGACTTTGTAACTAAATAGTCGGAACTCTTCTTGGAAGGACCACTTACAGTGTTACACTCCACATAGCATATGCTAGCTGGTGTATTTCTGTTGTCCAAAGGTTTCCCCTTGGCAGGACCTATTAGAAAGTATGAAACCAGGTTTCGTTCCTATCAGTCCTTAACATGAGTCTGGCTTGAAGAAGTTCAAGAGACTGGTAGAAGAAGAAGAGGTCTAGAACAGACTTATAAGACACACAATTCCTAACGATCTCAATCATTATTAGGTAAGTGAAGACATAGAGTAAAACACATAAAAATCTAATCTTTTTCAACAATTTTAAATGGCAGTTACTCCGAATCCTTCGGTGCACCATCACATGCCTAGCTTTCAGAATTCTATCAGAGCTAATGTCCAGCCACAACCAATTGCCCTAACGCACACAGCAAGCGGAACTTATGTTGGAATTTAGGACTAGCACATTAGATCTTAATAGTTTTCTAAAATTAAACTGATCTTACAGGAGGAATTTATGCCAGATTCATCCTTGTAACAGTAATTAAAACTTTGTTTGAAAGATTAAAAAAATTGAATACCAAAAATTTACAAGAGTATGAATTTACAGATGAAATGCATACCACCTTTCACCAAATATAGCGGCAGAGCCGACCATTTCTGGTTATGTGGTCTAATGAGATGCATGAAAAATTATCAAGGGGCCTAGGAGATGAAGGAAGCACGACTGTAGGCTATTCATCCCAAATCCTTCCTCGAAGAAATTACAGAAAGAAATGAAAGAAGTGAATATACATATAAAGTGTAGATGATGCATGATGTTAAAATTTAGAGGGGCCTAGGAGAGATGATAGAAGCACGACTGTAGGCTTTCATCCTCAAATCCTTTCTCTAAGAAATTAATGGAAAAAATAATAAAAACATAGGCACAAGATAAGCTACATCTTAACCACTTAGGGTTCCCTTTCGGGATCCCCGAAGTGTTAACTAAATACTAAGTAGAGAAAAGATCAAAACATATCATTATGAAAGCTTGTCTTTATTTCTTCAAGAGCATGTTACAAGAGAGAACACCATTACACTTGGAGAGCCAAGAAGAGAAAGAAAACTTCACACCTTCACCTTCATCTATTGCTATCCTTCCTTCTCTCATCTCACACTAGCTACTTCTATTTATAAGCAAAGGGAGAGTCCTATTCCTAAGTACATGTCACCATTTTAAGCTAAGTACTTGTCAAGTTACTACAAAGATGGAAGTAAAAGGACTAAAGTACATTTTTCAGAGTACTAGAATACCCTTAGCCCTTTTTGGTATTTACAACCTTGTCCACTAAGGTGTCACTTTAATGATTAAAGGAATGATTCCATGCAACACCCTCTACGCATGCAGCTGTGTACTCTGCTGGGGACCGTAGATTTGGTATTTCTTCAAGAACCACCCTGTGGCATTCCATGTAGTATAAACTACTGTTTTCCACATTGGTTTGGTTCAGGTGGGTAACCCATATTTTACAGACAGGGTTCTTGCCTGGCATACTTTTGTCCTTAGCATGCTCAAGTGTGATAAACACTACGTTTTGTAACCCGTGTTCAAGGTTAGCCGGTTTTATACTAGCCTGGCCTAGTTTACCCAATGTTTTTCATGCTTGGTACTAGCATGGATCCTGTTGTAGCCCGGATCGAGGGTTATGGACAATTATGTAGTTTTACATGGTTGTCCTATGAACCATGTGGTCCTTTATGGATTGGGCCAAAATCCTTGTGGATTTGTTAAGGTCCACAAAAACCATCCCTAAGTTTAACGTCGTTTGGGTGTGAGACGGATGGTTAGGGAATCACCCTTGTTCAATCTACATTTCTAGTAGATTTTTTGATGCTGACGGAGACTTTCCTTTGTTGTGTCTTCGTCGTACTATTTCGTATTCAATGTCTTCTTGTGGGGTCAATGTTCTTTCTTGTTCGTCCTATGGGTTTATGGGCCCACGATAGCTTCCGCTGTATTGTGTAAATTTTTGTTGAAGGAGAGCTTCTATTTCTCCAAGTATTTCTGTTTTGAAGGCCTCCATTGGTGATTGTGAGCTAGAGCCTGGTGATATTTGTTCAATTTGTTGAGCATCGTTTGCTGATGGAGTATCTTGTGCTTTGTAAAGTTGTAGATCAGCTAAGAGGCTTTTGTTCGAAGCTTCTAATCGCTGAATTAGTCATTCTTTTGTAGCATTTTATATTTGTAACTTGCTTATCCTCATAGAACAATTGGCTACTTGATCCAAGAGTTCCCTGTTTTTTGTTCTTGATTGGCTCGCATTGTATACAAGTTGTGTTCCTCTGAGCCATGTTGGAGAAAGAGGGTTGTTGAGGAGGAGCATTATGTAGTTTTGGATCCACGTAATATGTTGGGCCAATCATCGACTTGGCATGGATCTGTGCTTGTTCGAGGGTCTCATATCCCTTGAAGAAAGGAGTGGGATAACCCTTTGTAGCTTCTGCAACATCTTCCCAATCAAGAAAAATGCCAGTAGTGTGTCCTTGGTAGACGACGTAGAACTTCGCCTTGCCTTTCTTTGTTCGCAGTTGTCCGTATAGGAAAGCAGCAGCATGTATGGCATTTGCTAATCCTGAGATAGCTTTATGTTGAGTGATGCACTTGTTTGCATTGTACCATATGTTGTCCAAACATATTTTGTAAAATCCAACTTTTACCTAACCTTGACCCGACCCGGTCATTGTTATGTTTGTAGGTCCAAAGACCCGAAGTGATGGTAGGAGGGACTTATGGGCCCTACTGGTTGATGACGTAATGTCGGGATTCCAGTTTATGGACATTGATGATGCTGCTCCTTCCTTGAGCACATTACCAGTGCTAAGTTAGAATCTGCGCACTGATGAAGAGCGAGACAGTTGAAATAGCAAACGGACTCCTGTGCATAATCCGAAGGTACTCCCTGAAACTAGACCTCTTGAGTGAACTGTAGGAGAAAACCCCATGCAATTTGACCTTGTATAGCCCTCCAAGTCCGCACCTAAAGTTGCTGAACTATTCTGTAAAATTTCTGCAGAGATTGTTTTGGTCGATACCATCGACCAAAGGTATCGACCAACAAGTCTGCTGAGCCCAGATTTAAAGATTCTTGGAATATTCTTTTCTATTTATTTATTCCTCGAGACTGGAGCCCTATTCTCGCATTTTTAACATCTGAGAACGTGAGAGAGCCTCCCAAGAACTCCTTCTTGGTAGTGGTGAAGCATCTTCTTCATCAATCATTACCAACCACTCATTCCTACTTTCTTGTTCCACTTTAAAGGTATGACTCTCTCTCCTAATCACTTTTTCACTCATCTTTTCTCTATTTTACTGTTGGGACCATGGCCAAGGTGCTGCAACCTTGCATACACCTTGCCATGAACCTTCTAAACCCCATACAATGATGTTTTCACCGACATGACTATGATTGATTCACCTCATGATCATTGACTACACATTTCCATGATTTATTGCTTACCAACTTGCTTTATTTACCAAAACTGAGATGAAGCTCATGATTAACCTAATCTATACCTTGCATATGTGCTCCATGTTACTTCTAAACGATTCCCTACCTAATCCCCCATGTTTTCCCCTAATTTGCATTGAGATATAGCCAATGCCATGATCTACAACTCTTAACCTTAATATGTCAATTTGGGGATTTCCAAATGGACCATTGGATTATGAAATTTCTTGATAATTAGTGTCCCCATGTTGTGCTTAGACTATCCTCCAAGTTTCATGTCAATCCGAGACCCGGAAGACCAAATCTGGGCAAGAATCCGAAAAGCCACTTGTTGTCCCGGAATTGATTTGGTCGATACTATTGGTCGATACTATCGACCAAATGTATCGACCAATAGAGTTGCTATCAGCAACTTTTGCCCGATTCTCGATTCGTTTGATCTCCGATTGTTCCGATTTCTTCTCTAACCTTTCATATATGCTTGTTTAGGACTTTAAGACTATTTGGGCCACTGCTTGTGATCTTGGACCATTCTCTTCTCCGATTCAAGGTAAGGATAGTTATCAATGTAATTACCTAGGATATGGAAATCTTGACTTGGTATTCCTAACCTAGTAAATATAGTTTCTATTTCATATTCTTATCGTGTTAGACTTGCTACATATGTCTTTTAACAGTAGCTTTGTGTTTACATTATATTACTTCAATGTTTTATCATGTTTATCAATTTCAATATATGATGACTTATGTCAATGTCATGAATTGAATGTTTATTATGACGTTGTGTCTTGTGAACTGATATGATGAACTTGGGCATGTGATTGCTTAAGTATAATTTGGGATTGAGGGGTACCCTACTGGTGCTTCTGTCCTTGGACATCGGAGGGAATAGTATGGGATGTTCTCCGAAGGTGTCCATTGACGCTTTCCGGGTTATTGAATGACATGCATAGGATTTGTCTAGATGTATGGCTAGGATGTCCCTATCATATCAGACCCGATTCGGAAGGGCATTGAGACCGAACAACCCGTGGTAGTAGTGTGGATTTGTGGGCGCTCAAGACCGGTATCCACTCCGTGAGAGGACGTAAATTGCATTACGGTTACCCGAAAGGAGCCATTTATTGGTAGGGTTACAAATGGCTAGACTTGGGCTCACGGGCACTCAAGACCGGTGAAATGATCCGTGAGAGGGACGTGAGAGCTTCCCGTTTACCATTTGTGGATGACCAATAGGGTTGATGAGTCCGGTGAGTAATATCCGTGACTCTAGTGTGAAGGATACCGGAAAGGATCCCGAGAGGGGAGGAATGGAAGTATCTGGAACTGGCATGATATTATTAAGTAGATGACTTGCATTGGGCTAGGCTATACCCTGACATGCGCCAATACTTAGACCAAACGGTGATGTGAGAGAGCGGTGACCGAAACCCCAACCATGGATTTGTCCGAGAGGGATGCGGGACCCAATTCCCCGGTGATGAGTGACCGAGACTACCTAAAGAAGTATGGTGCTATGACTTAAAGCATGTCTACCATAGATGACCAGCATACTTAGAATAAAGTCATATTGCATTATATGCCTCATATCATCTCGCATCATTTTATGATTATCTTGTGGTTTATGTGTGGTGGGATAACTTCCTTGTGAGTTCTTTTGAACTCATTCCTTTTCTCGTTGCAATATTTTGTTAGGCTATTCTACAGGTGATTACTCCGATGGCACCCTCCCCGAGGCGGACCCAGATACCTCATACTACCATCCGGAGGCTGGCTACGTTGAAGACTTCGGTGACCATACCGAAGAAGATTACCGGGCGTACCTGGGGTTAGCCTCGGAGTTGTATGGGAGCAGTCATGTTGGGTCTCCATGGTCCTCAACTTTGAAGAAGATATATTTATTATAGAGGAGACTTATGAGTAGTTACCCCTTCTTTTGTGACAAGATACTTAGAAGAATTGTAATAACTTTAACTTACCTTTATAACTTGAGACTTGTACTTAACTAAATTTTGACCTCACTTCCGTTTGGTGAAGGAGTGGATTCCGCCTAACGCCTTCTTAATTTATCCGATTTGATATTTATTTCCGCACTCTCATTATGTCTGACACCTTATTTCTGAATTCCATGATCATTCATTGTTAGTTTATGATTATTATCTGTTCATGATTGTATTATCGTCGATGTGGATTATGTGGTCCCTGAACTATGGATCTTCGGGGCTATGGATCACATCCCGGGTATGCCAGATAGGGTACCGGTTGGGTGGATGTGACAGAGTGGTATCAGAGCCCCAGGTTCAGTAAGACCCTAACCACGGAAGCGATGATGGAACATTCCGAGTTACCGATCAAAAAGGGTAACTCAACTATTCTTAGAGCTGAATAATAGATAACCGAGATTAGTAAATCGAATAAATGAAACTTAACTGATTATGGAATAAGATACAATAATATAAGCAAAACAACTTGATCTCATTAATCACATAAAAAAAATTTTACAAGTCTGAAAGAAAGTACATCTGGGAAACATAAAAAGGAAAACTCCTAATGCTATCTATCTAGGTGATCTACTCCGATGATCTATCTGATCCCTCCTCGATCTGAACTCATCCTCGAGCCGTGTAAACCTCTCACCTAAAGTGTGCATGTATGTCTCCATCCTCATCTGTCGAGCCTCGATCCCCTCGAGTATGGAATAAATCGAAGACTGATGAAAAGTCACACCTGGAGCCTCAGAAGTCTGGTGAGATGGACCTCCATCCTCGGAGAATCATGGAGCGGGAATCTCCTGATGCCCCTGGTCATCATCCTGAACTGGAGCATCACCCTGATCATCATCGTCTCCATGCTCATCTACATCGTCATCCTCGGCATCCCCATCGATGTCGGCCTCATTGTCTGATCTAACCGCATTACCAAGCCCCATTTTCTTGATCGACCATGCACAGAGGTCCTCACCTATCTCTATATCAGGAATCATCAGTGTGTCCTCTAAATCCACCTGGAAGTACTGGAAAATGCGTGTCAAGACCCGGCCGAAAGCTAAGTTCCTGACCCCGGGAGACTCAACTCGGTCTATCATGATATGCTGCATGATGTGAGCCAAGTCTATCTGCACGCCAGTGTAAATGCAATAGATGACTAGTGCCTCCATAATCGTCACCCTACTGTGATGCCCTGCCTTCGGAATAATGTTTCGCCCGACAAAGCGAGCGATGACTCGGGCAGATGGTATCATAGAAGTGCCAATCCTGGGCATGAAGCAGTTCTCATCGTCCCACAGAGTCTTGCATATCTCGTGTGTCTCGTATGGAATGAGACCCTCCAGAATGTCAGTGCGAGGAGGAATCCACAAGCGAAAGTCTGGTACAGACGGCACTCCCAAGATCCCAGCCAACTCGCTGGTAGTGAATGTGATCTCAACGCCTCTGACCACGGAGCAGATGACAATCCGAGGACCATCTTGCGGGTCATCCTCGAATCGGTAGGTCAGGTTACTATAAAAGTACCTGACAAGCTCTGGGTAGACTGGATATGGCGTGGTGTACAGAGATAACCATCCCATCGCCTCTAACCTCTCCCGTATGCGAAAGGTCTCTAGCTCATCTAAGACTACCAACCGCCCATACTCGATCGGTATGTCATAGAAGTAGTGCTCGAACAGGAACTCTGCCTGAGGTGATATGAAGAGGTCCTCCTCGGTCACCTCCCTGCCGTGGAGCATGTCCTATACCTCTGTCAGCCCTCCGTCCTCCTCTGGGCATGATGAACCTGCGGAGACAAGAAAGAAATTTCATTTTGATTAATTCCCTTGTTCATTTGTTAGATGAAGGGCATTTTTGTAATTTTTCGAAAGCTTGAAATTGTTGCGAAAATGCGATTCGAACATACTAGCATGTGTATAAGACTTGGATAAACATGCTGGGATGTTTCGTTTGGTGAAAATCTAACATCTTGGCTATGTAGAAGTGAAAATTCAGCAAGAAGGTGAAGGAAGAAATCCCTCTTTGGGCTATGTTTGAGATTTTTCAAAAGTTGGAATTTCGGCAAACCGAATGTGGGAACACCCTCCCCATGGTAAATTAGTCATGTGGGACTTGGTTTCATGTCAAAATTCATTTTGGTTTAAAAATGAGGCAAGTATTTGTAAAGTTGGAAATATTGAGATGAATAGTGATTTTTTGAATCCAAGAATGTGAAATCTTGTGTTTCATGCTTAGTTTGGCTTGTAAAATGGTGGGAGCATGTTTCTAAACGTCCCTAGACATGATTCTAACCATTAGCATCAACCATTTTGCAGTTTTGAAGAAAAATCATATCTTGGTAAATGAAAACGCAAGAAGAGAGAAGAAGAGAATGAGACTTACTTGTGTTGTTGGTCAATGCAAGCTTGCAAGAGTGTTGGAAGTCTCAAATCACCCCTAAAACCCTTAGAGACCTTAAGGAGAAGTTTTCCCCAGAGCCAAGTTTGAAATGGAAATGTTTTGGATATGAAACGGGTGAACCATATATTCTGTTTTTCACGCAGAATGTTTTTGGTCGATACTATTGGTCGATGCCATCGACCAAATGTATCGACCAATAGGGAAAAATTTATGCTTTTGGGCTTTTGTGGAAATCTGATTTGTGATTTGTTTCTTGTCAATGTTGGACTATAATATTGCTATGTTGACGATTTTAAGCATGATTTGGGCATTCTATTCTATTGATCAAGTGATTTTGACAAGTTGATTTTCGATGTGTAAATTTCCGATGTTTGCAGAATGGTGCTTCTGAGGAATCGTTTGATTGGTTCTGATAATTTCGGAGTTGAAGATGTGCCTGCTGGGACCCCGGACCAGCAAAGACAAGGAGAGCACCCCGCCCCTAATGGAGTTCCCGATGCTCCTGAAATCGGAAGCTTCAGAGACATTGCTAGCATTATGACCAACATGATGCAGCAACAAGTGGCGCAGTTCAATCAAATGATGACCGGATTTTTGGCTATGCGAGAAGAGAACCGAGCAAGTGGTTCAAGAAACCCTGGCCGTGCAGCTCCGTATGTGGAGAGGTCCACTGAGATCCCGCATACCAAGCTGATGGAAAGTTTTCTTAAACTCCAAGTACCATCTTTTACCGGAATGACCAAGGACACCCTCTTTCCTAATAGATGGTTGAGAGAATTGGAAAAGGCATTTAGACACCTGCAGTGTTCAGATAATCAGAAGGTGTTGTTTGCAGAACAGAAGCTCCAACATGAAGCTGATGCATGGTGGACCTCCACCAGGCCTATTCTCGAGAACCTTCATGCTGGTGTGGTTACTTGGGAGTTGTTCAAGGAAACATTTTGTAGGAACTATTTCCCCGAGTCGGTAAAGGATGCCAAAGAGGCAGAATTCATGGCATTGGTACAAGGTGCCCTTTCTCAGGCCGGGAATACCAGAGAAGTTTGAAGAACTCTTTTTCTTCGCTCCCGATTCTTTGAGTTCCGATGTTGCCAAGGCGAAGAAATTTTTCAAAGGGCTGCGACCTTTGATCAAAGTCCACCTCACTGCCTTACCTCTTGGAGACTATGCTCAGGCCGTGGAGAATGCGAAGAAAATTGAGGAAACTGAGAAGGAGAATGTGCGAGCACAGAAACCTTGGCAATCCCGGACCTTCCGGATTTGTTGATCGTATCGACCGTCGTTTTGTGAGGTCTGCACCGTACCCCCACTCCCACCTATCAGCCCCGGAGTGTTGGGCCGAGTCCCGATCTTTGCTCATGTAGGCCAAGATGGCCGGACTAGTGGGACCCGACCTGCAGGAATTGTTCAGCCTTCTCTACCCGGAATGGTACACCCCAAGCCCGCATTTCGAGACCTCCAGTGGCAGCTACCTCTGTTGGACCGAAGTATAATGTTTGCTTCTTTTTGCAAACAGCCCGGCCATTTTGCCCGCCTCGCCCCAAGAAGTTTGTTCAGCCCGGTGCTCTGTTCGTAAGAGTGTCCCCGCCCCTCCCCGCCGGCAGAGTCTTCAAGATATCCGGTATCGACCAAGAAGCTTGTCATGATGTTGTTACAGGTACATTATTAGTCGCTTCTTTACCAAGCATTTGTATTGTTTGATACGGGTGCATCTCATTCATTCATTTCATCTACTTTCTTTGTGAAGACTAACCTAACACCCAAATGTTTGTCTAGTTATTTATCAATTTGTACCCCCCGTTGGGTCTGCTTGTTAAACTAGATAAAGTGTTAGAGGAATGTCCCGTTTGTGTTTGTGGTTTGAACTTGAAGGCAAGGTTGGTGTTGTTCGATATGAGAGATTTCGACGTGATCTTGGGAATTGATTGGTTGACATCCTACAAGGCTGTGATCTTGTGCTCTTCAAAGAAGATCCAATTCCGATTGGAGGGAATTCAGTTTTGGAGTTCCAAGGAAGGAAGGGAAGAGTGAGCAAGAAGACTTTGACCACTTTAATGCAAGTCCACTCCCTAGTGGAAGATGTTTCATCCGGGAAGCAAGGTTAAGGAAAAGAAGAGACTCGAAAATGTCAATGTAGTTTGTAACTTCACCTGATGTGTTTCAGACGATTTATCAGGACTACCCCCGATAGAGAGGTTGAGTTTTCCATAGACTTAACTC
This sequence comes from Hakea prostrata, assembly GCF_041222555.1. NCBI lineage: Eukaryota > Viridiplantae > Streptophyta > Magnoliopsida > Proteales > Proteaceae > Hakea > Hakea prostrata. The sequence goes on along the minus strand of NC_142607.1, from coordinate 51,621,151 downwards.
CTGGAGCGTCTCCGGTGTCTAAAGCTCCTTATAGGATGGCGCCTACCGAGCTAGAGGAGTTGCAAGCTCAGCTGAATGAACTCCTGGATAGAGGTTTTGTGCAGCCAAGTGTGTCACCCCGGGGAGCTCCGGTCTTGTTCGTTAAGAAGAAAGATGGTAGTATGCGCCTATGCATTGACTACAGAGAGTTGAACAAGTTAACGATCAAGAACAGATACCCGTTGCCTCGGATTGATGACTTGTTTGACCAGTTGAAGGGCGCGTCTGTTTTCTCGAAGATTGACTTAAGATCAGGGTATCACCAGTTGAAAGTGAAGTCAAGTGATATCTTTAAGACGGCGTTCCGAACAAGGTATGGACACTATGAATTCAAAGTTATGCCTTTTGGCTTAACAAATGCCCCTGCCGTGTTCATGGACCTCATGAACCGGGTATTTCATGATGTGCTCGATAAGTTTGTGATCGTATTCATTGATGACATCTTGATTTACTCGAAGAATGAAGAAGAGCATGCGGGACATCTGAACTTCACTTTGCAAAGGTTGAGAGAAAAGAAACTCTATGCTAAGTTTGGCAAGTGTGACTTTTGGCTCTCAAGGGTAGTGTTTCTTGGCCATGTTGTTTCAGCCGAAGGTATTCGTGTCGACCCGGAAAAAGTGCAAACCATTACCGATTGGGAAAGACCGAAGACCGTGACTGAGATAAGAAGTTTCCTTGGATTGGCAGGATACTATCGGAGATTTATCGAGAATTTTTCTAGGTTGGCTGCCCCTATGACTAAGCTAACTAGAAAGGAAGAGAAGTTCGTTTGGACCGAGTCTTGCGAGAGGAATTTTGAGGAGCTGAAGGTTAGATTGACAAGCGCCTCGGTTTTGATTATACCTGATAGTTCCGGTGGGTTGATAGTCTACACCGATGCTTCCATGATCGGATTGGGTTGCGTGTTGATGCAACACGACAAAGTGGTGGCTTATGCTTCTCGGCAATTGAAAGACTATGAGCGGAATTATCCCACTCACGACTTAGAGCTTGCCGCCGTTGTTTTTGCTTTAAAGATTTGGAGACATTACCTATACGGTGAGAAGATCGCTATCTTCACAGATCATAAGAGTTTGAAATACTTCTTCACCCAGAAAGAGCTGAATATGAGACAAAGAAGATGGCTAGAGTTGGTTTCTGACTATGATTGTGACATCCAATATCACCCAGGTAAAGCAAATGTAGTTGCGGATGCTCTTAGTAGGAAGAGTCAGAAGAAAGATTTGAACTTGTGTGCTTTGAGTCGACCTTTGTTGCTGTCAATGGAAAGGTTTGGCTTAGAAGTGGTTCCTGAGGGTTCGGATTGTATTCTTTTTGCCATGACGGCAAGATCCACCCTTAGAGACCGGATCGTCGCTTTGCAAAGTTCTGACCCTGAACTGAGAGAGAAGATTGGGAAGGTTGCCACGAATTCAGAGATGGACCCTCCTTTTAGTACATCTTTAGATGGTGCCTTATTGTTTAGAGGTAGACTCTGTGTGCTCGCTGTTGATGAAATCAAGAAGGAAATATTGAAAGAAGCACACCAGTCGATCTTTACAATACACTCGGGGGTACCAAAATGTATAAAGACTTAAGGGAACATTTTTGGTGGAATAGCTTGAAAGCGGATGTGGAAGACTTTGTTGCCAAGTGCGAGACTTGTCAGCGTGTTAAAGCCGTTCGCCAACCTCCGTCCGGATTGCTTCAGCCCCTTCCCGTTCCTAGTTGGAAGTGGGAAGATATATCCATGGACTTCGTGACTAGCTTGCCGCGGACAAGTAAAGGAAATGACACCGTGTGGGTGGTTGTAGATAGGTTGACTAAATCAGCCCATTTCATACCTATGAAGATCACCTACACTTTGGACAAGCTAGCTAGACTCTATGTGGACAACGTGGTTCGTCTACATGGTGTGCCGGTGAGTATTGTGTCTGACCGTGATCCTAGGTTCACCTCAAGGTTTTGGAATGGATTGCAAAAGCCCCCGGGAACCCAATTAAACTCGAGTACAGCTCATCATCCCCATCCGATGGACAATCTGAGCGGACGATTCAAATTTTAGAAGATATGCTTAGATCTTGTGTGGTGGACATGGGTGGAAATTGGGATGAACACTTAGCTTTAGTGGAGTTTGCCTATAACAACAGTTATCAATCAACAATAGGCATGGCTACTTTTAAAGCTTTGTACGGTAACACTTGTAGAACGCCTTTGTATTGGACTGAGATAGGTGAAAGAAAAGTCTTAGGCCCGGAAATGATTGAAGCTACAAGTGCTATGGTCGACATGATTAGAGAAAGGATTAAGTCTGCTCAGTCAAGACAGAAATCCTATGCCGACAAGAGAAGGACCGATCTAGAGTTTCCTATTGGAGAGAAAGTTTTCCTTAAAGTATCACCTATGAAAGGTGTGATGAGATTCAATGTGAGAGGAAAGCTTAGCCCCCGCTTCATCGGACCTTTTGAAATCTTGGAAAGGGTTGGACCTATTGTTTATCGCTTGGCCTTGCCTCCATCTCTTGCTGGAGTTCACAATGTGTTCCATGTTTCGATGCTTCGGAAGTACATAGAGAACCCGGAACACATACTACAGCAAGCACCCGAAGGACTTAGTGATGATCTTTCTTACAATGAAGGACCAGCTGAAATCCTAGATAAAAAGGACAAGCAGCAAGTGAATCGCACCATCCCTTTGGTGAAGATTCGGTGGAAGAACCATACCCTGGAAGAAGCTTCATGGGAAAAGGAAGAAGAAATGAAGGAGAAGTTTCCTCATCTTTTTGGGAGCACAGGTACGCTTTCAATTTCGAGGATGAAATTCTTTTAAAGGGGGAAGAATGTAAAATCCAGCTTTTACCTAACCTTGACCCGACCCGGTCATTGTTATGTTTGTAGGTCCAAAGACCCGAAGTGGTGGTAGGAGGGACTTATGGGCCCTACTGGTTGATGACGTAATGTCGGGATTCCAGTTTATGGACATTGATGATGCTGCTCCTTCCTTGAGCACATTACCAGTGCTAAGTTAGAATCTGCGCACTGATGAAGAGCGAGACAGTTGAAATAGAAAACGGACTCCTGTGCATAATCCGAAGGTACTCCCTGAAACTAGACCTCTTGAGTGAACTGTAGGAGAAAACCCCATGCAATTTGACCTTGTATAGCCCTCCAAGTCCGCACCTAAAGTTGCTGAACTATTCTGTAAAATTTCTGCGAGAGATTGTTTTGTCGATACTATTGGTCGATACCATCGACCAAAGGTATCGACCAACAAGTCTGCTGAGCCCAGATTTAAAGATTCTTGGAATATTCTTTTCTATTTATTTATTCCTCGAGACTGGAGCCCTATTCTCGCGTTTTTAACATCTGAGAACGTGAGAAAGCCTCCCAAGAACTCCTCCTTGGTAGGGGTGAAGCATCTTCTTCATCAATCATTACCAACCACTCATTCCTACTTTCTTGTTCCACTTTAAAGGTATGACTCCCTCTCCTAATCACTTTCTCACTCATCTTTTCTCTATTTTACTGTTGGGACCATGGCCAAGGTGCTGCAACCTTGCATACACCTTTCCATGAACCTTCTAAACCCCATACAATGATGTTTTCACCGACATGACTATGATTGATTCACCTCATGATCATTGACTACAATTTTCCATGATTTATTGCTTACCAACTTGCTTTATTTACCAAAACTGAGATGAAGCTCATGATTAACCTAATCTATACCTTGCATATGTGCTCCATGTTACTTCTAAACGATTCCCTACCTAATCCCCCATGTTTTCCCCTAATTTGCATTGAGATATAGCCAATGCCATGATCTACAACTCTTAACCTTAATATGTCAATTTGGGGATTTCCAAATGGACCATTGGATTATGAAAGTTTCTTGATAATTAGTGTCCCCATGTTGTGCTTAGACTATCCTCCAAGTTTCATGTCAACCCGAGACCCGAAGACCAAATCGGGCAAGAATCCGAAAAGCCACTTGCTGTCCCGGAATTGATTTGGTCGATACTATTGGTCGATACTATCGACCAAATGTATCGACCAATAGAGTTGCTATCAGCAACTTTTGCCCAGCTTCGATTCGTTTGATCTCCGATTGTTCTGATTTCTTCTCTAACCTTTCATATATGCTTGTTTAGGACTTTAAGACTATTTGGGCCATCGCTTGTGATCTTGGACCATTCTCTTCTCCGATTCAAGGTAAGGATAGTTATCGATGTAATTACCTAGGATATGGAAATCTTGACTTGGTATTCCTAACCTAGTAAATATAGTTTCTATTTCATATTCTTATCGTGTTAGACTTGCTACATATGTCTTTTAACAGTAGCTTTGTGTTTACATTATATTACTTCAATGTTTTATCATGTTTATCAATTTCAATATATGATGACTTATGTCAATGTCATGAATTGAATGTTTATTATGACGTTGTATCTTGTGAACTGATATGATGAACTTGGGCATGTGATTGCTTAAGTATAACTTGGGATTGAGGGGTACCCTACTGGTGCTTCTGTCCTTGGACATCGGAGGGAATAGTATGGGATGTTCTCCGAAGGTGTCCATTGACGCTTTCCCGGGTTATTGAATGACATGCATAGGATTTGTCTAGATGTATGGCTAGGATGTCCCTATCATATCAGACCCGATTCGGAAGGGCATTGAGACCGAACAACCCATGGTAGTAGTGTGGATTTGTGGGCGCTCAAGACCGGTATCCACTCCGTGAGAGGACGTAAATTGCATTACGGTTACCCGAAAGGGGCCATTTATTGGTAGGGTTACAAATGGCTAGACTTGGGCTCACGGGCACTCAAGACCGGTGAAATGATCCGTGAGAGGGACGTGAGAGCTTCCCGTTTACCATTTGTGGATGACCAATAGGGTTGATGAGTCCGGTGAGTAATATCCGTGACTCTAATGTGAAGGATACCGGAAAGGATCCCGAGAGGGGAGGAATGGAAGTATCTGGAACTGGCATGATATTATTAAGTAGATGACTTGCATTGGGCTAGGCTATACCCTGACATGCGCCAATACTTAGACCAAACGGTGATGTGAGAGAGCGGTGACCGAAACCCCAACCATGGATTTGTCCGAGAGGGATGCAGGACCCAATTTCCCCCGGTGATGAGTGACTGAGACTACCTAAAGAAGTATGGTGCTATGACTTAAAGCATGTCTACCATAGATGACCAGCATACTTAGAATAAAGTCATATTGCATTATATCCTCATATCATCTGCATCATTTTATGATTATCTTGTGGTTTATGTGTGGTGGGATAACTTCCTTGCTGAGTTCTTTTGAACTCATTCCTTTTCTCGTTGCAATATTTTGTTAGGCTATCTCTACAGGTGATTACTCGATGGCACCCTCCCCGAGGCGGACCCAGATACCTCATACTACCATCCGGAGGCTGGCTACGTTGAAGACTTCGGTGACCATACCGAAGAAGATTACCAGGCGTACCAGGGTTAGCCCCGGAGTTGTATGGGAGCAATCATGTTGGGTCTCCATGGTCCTCAACTTTGAAGAAGATATATTTATTATAGAGGAGACTTATGAGTAGTTACCCCTTCTTTTGTGACAAGATACTTAGAAGAATTGTAATAACTTTAACTTACCTTTATAACTTGAGACTTGTACTTAACTAAATTTTGACCTCACTTCCGTTTGGTGAAGGAGTGGATTCCGCCACCGCCTTCTTAATTTATCCGATTTGATATTTATTTCCGCACTCGATTATGTCTGACACCTTATTTCTGAATTCCATGATCATTCATTGTTAGTTTATGATTATTATCTGTTCATGATTGTATTATCGTCGATGTGGATTATGTGGTCCCGGGGGGGGGGGGGGGCCCCGGGGCCCGGGGGGGGGGGGGGGCCCCCCCCCCCCCGCTGCACTGGTATTTGAATTACGATTGTTCCCATTATGCTAGCGAGGTAAATGCCGTGTTTGTGGTGAGAAGGTATTATTCAATAATTGTGAGGGGGTTATCAGAGGAGAAGCTGAAGAGCTTTGTTCTGGAGTTGTATTACTCCTTTGTATGAGATCTCGGATCATATCATCTTCCTGTGTAATCATAAAATAGAGGAGGTTAACCAGGGTCCTGTAAAATTTGGTGTATCCTGGATAGTAAATCAGCAGTTTTGTTATCTACACCTTTTATATGTTCTATAGTAATTTTATATCCTCTATTATAAAAATGGTTTCTTAAAAGAACCCATCTCCTATGTTGTATTTTCCTTTCATTTAAATTATTATATGCTTTGACTATGGCTTCACAGTGAGTTCGAATTGTAAATGGTCGATTTGTTAGGAATATTTCCATACAATCAAGTCCTTTTAATAAGGCCTCAATTTCGTATTCAACAGAGGTCAATGTTTTTATACTAAATTTTCCTGAGTTATACCTACTGATTTCTTCAGTTGATTTAGGGTGTTGTTCTGATGGTTTAATTTTTAAAATGGCTCCCCAGCCAGCTTCACAACCGTCAGTTTCTATTATTCGATAATCCTTATCTGTAGGTAATCTTAATGAGGGAATATTTAAGAAAAGATTTTTAATTTTTTGTACAAGAAGAATATCTTGATTATTCCATCTATGTTCTCCATTCGATGAAGTTTTATGGTGTAAAGGTCCTAAATATTTTCCTAAGTTTTGTATAAAAGGTCTAGCTTGATTAGCTAAGCCTAAAAAGGATCGAATTTGTGTTATCGATGTTAATTTATCAGGAAAGTCTTGTATTTTTGTGGCAATATGGGGTTGTAACTTAATAGTATCATTGCCTAATTCCATTCCTAAGAATTTAATGTATTGTTTACCAATTTCCATTTTCTTTTTAGAAATAATTATACCATTATTCATAAATTCGGAAAATATTATTTTCAAATGACTTATATGTTCTTGAGGTGTTTTACTATAGACTAAAATATCATCTATATAGACTATAGCAAATTTCTTGTGTTTTAAAAATATATCATCCATTCGTCTTTGAAAGATAGATAGAGCGTTTTTTAATCTAAAGGGCATTACTAACCACTCGAAATGTCCTAAGGTTGTAGAAAAGGCTGTCCATTCTATCGAGTTTTTATGCATTTTTATTTGGTGGAAACTTGATTTACAATCAAATTTGCTAAATATTGTACAATCTTGTATATAACTTAGCAAATAATCTCTTTCAGGTATTTTGTAAGAATCTTCATGTGTATTATCATTTAATCTCTTATAATTTATTATCATTCTAGTTTTTCCTCTAATTTGTTCAGCATGATTATTTACAATGAAGGTTGCACTAGATTGTCTAGAATTTGATTTTTGTATCAATTTATATTCTAATAATTCTTTCATGTATAATAGAAATTCTTCATTATCTTTAGGTGTATATTTCGCTTGTCCTGTATCTATTCGCATTTCAGGATTAATTATTTCTAATTTACAAATTGGTTTTGTAACATTCCAATGTTTAAGTGGATTATCATTTGCTATGATTTCTAGTTTTTCTAAATTTCTAATTATCTGTTGGATTTTATTGTTTGAGTCAAGACTATAGTATAAAGATTTTCCTGTAATCAGATGTTCAAAATGTTCAGGTTCTATTATGCAGAAGTCATTCATTGTTCCTTTTTCAAAAGTTTCTGCAATATGTTCGTTATATTGTAATTGAAGTGGAGGTAATCCACATTGATTTCGTGTACAGGCGCATGTATTTGAAGAAATGTTAATGGGTTTTGTTTTTTGAGTTTTGGAAGTCAGCTTAATGATACCACCACGCGAAGTTGCCGACTCTGATTGGGTGATGCGACGGCGTGACACGCGATATTCATTGGTAGAAACCGTGGGTGTAAGGGTAGAACCATCAAAGAGAAGAAGGGCCTCTTTGGTGATTAGAAGACCCACATTGTGATTTAAAAGGAAATTTAAGCCTAAAAGCATATCGATAGAAGGGGGCATGTCGGTTTTGATATAACAGTGTCAAGGGGGTAGGAAAGAGAATATTGTTTACAATGGTTGCGAAAAGCAATTGTGGAAGGTTTGAGTTGATGAGTATATATATGTGGAATATTATCAATACCATAACTGATCGTGGTTTGTGGGTCAGATATGGGCTGAGTATCATGTTCAGAGATAAAATGGGAAGAAATGAGGTTTTTTGTACATCATGTGTCAACATGGGCAATAAGAAATATTTATTTGTTAGTGGAAAGAATTGTTAGTTTGACTTTGACCAAAAAAGTATGTAAAGTTGGTTGAGGTGAACATTGGAAAGTAGGAAATGAAGCGGGGTCAGAGTTTGTGGAATATTCAGTGTTATATAGCTCGTTAGGCGGTGATTGAGAATGTTGTTTTAATTGTAATAATTCAGTAATATATTGGACCTGTGATGTTAAGGTATTTAGGGTTGTGTGCATAGTTTGAATATCAGATTTAATAGTAACGATATCAGATTCGAGGGCTGAAACGCGAGTTTGAAGTTGTGCATTATGTTGGCGAGAATTGGATTCAATTTGTGTTAATCTAAGATCAGAAGGTGCAGTTGTAGTTTGTAGAACAAGTGTGTTTTGGGTTGAGGTAGGTGAGAGAAGAGTGATATTTGAATATTCGGGTGTTCGTAAAAATGGAGAGATTTTGCCAAGAAGGCAAGATTTACAGGCTTCTTTATAACATTTGTTACATTGATACCGGTTTTGTAAAGATGGCCAAAAGCCACAGTAGAGACATCCTATTTGTAGGTTGCCTTTATTGTTTATCCAATTATGAGAACAACTTGTCATTTAATAAATATGGTTTAAATTGATGTTGTGGAATAATTCTTCTATTGGTTTTGGTTCAAGATCTTCTTGTTCTATATCTTCCCTATCATGTATAGTAATTATACTATAAATGCTTTCTGTATCTGAAACTTCTTTGTCAATTTCTAATAACGCTTGATTTGTGTTTTGTACTAAATAAGCATTCTGAGTATATGTATTTTGTAAATTTGGGCAATTATTACTAAAATGTCTTGTATTGCTGCAGGTATAACACTTTAATTGTTGTTTATATGTCCTTTTAGGGTCATATCTTCTAACATGTTTATCTTGAGATAAAAATGGTTTTCTAGCTGTAAATTTTTGGATAGAGTAATTTGAATTTGTTTTTCGAGGTTTACTAGTATAACTATTTTGGCTTTTAGTGGAATTTGTATTGTAATTCGGATTCTAGTAGTTTCTATTTTGTTTAGCTTGTTTTCTATAGAAGGGTATATTTCTATTGTATTGTTGTGGGACATACATTATATCACAATAGCTATTATCACCCTTTAATTGTTTTTGTGCTAATTGGTCTGCACATTTAGCTTTGAGTGTTTCCATTATAAATTGTACCTTTATACCGAGGCTGTGCATATCTGCTTTATTTATAAGCTTAGCCTTGTCTTTTAAAAAATTATTCCAAGCTTCTAGTATTTGTAGTCCTAACATTCCGGGTAATTTTAAAAATAGTTTGTCACTTAGTTCTTTATTAAAATATAATTCAGATTTTTTTCCATAATACATGTAATCATTACAAAATTGTTTAATATATCGATAATCTGTTAAAGACATTTGTTCTAATGTTTTTAGTGCATCAGCCTGTTCTGTAGTGTTTCCTAAATTTGGGTCTTTTCCAGTGACTAATTGTCCTACATAATTTAAAAAATTGAATGAATTATTTCCTAGATTTATTAAATATTGATATGTGGATTGATATTCTTGTTTAAATTTTTCCCATATCACTTTGACTGAGTCTCCTAAATATGTTTCTAATCTAGCAAATAATTCTTCTGTTGTTAAATTTTCTACATTAAAATTTTTATAAATATCATTAGTAACTCTTTGTTTCCAAATAGCTATAACAGTATTCCATTTTTGTGGATCATGATGTGTTATATTTAATATAGCTCCTTGTTCATGATTCTGGAGTATTATCGATTCATCTGTAGGGTATCTTTGTCCTCTAGATTTCCATTGTGTATTATGATTAAAATTGTTGGTATTTCCCGGTAACCAAAATATATCTCTATGTTGTGCAGATGGTCTAGGTATATTCATTCCTGATGATCCATCTTCAGTATTCATTGTTGTATCACGTATAAGAGTATTTTGAGGTGGATTTGAAGCACTATCTCTAGATTCTTGTGGTTCCATATATTCATTATTTATATTATCTATAATTTCTTGTATATACTCACGTTCTGGATCTATAACGTATTCTGTATTAATAATATTTGATATTTCAGATTCGAATTCTAAGTCAGAGTCATAGGTAGTATTTGTATCGGGTGTTATAACAAGTTCTTTCTGTTTTTCTATAGCCTTTAATTTGTTTTCTTGTTCTAACTTATCTTTTTTACATTGTTCTTCTACTAATTTGGTAATTATTGCTATATTATTTGTTAATTTATCAATTGATTGGTGCATTTCTTTTAAAGTATTTTTGATATCCATTTTTTTTTTGTTTAATCACTAATTGATTCCGTATCAGTGTCTGTCTTAGGTTGGGTTAGGGTTGTATAATTTGTGAATTTTATTTTAGGTCTCTCCTTTAGCTGTCTGATACATTGAGTAATCAGATAGAGTTATTGTCGTTTGTGTATCATTTTGCACTATTTGAGAAATGTTCTATGGTAATCCTGCATATTCAAAAGAGTCTATTTTAGGGGGTGTTATGGCTTTTACTCCTTTACTAGCCATACTTTCTACTATATCTTTTATATTTATTTTATAATTAGTGGTTGAATTTTGTATTCCGGCTCCTAAAAATCCTGTACAAATTATAAGATTGTTTCCTGTAAATCCTTCATATCCTTTAGTTTGTATTCCTATCTGTATATTATTTATAAAAGCTTCTTTATCAATTAACATATCAGGGGTAAAGAATACTAATCCTACATTATTGTTCATATCTATTTCCATTAATTGTATTATTTAATTTGAGTTTTTCCATCGAGAATCATATATTGTTACCAGGGCTTTAATGCCTAAGTGTTTTCGAGTAAGGGATTTTATTCCAACTACAAATATTCCAGTGTGTATTAATTTAATATGCTTTGGTTTTAATAATATTTTTAATTCTTTGTCCATCATTGGTAATCTGATGGTTTGTCCTTCTAAACAACTTACAATTTCTTCATTTTTATGTCTTATAAATACAGTATCTCTTGGGAAGTTTGCTGTATTATATAAGGTTTTAGGGTTTAATAGATTTAAAGCATTATTCCTAAATATTTCTATATTTTCATTTATATCTACAATTTCTGTTATTTTATTTTCTTATGGGCTTTCGGAAGTTTTGGAGGACTGTCCTACTAGCTGTCTATTAGAAAATCTTCTTATCATTTTACTCATGATTTTTGCACATAAAATTTAGCTAAGGGTTTTAGTTGTTTGAGTCTATCTATTCCTGTTGTCTTGTTAATATTTAGATTTTTCATTTGAGATAATATATCATTTACTGTAGTTTTCTTTGGTATTAAATCTTGTAATAAAAGTAAATCTTTGTGCAATTGTTCTATGTTATTTAAGAGTTTTAAATGTAATAGTATAATTACATTATGTTGTTTAAGGAGAATTTTATCAGTAGGTTGTCATGTATCATATTTTGATAAACCTTCTGTTTTTGGGTGATATTCTTTGGCTTGTTGTAAAATTTGTTGATATATAAGGTTGTCTTCCATAGCCTAATATTCTATTTGTTTAATTATCTTTTCTAAATATTCTAATTTTTTCCATTATTTGATCACATCTAATATTTACTTTATCACATCTTTCGTTTAATAAATTAAATATTTCTTTATACTTTATATATCTATTTTGCTCTTGTTCAAAGAAAAAGATTAGTTTATGTATATCTTCACTTGTTGGTAATTGTTGTAATTTTAATTGGTTTGTTACAGACATAATTTGTTCTAATTCACTTTTTATGTAATCTTGATTTTGTCTAAGTATTATTAATTCATTTTTATAATTTTTATTTTCTTGATCCATTTAGTAATATTCTTTTGAATTATGAAAATCTTCAAATAAACTGTCGTTTTCTTCATTTACTCTAATTATTTGTTCAAATTGTTTTAATAATATTCCAATTTTTTTCAAATAATTCATTATTTTGTTGTCTAAATTCTTTTAGAAGTTCTCTTTCTTCTGGGGTAAGGCCTTGTGGGCCTAAATATCTTGGAGCAGTTAATCTATGTATACTATCATAATTATTTCTGATTTGCTGTTTTAATATTACTACCTCATCATTTATATCTTTTTGTTTTTGGATTTCTATTTTCATTTCTTGAGTTTTTATATTTATTGTTTTGATTAAAATTAAACTTCTATTAAATGGTTCATATCCGTAAGATATAACTAATTTCATTTTCATATTTTCTATATTTTTATGCCAAGGGAGTTCTTCATCAGGATGATCGAAATAACTCGAAAACCTATGTATACAATATTTTTGTCTCTTTGATCTTGTATCTTCTTTTAATTGTGTAAATTGTGATAATAATTTTGGATTTGTGGATTCTATGACGCTAATTTATCAAATATAAGTTCTCTTATTTCACTGGGTAAAGTTATTCCTAGAATAATAGTTTCTTCAGGGAGTTTAATAATATTTACTGCATGTTTAAAATATTCTAATAAGCTACAAAAAGCTATTTTCTTTCCGTTATTTGTTTGACTATGTTGTAAAGCAGATATATATACTGTGTATGTTTCTACTAGTTTTTGCACAATTATTCTAATTCGTAATTATCACTATCTTCATTATAAATTGCTGTATTTAATTCATTTTGTTTAGGCTCCATATATTATTTAATATTTTCATCAATTTTTATTAAATTATTAATTTGTTCAAATAATCTATGATTATTTCTTTCAATTTTATTCATATGTTTACTATCTTTTTTTCCTATTACTACTTGATCTTTATTCATAATATTATAGATTCTGTTATAATTTTGTTGAATTTTCGTTCTTATATAAACAAGTCCATCACCAATATTTCTTTGGTGTAAAATTTCTATTTTAAGTTCATGTTTTTTTATTTCTAGAGTTTCAGATGAGTAATTCATAGGTATAAGGATCAAATCCCATTGATGAGGGACTTTTATATTTTATTCATTTTATAAGATTATACCAAGGTAATTCTGTTTCTTTTTTGTCAAAATGTTTTACTGCTAAATATATCACATATATTTGTCTTTGATTTTTAAACTTATTTCTTAATTGTTCTTTTTGTACTATAGTTCGCGGATTTCTATTGGAAGAGTTAATCCTTGTTCAACATATGGTTGTGGAAGTTCTATAATATTCACAATCGTTTTGTAATATTCAAGTAAACTGCAAAATACTTCTTTTATTTGTGAAAAATTATTACAATTATGCAAAAGATGAATATAAACAGTAAATTTATCTACTACTTCCTTCATTATATAAAGTCGACCAGAAAAAAAAAAAAAAAAAAAAACAAAAAAAAAAAAAAAAAAAAATAAAAATATAAAAAAAAATATATATTTTTTTCACCACTATTATTTTTTCTCCCACTTTTTTTTTTTTTTTGGGTGTTATTGTGGGCGGGCCGTTGTCTTGCTGGGGGACGTCCAGGGGGGGTTTTTTTTATTTGTTTTTGCGCATCTCCCCCCCCCAAAAAAAAAAATTATAAAATAATTTTTTAAAAAAGATTTTCCCCCTCAGCGTGGCATTCTCGGGTCCGGGTTTCTTCATAAACCACCATCCTACTACCTTTTTCTCTTTTTTTTTTTATTTTATTTAATTATTATAATATTATTTTTTATTTTTTTTCATATTAAAAAAAATATATATATAAAAAATTATAAAGATTAATACACAGAATCCAATTTGAATTATATATATATATATATATATATATATAAAATTTAAATCTTTTTTTCCTTTTTTTCCCCCATTTTTTTTTTGTGGGGTGGTTTTCGTGGCCGGTTCCGGGGGGAAATAATTCAACCCATCTTTTTTTTTTTTCTTCTTGTCTTAAATATATTTTTTCCATTTTATAATAGAAATAACATTGTAATGCTTTTGTCAGACTTATTGGTTATTGTTTTAATTTTTTCTTTTTAGATTTATGGTTCGGCCAGACCAATATATGTGTGCATCCATTATATTCTTAAGGAGATAAATTTGTATAATTATTTAAATATGAAATAGAACTTCAACCTTAATTTTAAAAAGAATTTAAACTTTTGATCTTATGAAAAATTAATCTTTATTGACTAAACCATTTCTATGAGATTTTCTTAGTTATATCTAGGGGGTAAACGGACTGGATTCGGATCGGATAGTGGTAATATCATATCCACATTCTATTATATTCGAACGGATTTGGATAATTTCCCATGGGATTTTGGACGGATTCGGATGATAATCGGATAATTATTTTCTTGAGTAGATTCTTCTAAATGAGCATGAATACAAGTTTTCGACTACCTGTTTACATCTTTACCATTTTATTTGTAAGGGTTATGTTTGAAATTAATAATTTAGCAACTTTCAAAGCTATTCTAGTAGAAAATCTAGGAAATAGTCATATATCATAGGTAAAAAAGTTATAAAAATAAGAAAAATAAATCTAAATAAGTAACTTAATCAGATAATTTTATTGGACGGATAATAATTGGTAAGAAAGGGGTATACTATATCGGCATCTTATTAGTAATCGGACAAATTCGGATACACTTAAACGAATCGCGAATGTAAATTCTAAAGCTGATTTCAGTTATCCATTTACACCCCTAGTTATATCTTGGTAACTACAACCATTACTAAGATAAGACTAGATAAGACCTGATGATCAAATCTCACAAAGTCCTGCTGTTCTCTTTGTGCTCCGGACCACACGCTTTCTAAAGAAGCCCTCCACTTTGCCAACTCATGGACAAGTGGGGTTTCCAAATACAATACTTTAGACTTCAAGTCGTTTCTGCCTAGAAAGTGGGTTTTCCTTTTGCAGAATCTTTTCCCGTGATAATAAATTTGTAAAGAAGAATCCAATGAAAGCTGTCTGCATGCCTTCCTGGTTCTCATTATGTTCACATTGATTTTATCTTCTAATTGTATGAATGGCGACCCCATCTACCCAAAATGGGAAGCGAAAATTTAAATACGATAGAACCTCATTTTTCTTATGCACGCAAAACAATATGAGGGAGACAATAAAATCACTCGTGCAAGGTGGTGGCTCCCAGCCCATCTTCCTGTGTTGACTACATTTCGTGATGGCTGATTTGTTTTTGAGTTCATGCATGCATTGATGTGTAAGGGAGTAGGACATTAGCAGTCTTTGTTGAATCTTTCTTTCAACTTTTTTATTTTGTTTTTCTTTTTTTTTTTTTTTTTTTTTTTTTTGGGGGGGGGGGGGGAAGGTTACAGACATGGGCAGAGACAAAGATATTGTTTGAATTCTTTTTAGTGTAAGCATCGCACGCTTTCTGTAACCAATGTTGATCATTGTTACACCATTATTTTGGTTTTGTTGTATAGATTTTTGCTTGGTTTCTGAACCGGTGGTCCAACCAGTTAAACCAATTGAATTGATCATAGGGATCAATTGTATGAAATTGGGAGAGACTGACACCTTCAGAGTAGGAAAGGCCAGAGTTCATGAACTTCAGAGACGTAATAAGAAAAGATTAGGTGGGAAAAATTGTGCTCTATGAAAGTGGGATTCCTGAGATATGCAAGCCTAGATGACATGCCCACTAACGAGAGCACCAATATTCAGTTAAGAAAATCCTATTTTTTTTTTGCAAGCTTACTCCAACTGGGACACTAATATATCAAGCTAGGAGAGAATTGCAGAAGATCTGATAGGCGTCCATATCTTATGGACAATTCGTACGTAATAGACTTATCTAGGTCGACGAAAGAAGAGCCGGACCAATCAAACCTTGGTCGGACTACAAATAAACGTATGAAACGAAAGCACTAAGCAACATGTACAATATGAATCGTATCCAATCTCCATAAAGATAGGGATAGGGATCCCGATCAAGTCGGATTCCTCCTCTCCTCTAGGAAGTAAACAACAATTATAGAGTTTAACTTAAACTCCATCATCGCACAACCCAAGTAACCTACTAAGCTATAAATACCCACACATTCACCATTATCAGGTATGCACTATTGGGTTACTTTCTCTAGCATTGAGAGCTCCACAAGTTGTTTTCTTTTTCTAAAGCTATGCACTTCTACTGACTTGATCGTCAGAGAGGTTCCTCGACCAACCTGGTCAAGTACATTTTTTGCAAGTAGTTCGCTTGCGCTACCAAATGGATTTTTGCAGCAACATTTGGCGCCGTCTGTGAGCTTGATCAAAGAGCCATCATGCATACAATATCAGAATTGCTAATTGGGGGTAACTCGAACAAGAAGTGTGTGTGTGTGTGTTTATTTTTTTTAAAGAAATTGATTGGAGCTCTTCTACTTCAAGGAGTCTGCAGTCGATTCATCAGTCATTCCCGAGCTCCCTCGTTATACTGTTGGTGTTGTTTGCCACTTAAATAACTGTTGTAATGTGAGGAATTGGTCCTCTAAAAGTATATTATTCACAAGACCCCAATAGGGTATTTATAGTTACAACCTAGTTAAGTCCTATACTAAATAGGAAAATGAAATATAGAAATAAAACTTTAGACTTATGAGGAAACATAATCCTATTCTAATTAGGAAACTTCAGTCCATGTTTTCAACACTCCCCCTCAAGTTTGAGCATAGATATTTATCATGCCTAACTTGCTCATAATGTAATTGAATATCTTCGTGCTCAAGCTCTTTGTAAGCACATCATCCCATTGCTCATTTGAAGTAACAAAGGTGATATGGATCAGCCCAGCCTCAAGCTTCTCTTTGATGAAATGTCTGTCAATATCCACATGCTTAGTCCTATCATACTGTACTGGGTTATGAGCTATGCTGATTGCTGACTTACTATCTGAGTATAACTAAATAGGAACTTCCAAATCTGTCCCAACCTCTTGAAGCAGCCCTTTAAGCCATAGTACCTCACAAATACCTTGAGCAATCGCCCTAAACTCGGCCTCAGCACTGGACCGCGGAACTACAACCTGTTTCTTGCTTCTCCAAGTCACAAGGTTACCTCTCATATATACACAATACCCAGAGGTAGACCTCCTATCATCTGGACATCCCGCCCAATCAGATCTCAGATATGCCTCAATCTTCAAATGTCCATGAGCTGAAATTAAAATTCATTTTCCTGGAGTAGTCTTCAAGTATGTCAAGATCCGATATACTGCATCCAAATGTGAGGAATAGGGATCATGCATATACTGGCTAACAAGACTAACTGCAAATGTGATGTCAGGTCTAGTGTGAGATAGATAGATCAACTTTCCCACTAATTTTTGATACCTTATCTTATCAACTGGTTCTCTTTCCTTTGCCTTCAAGTGTAGGTTAGGCTCAATAGGAGTCTCAGTAGGCTTATATCCTAGCATTCTAGTTTCCACAAGAAGATCCAATGTATACTTGCTCTGCGATAGAGATACACCACTAGTAGAATATGCCAACTCTAAACCTAGGAAATATCTTAGTTTTCCCATATATTTGTTCTCAAATTCAGTTCCCAAAAAAGTCTTTAATGCTGAAATCTCATCCTCATTACTGCCTGTGATCACAATATCATCCACATATACTAAAAGTATAGTAGTATGGCAACCATCTCTTTTAGTAAACAAAGTGTGGTCTGCATTGCTCTGCTTATAGCCATTAGATATCATTGCCTTATGGAACCTTCCAAACCACGCTCTTGGAGATTGCTTCAGCCCATATAAAGCCCTCTTTAACTTGCACACTTTCCTATAAGCCTCTGTAGTAGAATACCCAGGTGGTATATCCATATAGACCTCTTCTAGGAGTTCTCCATGCAAAAATGCATTCTTCACGTCTAATTGTTGTAAACTCCACCCTTTATTAATTGCACATGAAATAATAGTACGAACTATGTTCATCTTGGCAACAGGGGAAAATGTCTCCTGGTAGTCAACGCCATAAGTCTAAGTGAAACCTTTGGCCACCAATCTTGCCTTGTACCTTTCAACAATCCCATCTACCTTGTACTTGATCACAAACACCCATTTGCACCCAATAGTCTGTTTTCTTATGGGCAAAGTCACCAAGTCTCACATTTTGTTTTTTTTTCCAGAGCTTGCATTTCCTCATCCATAGCTTCTTTTCAGTTTGAGTGAGATAATGCCTCCTGCCAAGTGTTGGGAATAAAAGTAGAGGACAAAGAGGAAATAAAACTTTGAAATTCTAGAGATAGAGATTGATATAAAACATAATTGGAAATATGATGTTTGGTGCAAGTTCGAGGCTACTTTCTTAATGCAATTGGTAAGTCTAAAGTAGGATTAGAAGAAGGGTCAAAGACAGACTCACCTGGAGGAATGGATCGATCAGGGCCAGGAACCAAAGCTTTTGACTGGCTTGGTTCAGAAGGGATCACTTGTTGCTTTTTTTGATAGGTCTTTAGAGGTCTAGTCTCCCCCTGTATATCATCCACCAGCTGTTTCTGTCCGGTCATTTCATCTTCCAAAGGAGGATCATCTGTAGGAATCTCAGGAGAAATATCGAAAGGAGGATTCAACATTGGAACCTCTTCACTAAAACTCTCCCCCTGAAGAGGTGTAAGGGAAAAAAAGGGAATTTGTTCCTGGAACACAACATCCATAGAGACGAAAAAACGACGAGAACTAGGATGATAACACTTATACCCCTTTTGTGTAGGAGGATAACCCAAGAAAATGCACTTTAACCCACGAGGATCTAACTTTCCATGAACATTGTGGTTCCGGACAAAGGCAACACATCCAAAAACCTTAGGTAAGACTGTAAAGACTGTTGTACCTAAAAGAACCTCAAGGGGACAGCATTGGTCTAAGACTCGGGCAGGCATTCGGTTAATTAGATATGCCGCAGTAAGAACGGCTTCACCCCAAAACTGAAGAGGCACATGCATAGAAAACATGAGGGAACGTGCTACCTCAAGTAGATGTCTATTCTTGCATTCGGCAACCCCATTTTGAGGTGGAGTGTCGACGCAACTAGTTTGGTGTATGATGCCATGGTTTGCTAAGTAGGAAGGGAATGCGCCACCCAAGTACTCAGTTCCGTTATCTGTACGAAGGATTTTGACTGACACCCCAAACTGAGTCCTAATCATACTATGAAAATTTTGAAAGCACGAGAAAACGTCACTTTTTTGGTGAAGTAAGTAAACCCATGTGGTCCTAGTACAACAATCGATAAAGGTAACAAACCATCTATGACTAGATACAGACACCGTCCGAGAAGGACCGCACACATCAGAGTGAATGACTGAAAAATGAATTTTACTACGATTATCTGAAATAGGGTAAACATGCTGGTCTGTTTGGCCAAAATACATGCCTCATAATAAAAATTATTTAAATTGCACCTTTTAATCAGATCAGGAAATAATTTGGACAAAATAGGTAAAGGAACGTGGTCAAGACAACTATGCCACTGTAATAAGGTAAAAAGTGCAAGGGAGGTGGAACTAGAGACCGTAGAAAGGGTTGATGGGGACCCATCCATTAAGAAGAGCCCCCCTTTCTGTCTACCACTGCCAATCGTAAGCCTTGTTTCTAGGTCCTGAAACACACAATGAGAAGGAAAGAAAGTTATTTTGCAGTTCATATCACGAGTAAGGCTACTAATAGATAAAAGATTAGCCGAAAACTTAGGAACATGTATGACGTTAGATAAGGTAAGAGAAGGCGAATAGATAATAGATCCTTTCCCAGAGATAGGGGAGAGAGACCCATTAGCCGTTCGAGCATCCTGAGCAATAGGACAGATGAATAAGTATGAAACAAAGTAGATGAGCCTGTCATATGGTCGGTTGCCCCAGAGTCGATTACCCAGGAGGGATAAGTCAAATTGACAATGTGACAACCAAAAATACCTGTGGGGATTTGTGGATCAACAGAGGGATCAATGACAGAGGCTATACTCGTACTGGAAGTCTATACTGGAGAAGATGAGTCAAGTCTAGACATCAATTGGCAAAGGTGTTGGAGCTCATCTGAGGAAAGAGGTGTTGGAGTACTTAGGGTGTCAGAATTGGCTTGATTTGCAGATGTTTGATTGCTGCCCTTGATTCCATTTCTACCTCCTCCACGGGAATTTGTTGGACATCCATGCAACTTCCAACACTTGTCCTTTGTATGACGCTCTTTTCCACAATACTCGCACTTTACTGGAGGGCAAAAATTACCAGAACTAGATTTATTATTGCCATAACCAACCACCATTGTAGATCTCTCAGATGTTTGAGTGTGTACCATAGCTGTCCTTTGCCTGTCCTCGGTATCTACCATAGCATAGGCTTGAGCCAGAGAAGGGAAAGCCTATCTCGAAAGGATCTGTGCGCGAATTTGATCAAATTTTATATTCAATCCTACCAAAAAATCATAAACTCTCTGTTTATCTTCCCATTGTTGATAGGCGATAGCTTCTTCAACATTCTTCGGTGTAAACTTCCGATAGAAATCTAAAGTCTGGTAATATCCCTGAAGAGTGTTATAGTACTGAGAAAGAAGAAGATCCTTCTGCTGTAACTGATTGATTTTCCGTCTAATTTCAAAGCATTGTGCATCATTGCCAACTCTGGAGTATGTATCTTTAGTAACTTTCCAAATAGTTGCCGCATCAGGAAGGAGAAGATAACTCTCTGCTATGTTAGATTCAATAGAGTTGATGAGAAAACCCATGACCAAGCATTCATCTGTATACCACTCGAAAAGTTGCAGACCAGGTGTAGAAGGTTTTGTAGAAGTCCCATCAAGATGGCCAGTAAGACCACGAGCACCAACAGCTAAGGAAACTGAACGAGACCATCTAAGATAATTTGTCCCATTAAGTTTCACAGTGGTTATCTGAAGCGGAGAAAACTCATGATCCTTATGAATGGAAGACATGTGAGACTCTTCAGATGTACCAGATAAAGGAGATATGAGATCAACCATAATTGCAAGGAGAAATTAAAAAAGTCCCCTAAAATTGTTGCAAATTGCAAAAAAATCCCTAAACTGTTTTTAGAATTACGAAAAAGTCCCTGAAATATTTTCAAAATTACTCCCACTAATTCACGTGAAAAGTATCTCCTCAGGTTACCGCCAATTGGTATATTGTTGAATCAAAGTATACCAGGAAATTTCCAGGAAAAACTAGAGGGATACAACTGGTCCGCTTAAATACCAGACTCCTCAGACAAAATTTTCCTAGACATGCACTTAATCACCCTATATACAGTTTCAGGATACCCGAAAAGAAAACAAACACGTGAATAGCGACTTCAAAAAAAATTTCTACAGCGCCTCTGTAGGATGAAAACAAAACCTCGCTCTAATACAATGTTGTAAAGTGAGGAATTTCTTGTCTAAAAGTATATTATTCACAAGACCCCAATAGGGTATTTATAGTTACAACCTAGTTAAGTCCTATACTAAGTAGGAAAAGGAAATATAGAAATAAAACTCTAGACTTATGAGGAAACATAATCCTATTCTAATTAGGAAACCTTAGTCCATGTTTTCAACAATAACAAAATTGCTACTATTTATTGCTCTATCAACTCTCTCCCAAAATTCAAATCAAATGGCTCTAGTGATTATTTATTGGGTTTTATGGAGATTAAGGGAAGAGACACTTTGTTTGAGAAATTATAGATGTATCTTCCAAATCCAATTCTTGGTTTCTAGAATGGCTTGGTTGTGATGCATGACTTCTCTAAAGCATGGAGATTTGTTAGTAGTTGATGCGTCCAAAATCTGCTCAGCCCTTAGATCTCCTTGTGATGACTTGCAAAATGAAAGCGTCAGATGTGGCCCGACCGCTGGGGTCGGGAGTCCACCTCCGAAGGCTAAGTCAGTTGATGAACTTAATCACAAATGGCTCTGTTAGATGCATAGAGCTAAGGAATGAAAAACTGGGAAAGTGATCTAGATCGTAAGCCTATGATAGTTTACGTCTACCAGTGTGTATATGGATCTGAGTCCTCTTTACCTCGTAGGTAAGTAAGGTTTATATAGAGTGTACCTTCGAATCTTCTTCGTTGGATGCATTTGAGCCTTCTTCGGATAGTCGTTGGATCCTAACAATTAGATCCGTTGAGTGATAGACTTCTACTAGTTTGAACTAGTAGAGGACTCCTGAGATAACCTCACGGTTATTCAATGATTATCCCTTCAATAATGATAAGTGGCAGCCGCCAAGTTGTGTCTACCATCATTAGGGTAACTAACCTAATCCATAAGTCGGATTAGGGCGTGCCTATTGCCGATTTAGTTTTCTTCCTCAGCAAGCTATCTTCTGGACCCAGCTCGCTCGAAAGCGAGTCGATTCCCTCCGTCTCGACCGAGGTCGAGGGTCAAACCGAGTACGAACCAGGTTCGATCATATTTCCTCCGTATCACGAGCCCCCTAGACCAAGCGTTCAGTCGATCCCGAGGGCTTGGTTTTTAACTGGGTTCTTCGTCAGGCAATAGTCTCTGCATATCCCACTAAATGTCATATCACATTTAATGCGGTGGTCACTTTTCCTCGAGCGTTGTGAGGGCAATGCCACGCGTCTCTTTGCAGGCGATCGATCATGGCTCACGTAACCCAAGCGACGATTTCCGAATGCCTGTTTCGGATTCGTGAGTTCAAACTTTCAAAGCGTCTTCAAATCTCGACCGTTGATGCTGAATCAATCTCGATCGTTCAGGTCCTCGAACACTCGTGTGGGTGCTTAAAAGCGGTTTGTTGTCTTCGTAGGTTTCATTCTTCTTGTTTGGAATTTGAACCTTCGTCGTCTGCTTCGCGCCTTCTCGCTCTCAAGCCTTTGCTTCACTGAATCAGTAAGTTTGCTGATCCTTTTGCAAAGTTTAAACCTCCTGTCTCCATTTTTTTTGTACCTTACTGAAACTAGTAATGGAGGATAATAGGGTTTCTTCTTCCCTGGTACCCAGTGTCAATAATAGTAGTGGTAACGAAGCTTTTGCTTCCCTTCCTTCCGAGCAGCCTAATAGTGATAATAAAACCCTAATTGCCCTCTGGCGTGAAATCGCAGAAGTTTCCCATAAAAGTTTAGAAAGAAAGGCCGAAACTCCTTCTGCCTTTCCTGAGTCTGGATCTTCCAAGACTCCTAGGGTGACTGTCGAGTCCTCTAGGCAGTCAAAACAAACTTCCAGGTCCAATGGCAAACTTGGTTCTTTTCCCTCCTCTTACAAGGAGGAAACCCTTCTTTCGGCAATCCAAGGTTTTGATTTTCCTTCTTCTTATCATATTAGGGCTCCCAATCCTGATGAGAGGGTTGATTCGACCCTTCCGGGCAAATTTTCCCTATACATAGATGCACTGGAAAGCGGGGTTTGCTTTCCTTTTCTCAATCCTTTGTTCTCAGCCATTCTGAATCACTGGGACATTTGCCCTGGAATGCTCCTTCCCAATAGCTGGCGTCTCATCGTCGGCTTCTTGGGTTTGTGTTTTGAACTTGGCGTTACGCCATCTCTTGCTCTTTTTGTGCACTTTCATTTACTTTCTATCTCCCATCCTCCCGGCTGGGTTGTACTCTCCAAGCGTAATAAGATTGAGCTTGACTGGAGGGGCATCATTCTTGCCAAAGGAACTTGTCCTTCTAATCACAAAGGATGGTGCGAATGATACTTTTTCTGTCGTGCGCCTTAGTCAGATCTCAACTTCCCGATCGTCTGGAAACAATATACTTCATACTCTGAAAGTAACCGGGTCCTCCCTTTATCAAAAGAAGATGAGACGGCTGTCAAGACGATCAAATCCTTTCCATGGTATTAGGAGATACATGGTCTTGAGGTGGAGTACAACTCCATCCTTCAGTATTGGGGCTTGGCTCATTGTGAGCCTCTTAACCATCATCCTTCAAATTTACAAGAGTGATATGTCTTTTCATAATTCTGATTCTTGTTCTTCTTTTTAGTGCCTCCAAGAATGAACCCTGAGCATCTTCGGGCGAAGGCTTCTAGGGCCATTGTGACAGCTGAGCAACGGTCGCCCCGAGCCCTAACTGCTGATCAAGAGGCTTCTGTTCCCTCTCCTGACCCTTTTTACAAGGGTATTAGGAACATCAAGCCCGTGGTTGACGCTTCGGGTAAAGGGAAGAAGCCAATGGTGGAGAGGTCAAATATCTCCTCCTCCGCTCGGACCAAAAGGAAGCACGATACAGTTGATGCTTCCTCCCACAAAAAGTCCAAAAATACCGAGGATTGTGAGGAGGTCTTCATACCTCAATGGACATTAAAGCAGACTGATAAGGTGACACAAGACCCTAAGAAAGCTGCAAAATGGAGCTCCCTCAATCTTCTGCCCTCCGATCGTCAGGATTTTGAAGCCCTGAACGATGATGCCCTTGTTAGTCAGCCCACAAGGTATCGGTCTTCCTGATTTTTCAATGATTTTTTCATAATCTCTTATGACTTCTTCTGAATATCTCCTCTTCCCCAGGAATGTTGTGTTGAGTATTTATCAGCACATGGAAGCATTGAGCCGGGTTGGTCGCAACGGCTCCTTACTGCAAAGCTGTGAAGAGAATTTGGCCAAGGCCAATTCCAAGATAGACCGGCTGACGGCAGCTGCCAAGGAGCTGCAGATAAAGCATGACGAGGAGATGAACTCCTTAAAAAGGGCTCTCAACTCTTCAAAGGCTCGCGTTGTTGCTGCGGAGCGCGAGGCTAAGAAGCAGAAAGCAGCTGCCACATTGTTCGGTGACAGACTTGAGCTTAAGTGCGCAGAGAACGAAGATATTCTGAAGTTGGTGGTTCCTAGCAAACCTGAGCATATCAAGCCGGAGCTTCGAAAGGATTGTGTTCGGAAGTACCTGAACAGCGTACCTTTCTCCAAACTGCTTGGTGCCTTCAACATCCAAGCTTACCGCTTGGGGTAGAATGACGTTTGGGAAAAGATTCTTGAATCCATCCCTTCCTTCAATACAACTCCCTTTCGTGAGGTGTGTCACAGAGAGGTCTTCGGGAAGTTAAAAATGGATCTCCCTGACTGGGCTCTAGAAGAGGATGATCCTTTTCCAGCTGACCCAAAATACGAGGAATATCTTGCTGACGAACCGCCTCTCCAAGAGGAAAAGTCACAGGCTGCTGTTGAAGAGGATTCTGATAATGACAATCCTGAGGAAGGCTCTTCTCAGGACCCTGAGAAAGGCTCTCTGTGCAGGACTCTTCGGGCAACAATGAGGAAGAAGCTTAGGGAGTTACCTCTTTTTTTTTGTTTTTTGTAAAGGTTGATCGTCCTCATTAATGAAGATACTTCTTTCATGTTTGCCTTAATATTTCCTCGTCTCCTATCGAAAGCTTGTCTTGAAAATCAAAATATAAATGATAATCCTTATCACTTAACTTCGTATTCCTCGACGAATGATAATCTTGTAAAGATATCATGAAGAGATGTTTTGGAAAGATGCCTTAGCCTTTATTCTTCCTTACTCCTTCATTTATTGCAAAGTCCACACGTTTCCCTTCATTTCCTGCGAAGTCCAAATGTTTTCTTGCCTTGGTACACCATTCATTGTTTTCAATGAATTGGTAATGCAACCATTATTTAAATGGTGGTGCGATGGTTAGAGGTATTCTCGTATCAGATGCCTATTTCCACGTGGCCTCCCTATGACCGTTGATCTTGCTTGTTGAGGATTTCGAAGCGTTTTTTCGATCTGGGCCATCGGTTGCCTTTGGCTCTCAACCATCGTCTTAGTACCTGAGGCTATTTAAATCCTTCGAGGGTACTCTCCATCTATCCTGCTATCTGCAAGTTAGATTTGCAAAAATGACATTCCGTCTTCTTGCTCTACTTCCATATTCCTCGTACTCCAACAATAATATCTGAACAAGTGAGCTTTTTTGGCCTCTCCTTCCCCTTGAGAAACTCCACAGTAGTAGTACTTGGGGTTTACTTAATGGGTATTCTGAGTAGTTCATTTCTGACATAGAACTAGGGTTTTCCTTTGTTCATTGTGTTGTTGGTTTTTTGTACTGATACGGCTTTTTCTGTGTATACAGTGGCTCCCAGAATAGATCCGAACTTTATTAGGGCAAAATCTTGTAAGAAAATCGTTCCAGTATCGGCGGCGGTTGGGGCCAGCGAGGTGGTTTCATCTTGTGAACCCTCTAAGCGTAAGGCGACTGCTGTTGGTGAATCTTCAAGTCAGATTCCCACAGTTTCTACTGATGCCACTCCTACGCTTCCTCTGCCTGAAGAGATCGCTCATTCTTCCTAGGAAGATCTTGATCACTCCGTCGCTGATGGCGCTGCTTATGGTGCTGCTGATGCCCCTGCTGTAGAGACCGTTCGTGCATTCCCGAAGGAGACCCTTCGGACATCTGAGGCAACTATGTTGGCATCTGATGAAGGTGCGGTCCCAGCAGGTGCTGCCTCTATTTCCAACTCTAATGCTTGTTTGGCATCCTCTTCCTCTCCTTTGGAATTGGAGGATTTTGCCACTAGGAAGCGTCATCGATAGGCAAGTGATGCAGCTCATCCTTCTCTTGATGTAGCTCATCCTTCTCATCCTTCTCATCCTTTGCCTGAATTAGTGTCAAACGAGTTTGACAAAGCGTTGGAATGTTGTACTGCTGCTCGAATGACTTCTGAGAGCACAGCTCTTTCCAAACTTCCAGACGAGGACTTTATGAAGTCAATGGTGATGTAAGTCTTTCTTCATTATCTTTTGATTCTGAAAGTTACTCTTCTGCTCCTGTTTAACTCGGAGTCTTACTGGTAACTTCCACAACCAAGTGGAAGCAGCCTCTAGGCTCAGTAGACTGACGAATGAGGTTTCCAGGCTTCGGGAAGATTCCAAAGCCAAGGATGCTGAAATTGCTCGCCTTAGGAAGCTAGCCTGGGAGGTTGTAGGAGAAAAGAATTCGGTGATCGAGGGTCTTCGTTTAGACTTGGATGATGCCAGGGAGAAGATCCGGCGACTGGAGCGAGAAGCAGGAAAGTCAGGAGCCAAAGGATCTGAAGCGTTACCTCAAAGGCAAGCTGTCATTCCTTTGCTCGAATCCCTTCCAGCTGACGTTCGCAGAGCTTGCATCTTCAAGTATTTACACAGTAAGCCCTTTGTTGACATGCTGAATGCTTATAACTTGCAGGCGTACCGGGATGGTGAGAACGAAGTATGGGAATCAATACTAAGGAAAAATCCTCATTTTGATACGACTCCCTACAACACTGTTTGCCATCCTGAAGTGTTTACCAACCTGGGTCTTCCTTCCCCTGACTGGACCAAAAATAAGACTGATCCTCCGCCTTCTGATTCAGATATTATGCATTATCTGGAAGATTCTCCTATTTATTCTCCCCTGGAAGGATTCAATTAGAGCTCGCCTTCAATGCAAGTTTGGTCGAGGACCATACTTCTTCTGGACAAGCTGGACAAAGAGTATGAAATTGCAGAGGATTTTGTACATACTGAAATGCTTTTGTAATCCCCGTTTCTCCTCTTCTTTTTATTGAATCCATGCTTCTGCTGCTTGACTCTTGTGTTTGTTCTGGCAAAGCTGTGCTGATCTTGTATGATTTCTTAATGATCACCGGTGATGACTTTCTTTTTTGACCGAAGATTGTATCCCAACTCTTGTAATCTCATATGTATGTTTGATATAAAGGTTGGCCTCTTTCGGTCTTTTGGAGAAATAAGAAATTAACTTCATCTTGAACTTTGCTAGTCACAATGCCTTTACTTAAAGATTTCCGGAGAAATACAATAAGTCCGAGAAGGAACTCACTCGGGTTTTAAACTGATGCCTTTACTTAAGGATTTCCGGAGAAATACAATAAGTCTCAGAAGGAACTCACTCGGGTTTTAAACTGATGCCTTTACTTAAGGATTTCCGGAGAAATACAATAAGTTTGAGAAGGAACTCACTCGGGTTTTAAACCGATGCCTTGTAGAAGGAACTCACTCGGGTTTTAAACTGATGCCTTTACTTAAGGATTTCCGGAGAAATACAATAAGTCTGAGAAGGAACTCACTCGGGTTTTAAACCGATGTCTTGTAGAAGGAACTCACTCGGGTTTTAAACCGATGCCTTTACTTAAGGATATTTCGAAAATTCAATAAGTCTTGAAGGAACTTACTCGGGTTTCAAACCGATGCTTTGTGGAAGGAACTCACTCGGATTTTCATCCGATGCCTTGACTTAAGAAATTCCGAAAAAATTCAATAAGTGTTGAAGGACCCACAAGGATTTTCATCTGATGCCTTGTAGTTGGATCTTGTGGTGTATGATGCCCCCAATCAAAAGATAATTTGTTGAAAACCAATAATTGCATTGATTGAGTTGAAATTGGTTACATCACGAACAAAATTGAAATCATCATCAAGGATAAAAAATTTTGAGATGCCTGGCATTCCACGAACGATCCAACTCTTTCTGGGTGTTGACGTTCTTCAGCTTGTAAGCTCCTGAACCGAATGGTTTTACAACCATATAAGGTCCTTCCCAGGAAGGGTCCAGTTTTCTTTGGTGGCGTGGATCTGAAGCTAAGGTATTTCTCAACACCAAATCTCCCGCTAAGTACCGAAGATTCTTTACTCGGGTATTACAATGTGACGCTATCCTTCTTTGATAATGTTGAGTTCGTGCTATTGCCTTTGCCCGAACTTCGTCCAACAAATCAAGACTATCAAGCAGTCCTTGCTTGTTCACTTTTTCTTCGAACTCTCTGTCCCGTAATGTTCCCGCCATTATCTCCACAGGTGCCAACGCTTCGGACCCATATGCTAACCTAAATGGAGTTTCTCCTGTGGGTGTTCGAACCGTAGTTCGATAAGCCTACAGTACATTATGTAGTTCTTCGACCCATAAGGCCTTGT
Source organism: Hakea prostrata (assembly GCF_041222555.1). Taxonomy (NCBI): domain Eukaryota; kingdom Viridiplantae; phylum Streptophyta; class Magnoliopsida; order Proteales; family Proteaceae; genus Hakea; species Hakea prostrata. The sequence goes on along the minus strand of NC_142607.1, from coordinate 51,592,173 downwards.
CAGCCTCAAGTCTTCTCTTTATCCCCTCAAGCAGCGTTCGGTTAGTAACTTCTACCTGTCCATTGCTCTGGGGGTATGCCACTGAGGACATACGATGCTCGATCATGTATGTTAGACAAAATTGCTCGAATTGTGGACAGTCGAACTGGGTGCCATGGTCAGTGATGATAATCTTTGGAATCCCAAAGCGATATATGATTGACTCAAACACAAATTTCTCCACTTTTTTCTCAGTGATTGTTGCCAGGGCACTGGCTTCAACCCATTTTGTGAAGTAATCAATTGCTATTATCAGATATTCTCGTCCGCGTGACGCCTTGGTGAATTTGCCCATGATATCAATTCCCCACATCGCGAAGGGGATGGGATCTAGAATCGAGGTCATGGTTTCCGCTGGGCGCTTTGATACTGTAGCATGAATTTGACAATTGCTACATCGACGAACATACTCCATAGCAGCTTCTTGGATCTTAGGCCAATATAACCCAAGTCTTAGAATCTTGTGTGCCAGGGCTCGTCCACCCATGTGAGCTCCACAATTCCTTCATGAGCTTCGGCAAGAGCCGAGTCCGCTCCTTCAGGGCCTAAACATCTCAGAAGGGGTCCAGAATAAGATCTTTTGTATAATCTCCCATTTTGCATGACAAATCTTGCTGGTCGTATCTTGATCAATCTTGCCTCTTTCGGATCCTCAGGTAGTTTGTCATCTCTCAGATATTCAACTATCGGATCCATCCAGCAACGCTCTACTTCAATATAAAAATTTCTTTCTCATGATAACTTGGAAATGTTATCTCTTCAATGTAGACCGAAGGGTCTAGATTTTTTTCTTTGGCATTGACTAATCGGGATAGCTCATCTGCCACTGTGTTTTCTGTCCTCGGAATTTGACATACTTTCAAACTCCTGAATTCTTTTTGAAATGCCTGCACAATCTCTTGATACTTTTGCAAGCGAGGCTCTTTAATACCATACTCCCCTTGGACTTGGTTGACTATAAGTTGAGAGTCACTATAAATAGTAACCTCTACAATTGCCAATGCTTTTGACAACCTATGTCCAACTATCAGGGCTTCATATTATGCCTCGTTATTACTAGCTTCCAATGCAAATCTCAATGCATATCGAATGATAAATCCTGCTGGACTTTTCAATAGAATTCAAGCTGTGAAACCCAGCCCTAACCTTGACCCGGAAACCTTGTTATTTGTAGGTCCGATGACCCGAAGTAAAGTAAGAAGTAAGCTTTGGGCCATCCCAGTAGAGGACTTGGTGTCTGGCTTTGAATCCATGAAAGTTGATGATGAGGTTCTATTTATGGAAACTGAATCCTGATGAAGATCTGATTAGTTGATGGACTTGGAGTGCTCTCTATCTTGGTTTGAAGGCATTTCTACCTATTAGGTAAGTCACTTGACTTGTGTGCAAAACCCCTTTAGGATTGGATTTGATCTGGACCTTCAATTCCCTGTTTTGGTCTTCTTGTTGGTCGCATTGGTCGATCGGGGCCAGTCGACCAATCCACTCGACCAATGAGTGCTGTCTTTGGCAATTAGGTTGTTCTTGCTCTATTTAAGTCCAATCTCGAGTCCACTTCGTATTTGCTGCCTCCAAACTCTCTGGAACGAACCAAAGACCTCTGCAAGTCATCTCTCTTGCATCCTTGGTGTTTTCTTGACGGATCTTCGTCGAAACTCTTCTTTTTGCATCAAAAGGTATGTCTACTCTCTCTTCTTCTCCTCCATCTTTGTTTTTCTTTCCTTTTTGAGTTGAGACAGTAGAAGAGATGCTGCATTCTCTGTTGCAAACATCTCTGAACATGTTCTCATGATCATCCTAAGGATTTGAGGCTAGAATAATGATCTTAACCATGATCATTGCAAGCTTTTGAAGGAATCATGATCAAACCATGATCTAATCTTTGTTAAACTTCTAATCTGAATTCTGATCTCTTTGGATCTTCTATGTTGATCATGTTAGTAGTTAATTACTGTGTTTTCCTTCCATGATCCATAATCTATCAATTTCTAGTTGTTCTCTTCTACCTTACTATGTGTTCTTCATGATGCATGGTAGTTACATATATGGTAGGTTTTATTTCCTTATTTAGATTTATGCTTCTAAGCCTTATTCCATGAAGATCTAAGTATGTTTTCATGATACCTTTACCTGAAGCAATGATCCATCCTCCTATTGTTCTTGTCTTTGTTTTCTATTTCAAATTCATCAAGATCCATGGTTGATTTAATTATGGTAACTTTTTGTTTCCTAATTTGGATCTTGATATCTTGATTGGATTAGTGTTTTGAGGTCCCATATATGTTAGAATACTACTGATGTAGTCTACCCCTTGATTAGTACCCTTTTGAACCACCAAATTCGGATTTCATATCTTAAAACTCTGTTTTTTTAGGTTATCGTCTCGCATTGGTCGACTGATTGGTCGACTGGACCAGTCGACCAATCCACTCGACCAATGAGTACAGCAACTCCGGAATTGGTCTATGTTGGATGTTTTGGTATCTTTTCTGTTAGGGATCTTTCCTAATATGTTGTATATACTTGTTTAGGACCTTCTTCTCAAGTTTGCCGAGATCTTACTTGATTTCTTAGGATTCCTTTGCGAGTTATAAAAGGTAAGGATGGTTATTTCCTTAATTACATAGATAGCATGAATCTAGTTTCTATATTTGAATATCATAGATATGATTCCTAAATTAGATTCTTACAATGATATACTACTGTTGCATAACTTTGATTACAGTAGCATTACTTATTCATATTAAATTGATTCATGTATGATTTACTTACCAATGTTATAAAAGTGATTGTAATTATTGATTTCTTTCCATATATGAAGTTACCATATATGTGATGATATGAATTGATGCATGTGTATGCTTAAGTATGGTTTGGAAAGGAGAGGTGTCCTTTTGACACTTCTGTTCTTGGACTACTACGGGAATATTATGGGATGTTTCCGGAGATGCCCTCTGGACACCTTCCTAAACTGTTGGATGACATATCTAGGATTGTCTAGTAGTGTTTGGCTAGGATGTCCTGTTATGTCGACCCTAATCGGAGGGGTATTGAGACCGAACGACCCGTGGTAGCAATGGGGATTCATGGGCGCTCAAGACCGGTAACCAACCCGTGAGAGGACAGGAATCACATTGTGGGGGCCATTTATTGGTAGGGTTGCATATGGTTAGACTTGGGCTCACGGGCGCTTAAGACCGGTAACCAACCCGTGAGAGGACGTGAGAGCTTCCCGTTTACCATATGTGGATGATCAATAGGGTTGGTGAGTTCGTAGTCAGGGACTATGAGGACTCTAGTGTGAAGGATACCGGAAAGGATCGTCAGGGACGAGGAATGGACGTATCTCTGGATCCGACTTGATGTAACTAAGTAGAAGACTTGCATTTGGCTAGGTTTTACCCCGACATGCGCCAGTATTTATACCAAATGGTTGTGAGAGAGTGTGTTGACTTAACCCCCGCCAAGGTTTGTCCCGAGGGATGAAGGACCCATTACCAATCGGCTGCTCAAGACCGGTGAAATGATCCGTGAGAGAATCCAAGATATCTTAAATGGTTGAGGATGTGAGTGGACTTTCCTAAAGAAGTACGGTGCTATGACTTAAAGCATGTCTGCGCAATAGAGACCAGCATACATAGAGTTAGATTCATTCATTCATTGCTTGTCTCATATCATATTGCATTCATGATTGTTCCGGAATCCCGCCATTTATGTTATTATGGATTTTTAATCGCCTTACTGAGTTTCTTTGAAACTCATTCCTTTATTGTACAATGTTGTTAGACTATCCCGCAGTACCGAGTACTATGACGGTCCCTATGAAGAAGCGCAAGGCGAAGAGGCATATCTCCAGGAAGGTGATTGCGGTTACCACAATTACTCTGAAGATCCCGCGAGTGGTTATGCTCCGTACGATGCTTAGTCCAACCATTGAGTGGAAGCGTCCTTGTGCCATTTATGAGATTTACACTTACAAGGATGTTGTCTATAAAGTGGAGAACAATTTAGTTACCCAATGTACTTGCTACTGGGATTAGGTTTTGTCTAGTTTATTCTTTAGAGCTACTTTTCCGCTGGTTGTAAAGTGGGATTTTTGCCTCACTCTACTTATCTGTTTGATACTCTGATTATATCTATTATTCTGATTCATTTATGATTCATTCTTTCTTTATTGGATCTATGATTTATCTTCCACACTCTTGTTATGATTGTTCATGATTATGTTATTGTTTATGTGGGAGGTTGATCACTCGATACCTGATCTTCGGGCTGTGGATCACACTCTCGGGTATGCCAGATAGGGTACCGGCTGGGAGGGCGTGACACCAGCTCCTGCTCCATCCATATTACTCGAGCCATCCACATATACTTCCCAAATGGTTGGTATTATGGGATCTTCAATAGTGGTCTCCATTGGTGCAGTAGTTTCTACTACAAAATTAGCTAACGCCTGAGCTTTGATTGCCGTTCTGGGTTTAAAGCTCACTTGGAACTCACTGAGTTCGACCGACCAGGCTACCATCCTTCCAGACAATTCAGGTTTATTAAGAACTTTACTAAGAGGGAAAGTCGTAAATACCTCTATTGAATGAGCCTGAAAGTATGGCCGTAGCTTCCTGGCTGCTGTCATGAGAGCTAAAGCCTGCTTCTCGATCTGCAAATATCGTGTCTCCGCATCAAGTAACACATGACTCACATAGTAAATTGGCCACTGTTTCTTATCTTTTTCACGAACAAGTACTGCACTGACCGCTGAAAGGGACGCCGCTAGATATAGCTGTAAGATTTCCCCCTTCTTTGGTCGGGACAAAAGTTGTGGCTGTCCCAGTGCTTCTTTTAACTCCTCGAAAGCTTTCTGGCACTCTTCAGTCCAATTCGCTTCCTTGCTGCCCCTCAAATCTTTGAGTGGTTTGAAGAATGGTAAACATTTCTCCCCAAACTTGGAGATGAAACGATTCAAAGCGGCAATTCTCCCTGTTAAGCACTGCACATCACGAACAATTTTGGGAGCTTCAATGTCAATTAGAGCTTGTATTTGGCTGGATTAGCCTCAATACCCCTCCATGATACCATGAAGCCCAAAAATTTGCCTGAAGAAACTCCAAAGGCACACTTTTCTGGATTCAGCTTCATTTGATATTTTCGCAGCACTGAGAATACTTATGTTAAATCTGCGATATGACTTGCTCTTGTAAAGCTCTTTACTAGCATGTCGTCAACATAAGCTTCAACATTCTTCCCGATTATGTCCTTGAAAATCTTGTTGATGGCCCTCTGATATGTAGCTCCTGCATTTTTCAAGTCAAATGGCATGACTTTGTAATAAAAGCTTTCACGATCAGTCATGAAAGCCGTAAACTTTTCATCATCCTTATTCATAAGGATCTGATTATACCCTGAGTAGGCATCCATGAAACTCAAAGTTTCATATCCTGCAGTCGCATCTATCAAGAGATCAATCCGTGGCAATGGATAGCAATCTTTAGGGCAAGCCTTGTTGAGGTCTGTGTAGTCTGTACACATCCTCCACTTCCCATTCGCCTTTTTGACCATTACCACGTTGGCTAACCAAGTTGGGCATTCAATTGGTTCTATGAAACCAGAATTCTTCAGTGTTTTGACTTCGCCCCAAATGGCCTCGTATTTTTCAATGGAGAAATTTCTCCTTTTCTGGATAACTGGTTTCACCTTTGGATCTATCTAGAGTTTATGCTCTGCGACAACCCGATCAATTCTTGGCATGTCTTCGGCAAACCATGCGAATACATCACTATTTTGTTGAAGAAAAAACTTCAACTCCTCCTTGAACTCCTCCAGCTGCTCAGACCCGATATAAGTAATCTTTTTCTCATCCTCGGTACACAGCTGGATTTGCTCCAGCTTTTCTACTGGCTCGGGCCTTTGCAATTCTGCTTCTTCCCGATCTTCTCAAACTTCTATAGGTAGGGCCGTCACCTTCTTCAGGCCCTCCTTGTCCTTTAAGTAGGCAACATAACATTGCCGAGAGATCCTCTGATCAGAGGAAACTTGACCAATTCCCATGTCAGTCGGGAATTTTATCTTCAGGTGTTTCGTCGAAACAATAGCACCGATCTTGGACAAAGATGGCCGTCCAAGGATAACATTATAAGCTGGAAGTTCCCGAACTACCAAAAAATTGATTCGAATGGTAGTCTCCTTGGGAAAACTTTCAATAGATGAATCTAACTGGACAGATCCTTCCGCTATTGCAGATGATCCTGCAAAGCCATATAAATGCGTGGATGACGGTTCCATCAAATCCTCATCCACCTTCAGCTTTTGATACACTTCCTAAAAAATTAGGTCAGCCGCAAACCCTGTATCAACTAAAACTCTATGTACCTCTCGGCGCGCAATCTCTACCTTGATGACTATGGCATCATCATGAGGTAGACAAACGCCTCTTTCATCCTCCTCGCCAAAGGTGATAGAATCTTCACCATTTGGCCTCTTCCGCTTCTGCGTCTCTCCGGTTCCAACAAATTTAGATTTTGTCTTTAACCTCCAGAGTGATTCAGGTTCTGGGCCTCCGAAAATTGTGAGGATCGGTGATCGAGTAGCATCAATCACCTCCTTACCTTTTTTAGACTCGGAGCCTCCTTCGGTCGTTCTGAACTAACCGAACGATCTCTTTTAGGGGTAGCTTCACGTGGCTCCTCCCTTCTTCTGCTAACAAAATTGGACAAATGTCCCTGAGATATTAATCTCTCAATATCTGCTTTTAAATGACGACAATCATTAGTATAATGACCATATCCTTGTGGAATTGACAATATTTTTCTCAATCCTGTTGTTCCAGGCTTCAAAGGAATTTTGGGTGGCCACTTCAAAATATTTCTCTTTTTGATGATATTTAGAATATCAGCCCGAGGAGTATTCAATGGAGTATACTCACTTTTACCGGGAGATCTCTGCCGCCAAGCCTGAGGCTTTCCAACCCGATCTCGAACATTTTGCTTTGGCTTCTGTTTTTGCTCAGGAGCCTTTTGTTCTTTAGTGGAGGCTTTGTTGTCTCCTTGGCGCGCATCTAAGATCTCCATGACTTCAACCTGCTTTTGGCATCTCTATACCAACTCAGCATAAGTTGTAGGCATATCCTGTAGTAATAGCTCCAGGAGTCTTCGGTTAGTGAGTCCAGTGAATAGAGCAGTTTTAGCTACTTGCTCATCCAAATTCTCTATCTCCATTGTTACTCTATTGAATCTTTTCAGATACTCTCTGATCGATTCACTCTTTCCTTGTCTGATGGTAAACAAGATTTCTTCTGTCTTCTTGACTTGGATTCCACTCTGGAATCGCCTTATGAATTTGCGTGCCAACTCATCAAAGTTTACGATCCTTCCAGATGGGAGGTTCGAAAACCACTTTTTTGCTGCTTCGGTTAAAGATGAACCAAAAACCCTGCAGAGAATTTCATCAGAATTACCTGCAACTGCCATGGTCTGCTGATAATAGCCGATGTGGGCCGTAGGATCTTCGGAGCCATCAAATGTAGAAAAGGTAGGCAAACGGAAGTTGTGGGGAAACTGATATCCCGCAATTGGCTCGGCAAAGGGGGTTTTCCGAATAACTGAATAAATATCCTCAGTTATTCTTCCTCTAGCCAATTGTCCTAGTTTTTGATTGATATTGGCCAATTCCTGACCAATATGAGTCGAGTGATCTTCTGCATTACGATCACGACCTCGAACAACATGATCATCACGAGCTATCCGATCATCACGAATGGCCCGTCCGTCACGAACATTCCGCTCATCGCGAACTGCTCGATCATCACGAACGGTTTGTCTAATAGTCGGTGAGTGAGTCCTCACTCCTGTATCCAACCTTGTATTTGAATCGGTCGTACTTTCCTGTGGTTTGTCAAACCGATCGTCCCGCCTAGGTTGATCGTCGATTCTCCTAGGCCCTCGGTCACCTTCGCGAAAGTTCTGACCGATATTCTGATCTTCAGTAAATCTTTGATCCCGTGGCAATACACGCCTCCCTGAATCGCGATGATCAGGTTCTTGTGGTAATACCACTCGTCTGGTTAGCACACAGAGTGCTTGGCTCACCTCCAAAAGTTGAATCTTTACCTGATTCAATTGATCTTGGAATGTCCCCAGAGGATCATGTCCTCCTTGACCACCATCTACCTCAAGAGGAGGTAGACTTCCCTGGGGAATATCTGGATTTTTCTCTCCAGGAATTTGAACACCAGTATCACGTTGTGCAGCAGCGGCTGCGGCTGCTGCCGATCTAGTCACCATAGCTTTATAAGTCTTTCCCATAGACGGCGCCAAATGATGCGTCCAAAATCTGCTCAGCCCTTAGATCTCCTTGTGATGACCTGCAAAACGAAAGCGTCAGATGTGGCCCGACCGCTGGGGTCGGGAGTCCACCTCCGAAGGCTAAGTCAGTTGATGAACTTAATCACAAATGGCTATGTTAGACGCATAGAGCTAATGAATGAAAAACTGGGAAAGTGATCTAGATCGTAAGCCTATGATAGTTTACGTCTACCAGTGTGTATATGGATCTGAGTCCTCCTTACCTCGTAGGTAAGTAAGGTTTATATAGAGTGTACCTTCGAATCTTCTTCGTTGGATGCATTTGAGCCTTCTTTGGATAGTCGTTGGATCCTAACAATTAGATCCGTTGAGCAATAGACTTCTACTAGTTTGAACTAGTAGAGGACTCCTGAGATAACCTCACTGTTATTCAATGATTATCCCTTCAATAATGATAAGTGACAGCCGCCAAGTTGTGTCTGCCATCATTAGGGTAACTAACCTAATCCATAAGTCGGATTAGGGCGTGCCTGTTGCCGATTTAGTTTTCTTCCTCAGCAAGCTATCTTCTGGACTCGGCTCGCTCGGAAGCAAGTCGATTCCCTTCGTCTCGACCGGGGTGGAGGGTCAAACCGAGTACGAACCAGGTTCGATCATATTTCCTCCGTATCAGTAGTGAATTCTTCACTAAGAAAGGGAGAAAATTGCCTCTCAATACTTGTATTAATTTACTTCTACGTTGTGTTTATGGATTCCTATATCAAGGAAATGGCAGAATAAAAGATTCAGTAGGAAGTGGTGAAGATTGCCTTAGAGGACAGTAGACAATACTAGGGAACTCAGTGTCCATCAGATGAATCGATACCGATCAATTACATCACATGGATCAATTCAAACTCTAACTCCAAATTCACCACCCAGACTCCTTGAATCACGATAGGTTGTGGTTTTGGGGCAGGCATGATTGTCGCTCATCTTTGGATTGATTCCCTCATGCTGCTCTATTTCTCTTAGATTCATATTAAAATTTTCCAAGGAGATTGATGCTTCTACCATTGATATTTGCGTTGTTGTCATTGCCTTCAATGTAATTAGGATCCTTATCTATATTGTCATTACTATTCTTCTAATGGTCATTTCGTCTATAAGGGATCCTTCCTGCAATTTTTTGTTCTTTCAACTAATTATTCAGATTCAGTGGCTAACTGACCTTCAAGAAGATATCCACTGCTTGATAAAGGTCGTCGTCCACCTTCCTTGCTACCTTTGGCACTAGATTGGTGATTTCGATAAACTTGGATATAATGAGTTCCCCATAAGTTGCAATCTCACCAAGATAAGCATCCACCGTCTTCACAACCCTTTGAATGATTGGATCAGATCTCACTGAGATCACAGGTGTTGAAAACCTCCACACTCCTTCTCAACGAAACTAGAGATAATCCTGCGAAGCTCTGCAAATCAAACAAAGTCTCTCCATCATAATTGAATGTCAAGACCAAAAGATCGTCTACAATGACATGCTCCATAATAGCAGAGATTACTTTTTCCAAGTCATTCCTCCAACTGATTGAAGTGCTCAAGAAAATTGCAGAGCATAGCAGGTGGTAGAGGAAGTTCACAGGAAAGGCCGCTTTCTCTTGCAAAAACAGAGCGACGATGGATCCCAAAAGATCATGTTGTTGATTCTAGAGTTCCTGATCGTTTGGATCAGACAATGAGAAGTTGTCAGTATGGTTCTATATGAGATCCGGAAAAGATCTTTCATGTTCGACCAGATCGAAGCCTGACTGAGAAAAACTTAGTCCCTTGGCCCGAGCACAAAGCTATCGAGACCAAGTGACTGGGGGCTTATGTTATGGACAATTCGTAATAGACCTACCGAGGTCGACCAAAGAAGAACCGGACCGATCAAACCTTGGTTGGACCACGAATAAACATATGAAACAAAGGCACTAAGCAACATCAACAATATGAATCATATCCAACCTCCTTAATGATAGGGATAAGGATCCTGAGTAAGTCTAATAGTTTGAATTGCTATTAGAGTCCAGATCAAACTCCATGACTACAATCCAACTCAGCGGATAAGATTCCTCCTCTCCTCTAGGAAGTTAACAACAATTATAGAGTTTAAGTTGAACTCCATCACCGCATACCCACCTACTAAGCTATAAATACTCATACCTTCACCATTATTAGGTATGCACTGTTGGGTTACTCTATTTAGCATTGAGAGCTCTACAAGTTGTTTTCTTTTTCTAAAGCTATGTGCTTCCACTGACTTGATTGTCAGAGACGTTCCTCAACCAACTCGGTCTAGCAATTTTTTTGCAGGTTGTTTACTTGCGCTGCTGAACAAATTTTTGCAACAATAGATAGGTAAATCTATATAAACTGTAAACCTATTTTAACCAAAGGTAATTGAGTTCAACCCACTTCAATAGGTGTAAATCATCTTCTTCTTTAGCTCTACAACTTTTTGGATCAGGGCCTTGAATATCACACCATTTGTCTTATTGAAGGTGCGGATTTGAATTAAAAGGTTAATCCCAAGTTAACTTGGATGGTCAATTTTGAAGCAATAAGTTTAGAGTGATCAATGTTTACAACAACGACAATAACAATATGCCTTGTCTCAACTAAATCCGGGTTATATGGATTCTTGCCCTAAAATCAGTTCTATTTGAGGCTATACTGGATACAAGGCCTAAACTATTCATATCCTTCTCACCATTTCTCCTAAGGTTATCTTAGGTTTGACCCTAGCTTTTTTAGTTCCTTCAATTTGGATTATATCACTTCTTCATACAGGGGCATTTATAAGCCTACTTTTTCAAAGCTTATCACTTATGAACTAAAATAAGACATATGTAGATAATTTTAAGGGGCATAATTTAGTTCCTTTTTCATTTATATTATTTTTTTGGGCATTCGGTTTGAACTTTATTTTTCTAATTTGATAATAAGACATAGGTATTAATTTTTTTTCAAAAATTATTTTAAAAGATATAAAATAGAAAGAAAGATAATACAATGAAATGATGGCTAAAATGAGTTTGCAAAAAGAGAGAATTTTTAAGAGTTGTTATGAAAGAGATATGACAGTATTGGAACAATAGATTACCCAAAAAAAAAAGGGGCAATATTGGACAATAGAATAGATGAAGGAGAGGAACATTAATAACCAAAAACGTTGAAAATCCAAGTGGCAGTCATTGTTGATGATGTGTCTACGGGTTACCACTTTCTATTCATCATCATCACCCAAAACTTAGTGGTTCACAACCCTAAGTCACGGTCGGGATATTACATGCATAATCATTGTGTGATTCTTCTATATCTATGTATAATATTTCATTATCATTGATGCGTCACAGTTATATTTCTGATTCCGACTAAGCCTCCTCTTGATCTCGGGACAATGAGTCCTGTTAAAAAAGTTAGATGTAGGCCGGCTCGTGTGCCGGGCAATCGCCTCAGATGGCTAAGTCAAACAGTGAACAAGTTAAGATCTAGTGCAAGAGCTACACAAGATTATGTTCAGAATGTATTCGATGCTTACTGGAGGGGTGAGTCCTTGCTTTTATACTGTGTGTATTACCTTTTCTATATTTGGTAAGTTTTCCTGATGAGGGCTATTGTCTCTCCTGAGATTGTGCTCCCCTTTTGTTGGTCCCACACAATCATCCCTTAGTTGACCTTCCATCTTGAGTGTTGTTGCCAAATAAGTCCTGTGGACGTAGAGCCTTGACTCTGCCGGTCGGCAACAGTCCCGACCGAGAGTCCCGATCAGCCTCAGACTGGGCTTAAGCCAGTCGGGTAGAAATCTCCCCGTATCACAAGCCCTCTATCCCGTACGGTGTTTGCACCATGCGAGATAGCCTTTGGGAGATTCATTGTTGGGTGCATTTATTACCCTTGTGTGAAGTGACTAGCCATTATGCTAACGTTTTCCTTAAAGTTCGTGTCTAGCCCGATGTTGCTACATCAAATATCAGAGCTTATTGTCATTATGGCGGCCTCAGGAAGACGAAACATCCCCTTTTTTGGACCATTGATCTAGTAACGCCGCAACCGTTCGATCGAGACTAATAATGCCTCTTCCGGTAGTATAAATACCCCCTTCTTTGTTTCAATCCATCGTTTTCATAGCTCTCGATCAAGATTTGCTCCTGATTAAGTTTCGAGTTTCTCCAATCTTCTAAAAGTAAGTTTTCTATCCCAACTATGGTGCCAAAGAAACCCAAGTCGAGTTTGAGAGGTTTTAGGTTTCAGCCTCGTGTTCCCGTCCCGATCCATCGTGAAAGAAAATGTCGTCGGGATGAGGGTTACTTGAGTGAAGGTGATAGTGATCAAATAAGGGGTGTTAACTTAAACGAGGACTGTCTAAAAGACTTACATGAATAGTCCTCGGATGATGAGCGAACCCATGACTCGAGCGAAAGTTCTCCCGATGATGACCTCAGGGCCTATTATGAGATATTAGACATGAATCACGCCCAAGATACAGTCCCAATTGCTGAGGCCCGAAGGGATGAAGTTTTGGGTGGAGGGAATCAGGAGGCTTTTGTCTGTTGTTGCCTCTGATTCTGCTACTCTTTCTGCCTAGAGTGCTCTAAGGCCAGAATCCACGGCCACCTCTCAGGATCCTCCTGCTTCGTCTTCCTGCGTCTTCCTAAGGCCAAAATCTTCGGCTACCTCTCGGGATCCTCCTGCTTCGTCTTCCCATGTCTTTCTTCCTAGAATGAAGGGCCCTCCCCGTCCGCCTTTTCAACGTCCCAGTGGTTTCCAAGGGGCCATTCCTTGTAAGCCCGATAGAAGGACCTTAGATGAAGATGTGTTAGCCTTGGCGAAGTCACAGCCCCTGACTCCTTGGCATGTGGATTTTGTCCAGAATTCTTCAAGACCCGAGTTTTATCCCTGCTCTCTTTCTTCTGCCGACCTAGATAGGTTTCTTTTTAGTTTCAATATACCTGAGGGTTATGAAGTTATCATCCCGAGGGGTCATGAGAGGGTGAACAGTCCCCCGACTGGTTTTTACCCTTTGTATTATGATGCCTTCATTGGGGGGCTTCGTCTTCCTTTGCACAAACTTTTTCTTGACATACTGAATTACTATGCCATCAACCCGGCCAACTTAAGCCCCAATAGTTGGCGCAATATTATTGGTTTTGTTGGGTTCTGCCATAATATTGGTGTCTTCTCGACCTTCGGTTTATTCCACCACTATTATTCTTTGCACCCTCACACCCAGTGGAGCTGGTTTTACTTTGCAAAGAGGGTGTCCACTTCCCTTGAATTTCAGGGAATTTCATAAAAAAAAGATAGTCTCCCCTCCACGACCAAAAAGTGGAGGGAATTTTTCTTATTCTTTCGTCCTCCTTCTCCCGAGCCTTTTATTACTGATTTTCAAGAGAGGTCAAGGGATGATATTGAAGCTTTGAATGCCCCTTTTGACCTGGATCCCGACAAAAGAAAGGGTCGGTATTATTAACCAGGTGGAAGGGGACTAGTTTGCAGTCCATGGTTATTCCATGGAGTATGTGTTTGTGCTCCAATTGTGGGGCTTTTCTCTGGGTGAGCTTTCGTTTCATTTGCCTTTACTTTGTATTCCGCGTTCTAACATGATTATATTGCTTTGTTGTGCAATGTCTATAGACGTCCCGACTGAGGATCTCTTGAAGATGGCGACCAGGGGCATGGTTGAGGCCCAAAGGAGGAAGCCCCCTTCCAAGACAAAGCCCTCTGCTCAAGGTGTGGTTGTGGCCAAGCCTTCTGTAGCTGCGGCTCAGCCTTCTGCTGCGGCAATCGGGACTGTAAGGAGTCCCAAGAGGAAAGTGGCTCCTGCTCCTAGTGGGGGAAGAGGGGCAACAGTGGAGATTCCTCGCCCCCCGGCAAAAGAGTTCGGATTCTCAAGCCCGAGTCTCGCATTGAGCCGACCTCCACTTCACAGATGGTCGAGCTTGACTCAGTTTTTGGTGACCCGAGCGTCGCTGAGCGGTGGGTCGAGGGTGCCACCCTCTAGGCTGATCGGGAGTATTTGAAGAATCTCCTGAATAAAGAGTTCTTTGCAGATGGATACAAGTGATCTTTCTTCCCTTCTGATTTTGTTTTTTGCGTTTTAGCTACTCTTGACTAATGCTTTTTCTTCAAGTATCTGGTCGGGGCAGCTCATTGCTTTGCCGAGGCCCTAAGTCAGGCTCGTGATCAGTCCGAATAACTGAAGCTTTCTGAGCAACTTCATCAGAAGGCCAATAATAGCTCTGCCTAGGCGAAGAAGGAGCTTGAGGAGGCTTGGGTGCAAATTGCTAAGCTGAAGAAAGAGAAGAACGACCTTTCCAAAAGTAAAGGAAAATACAAGGGAAAGGTCAGTATGCTCGAGAAGAAACTCGGGAAAGCTACCGAGGACTTGGTGAGCTCTCAGGCTCTCCTGGCTGAGGAGAAGGAGAGGTAAGCTCATATGAGCAAGGCGTTCGAGGAATTGAAGGCCAAAGAGTCTCAAAGTTCTAAGAGGGAGGTGATGTATTTCGTGAGTAAATAGTTCAAAGATTTAACATTGGCTCTTTCTGCTTCCGCCTTCAAGAAAGGATTGAGACATGCCTTCAGGTTTACCCTCGAGCAGACTACACTCCTGGATCCCAAAAAGTTGCAAAATATTATGGATCCGAAGTTTTATGACAAGCTCCATCTTCCCTGGCCAGAAGATATTCTCGAGCTTCCTGTTCTCGAGTATCCTGATCCTGTGGATTATATTGATCTTCTTCCCGAGAAGCAGCCTGAGGATAAGACTGAGGATGAGGCCAAGGATGAAGAGCCCGAGAATTCTCAAGCTGGGGATGAAGTTAGAGGACCCCCGACCAACACCATTGTTGACACTAACGTGTCAAATGAAGGTTTGGTCGAGCAGCCTGCTGAGGGAAGATCTTCCCCAAGCCCATCCGTCAAGGATGACTGAGCTGTTCGGGATAGAATGCGTGTGACAATCCAAGATGGCCATCAACTCATTGGTAAGTTGATGGCTTTCGATCAGCACATGAACCTTGCTCTTGGCGACTGCAAAGTGTTCGAAAATGCTTCAATATATCAATCACTAAGTTTCGAACTTTGCCGGTGTGATCTTGTTGAAGTCTTTATGTCCTGAGGCATGTAACTCCTCATTCATGAGTCATGTAACTAGCTGTATCCCGATCGATGTAACTCCTTGTTCCCGAGTCATGTTATTAGCTGTATCCCGAGCCATGTAATTTCTAGAAGCATATTTTTTAAAGAAATTTAACTTACTCTATAATTGTTGCGTTAAATTTAACTTATTTTGTCTTTTTGAAATTTACTCGGGAGTAAAGCTATGGATTTTTGTGTTGTCTTTTATTTGCCTTAAAAAAGTACCAAGTCCTTAAGAAAGGTGCAAGGTGGCCGGGTTAGGCCCAGAATCCTTTATTTGGCTTAACAAAGAATCAAGTCCTTAAGAAAGGTGCAAAGTGACTGGGTTAGACCCCAATCCTTTATTGTCTTAACAAAGAATCAAGTCCTTAAGAAAGGTGCAAGGTGACTGGGGTAGACCCCGAATCCTTTATTTGTCTTAAAAAAGAGCTAAGACCTTTAAGAAAGGTGCAAGGGGACTGGGTTAGACCCCGAATCCTTTATTTGTCTTAACAAAGAGCTAAGTCCTTAAGAAAGGTGCAAGGTGACCGGGTTAGACCCTGAATCCTTTATTTGTCTTAACAAAGAGCTAAGTCCTTAAGAAAGGTGCAAGGTGGCCAGGTTAGACCCCGAATCCTTTATTTGTCTTAAAAAAGAGCTAAGTCCTTTAAGAAAGGTGTAGTTCCGAATCCTTTATTTGAAAAGATACAAAACTACTGATAAAATCTTCTCAGGCTGGTGGAGTTCCATAACCGATCAATCAGTTTTCCCGTTATTGGCTCTTTCAATCGGTATGCTCCCGATTTTGTTTCTTTGTCAATGATGTATGGCCCTTCCCACGTTGGAGTTAACTTTCCTTGATTCCTGGGGTCGGAAGCCCCAGTCCTTCTTAATACCAAATCTCTCGATCAAAATCTTCGGTCTTTCACTCGGGAATTGTAGTACTAAGCTACCCTCTTCTGATACATTTGATTTCTTTGTTGAACTCTTTCTCGGGTTTCCTTTAGGAAATCCAAATTTTCCCTTAGACCCTGGTCATTTTGCTTTTCATCGAAGGCGTTGTAGCAGAATGACCCGGCTAAAACTTCTACGGGAGCTAAAGCTTCGATTCCATATGCAAGGCAAAGGGTGTTTCTCCTGTTGGGGTTCAGGTTGTGGTTCGGTATGACCATAGGACACTCGGAAGTTCTTCAACCCAAAGTGCCCAACTATCATCTAATTTTTTTTATCCCGTCTAGCAGTGTCCTATTCGTGACTTCAACTTGTCCGTTGCTTTGTGGGTAAGCTACTGAAGCACACCGATGTTTAATGTGGTACCTTTCACAGAAAGCTTTGAAACCCGACCCTTCAAATTGTCTTCCATTGTCAGTCACAAGGACCCGAGGTATTCCAAACCTGTAGATTATCTTCTCGTCAAAGAACTTCTCCTTTTGCTTTTCTGTGATAGAGGCCAAGGGTTCCGCCTCGACCCATTTCGTAAACTAGCCAATGTCAACGACAAGATATTCTCGGTTTCTTGAAGCTTTTGGCAATTTTCCAATCAGGTCCATTCCTCACATTGCAAAAGGTGTCGGGCTAGAAATGGGTGACAGTGGCACTACTGGTACTTTCAGGACAGTTGCATGCCTTTGACATTGTTCACATTTGCGAACATACTCATGAGCGTCTTTTTGCAAGGTCAGCCAGTATATTCCCGAACGTAGTACTTTTTGTGCCAATGCCTTTCCGCCTATGTGAGTGCCACAAATATCTTCGTGGACTTCTGCCAAGGCATAAGAAGCTCGGGAAGGTCCAACGCATCTTAGGAGAGGCTCAGTGAAGGATCTTCTGTATAATTGACCATCTATGATGGTGAAGTGGATAGCTTAATTCCTAATCCTCTGGGCTTCTTTTGGATCAGCCGAGAGCTCATTATCTTTTAGATAAGTAATCAAGGGTGTCCTCCAGTCGGGATCAATGCTAACCTCAAGGACTTCAGATCCTTGTGTGCTCGGGTAGTCTAATTCTTCAATGTAAACTGTTGAATCCAAATTGTTGTAATTGGCTAAAGATAGCCGGGAGAGTTCATCTGCCCTTTCATTTTCTTTTCTGGGTATCTGAAGGAAAGTTACCCGATCGAAAATGTTTGGAGTTGCTCGACCTTTGCCACGTACTTCGCCATTTGCTCATCTTTCGCATTGTATTCTCCCTTGATTTGATTTATAACAAGCTGAGAGTCACTTCTTACTTCTAACTCTCGGGCTCTAAGTGCTCGGGCTACCCGTAGACCTGCAAGAACAGCTTCGTATTTGGCTTCGTTATATGAGGCCGAGAAATTAAATCTCAATGCATAGCAAACCGTTAAGTCCCCAGGACTTTGAAGAGTCAAGACCTGCTCAGAACCAAAGCTGCTACTTGATCCATCTACATGTAAAATCCATAGGTCTGACATCGCAATTGCTATCCTTTGGTCTTTGCCTTGTGGTAAGCTATTTTCCATAATGAAGTCAGCCAAAACCCGAGCTTTTATGGTTGTTCTCGGTTTGAACTCGATCTGATACTCGCTAAGCTCAACTGCCCACCCGACCATTCTTCCAGCTACATTGGGTCTTTGTAGAATCTTCTTGAGGGGGAAGTTGGTTGGGACTATGATTGGGTGAGCTTGAAAGTAAGGCCTCAGTTTTCGTGAGGCTACCAAGAGTGCCAAAGCCTGCTTATGAATGTCCAGGTACCTTGTTTCTACATCGATAAGTACGTGACTCACATAATAAACTGGGTTTTGTGTTGTTTCTCCTTTTACCAACACAGTGCTCACTGCAATAAGTGAAACAGCAAGGTAGACCATCAAATTCTCCCCGGTTACCAGTTGCGCTAAGACAGGGGTTGTCCCAAGTGAATTTTTTAACTCTTCGAATGCCTTCTAGCATTCATCCGTCCAAGTGATTTCTCCTAAGCCTGTTGTGGCCTTTAATGCTTTGAAAAAAGAATTACATTTTTCTCCCGCTCGGGATATGAACCGGTTTAGCGCTACCACTCTTCTAGTTAGGCATTGAATTTCTTTTATCGTTCTGGGAGGTTGCATTTCAATCAGGGCTTGGATCTTCTCGGGATTAGCTTCAATTCCCCTCTGGGAAACCATGAATCCAAGAAACTTCCAGGATGATACTCTGAAAGCACATTTCTCGGGATTCAGGTGCATTTGATATGTCCTTAAGACATCGAAAGTTTCTTCCAGGTCTGTTAAATGCTATGCCTGAACTAGACTTTTCATGAGCATATCATCAACGTAAACTTCCAAGTTCCTCCCAATCTGGTCTCGAAATATTTTGTTGACAACTCTTTGGTATGTGGTGCCTGCATTTTTTAAACCGAACGGCATCATCCGGTAATAGTAACTCTCTTGATCAATCATGAAGGAAGTATGCTTCTCGTCCTCCTGACTCATTAGAATCTGGTTGTATCCCGAATAGGCGTCCATGAAATTGAGAACTTCATGTCTGAACGTTGCATCGATCAGCAGGTCAATCCTCGGCAGAGGGTAGGAATCCTTCGGGCAAGCCTTATTCAGGTATGTGTAGTTAGTACACATCCTCCATTTCCCGTTCGCCTTCTTGACCATTACAACATTTGCCAACCAGGTTGGGCACTCGATTGGTTCAATGAATCTTGATTTCTCAAGTTTCTTAGTTTATGCTCTAATGGCCTCATGTATCTCCTTCGAGAAATTTCTTCTTCTTTGGATGACCGAGGTAGCATCCTTTTAAATCCAAAGCTTGTGTTCTGCCACTGTGAAATCCAGCCCAAACTTAGCTAGGGCACCCTATCTGTTTTGGGTAAAGAAGGGTTTGTTTAAATGTTGACTTTGAAGTTGGACCGTGATTTCAGTTTTGTTTAAATGTTGATTTGAAGTTTGACCGTGATTTCAGTTTTACTATCTTTGAAAATCTTAGGAAGCCATGTCAGACCATTCTCTTAGGGTTGATCCAATGTCCCAAAATGAGGGATGATGTCTTTGTGGGCCATCTCAGTAGAAGATATGGTGTTTGACCCAAAACCCATGGATATTGATGATGGTGTTTCCTTATGGAAACTTTAATTGATTTGGTGTTGAACTACTCACTAGTGAAGAAGAACTTGGTTGATGGACTTAAAGCTTAGTTGGACCTGGTTTGAAGACATCCCTCCATACTAGGTAAGTAGTATGATGCGTTGAAAGAAGCCCATCCAAAAATATTGAAGTTAGGCCCATTAAATCCCTATTTTTGAACAAGCTGTCTAGGCAGTGGCATTTTCGTAATTTTCTGTTTTGAAGGTTTTTAAAAGCTTTATTTCTTTTAATTTCGTGGTAAACATTCCCACTAGGTTTCTAACTCTCTATGGAACGTGGAAAGGACCTTAGACCTTCCTTTTTGGCAACCAATCAATCAGCAGGGTCAATTTGGTCAGTTTGGTGAAATCCTAGTAATTCTTGGACTCTGTGTGCTATTTAAAGAGGGGGAACTCCATGTTTTTCAATCCCAATCTGTTCTAAACCTTTGGAGAACGTGGGAAGAGCCCTAGGTCCTCTCCTTCGAAGCCAAGAAAGACCCTCAAACATCTGTTCAGATTTCTACATCGGTTTCTCTTCTAAAAGGTTAGTATTCAATTCGTTTCTTCTTTAATTCATTCTTTCTTCACTACTTCTGATATTCTGATTATGAGAAGCGTATTACACTGCTGTAATGACCTCTTCTCTAATTCTTTTAGCCCTAGAGTGAATTCCCCAATTCACTCTATGTTCTTGAAGCCATATGGCGATGATTCTTGAATTTGATTCCACCAACAATCTTGATGATACTTTCCCTGAATTTTCTACCTATCTTTATGATTGTGGGGAAGGTCTCATACAATTACCATGACCTTCCCTTGTGTCCTCATGATTGAGGAGTTGATCCTTGTTTTTCCTTGGACCAATTGGCAACCCTTCTATTTTCTATTAATTCATTGGATCCTCCCCAAGACTTTCTTTATTATGAATTCTTTATCTTTATTCCCTAGGGTGAATCCTTATTCTCCCTAGTCTTCCCATGAGATATTAGGATTTCTTTCCTTTGAATTTATTTACATTCTTTTCTCTCATTAGTACACCCTTCCTATTTCCATTCTTGATTTTGAAATATTAATGAGATGTTCCTTTATCTATCTTGGGTTGTTTTTGTAATAGTTAATTATGGGTAACTCTCATGGGAGGTAACCAACTCTTATGAGAGGTAACCATACCTGAGACCCTAATGTTCTTTTATCTGTTGGAAACTTCCCAACACCTTTTCAGATTGTGCATTCTTTGTTTCTCTTTTCCTAGGGTGAATCTTGATTACCCCTAGCCTTTCAATGAGAGCCATCAGTTTTGTTCTGAATCTGCGCACCGAAGAAGGGTGAATTAGTTGAAATAGCTAATGAACTCTTCTGCTCAATCCGAATATATTTCCCAAAACTAGACTTCTTGATGGACTTGTAGGAGAAAACCTCACTCAATTTGACCCCATATAACCTTTCAAATCCATGTCCGAAGTTGCTGAACTATGTCTGTCAAATCCTGCTTGCGCATCAAAGAAGATGAGCTTAGTTGGTGGACCTAATGAACTCCAATTCTTGATCTGAAAGTATTTCTGGAAACTAGACTTCTTGATTGACTCGTAGAAGAAAACCTCACTCAATTTGACCCTGTATAGCCCTCCGAATCCCTGTTTGAACCTTGCTGTTCTGATTGGTCGATTCATTGGTCGATTGGACCAACAGACCAATCAATCGACCAATGGTGTCTGAATTTACCAATTTGGTCCTATCTCTTCTATTTAAGTCTAATCTCGGGAATACTCCACCTCCTATGCCTCCTAAGCCTCTGGAATGAGTTAGAACCCTAATCTAATCAAATCCCTTGCATTCCTTGGTGATCTCTCTCAAGACTTGAAGTAATCTTCTTCCTCTTGCATCAAAGGTATGATTTCACTCACTCTGTCTTCTATCTCTGATTTTCTTTCTTTTATTCTATTCTTCATTGAGATCAGAAAGATGATGAAGCATTCTTGTAATCATCAATTCTCTGATCTCATTCTATTCTTTGAGATCTATGATCATCATCATGATCTCAACCCCAGCCAGTTGAATTCTTGAAACCCTAACCTTTGAAACCCTAACCTTGTGTGGTCATCCAGAGAACCTTTGGTAACCTCCCATGGGAGGGAAACCTCATGGGTAATATTTCTAGTAACCTAAACTATAATTTCTATGATTTTCTTGTTATAATTGGCAAATCATTAATTCCCTTTCATTCTATGATCTCAACCTTTTTATGGGAACCATAAGGTTGAAACCCTAATTTCTTGGGTTAAATCAAGAACCCATCTTTTGACCATGACTTGATGATTTTATCTTCCCATATGATTCTAATACATCCTAGGAAGTTCCCCTTCGAATTTCGGATCAATCCGACTTCAAACGAAGAAGTTATGGCCAAAACAATTTTCATTATTCCGTACTGACTTGATTGGTCGACTCATTGGTCGACTGGGTCACTAGACCAAGGCAATCGACCAATGAAGTCAGTAGCTTCAATTTTCACTCGATTTGATTCGTTTGCTCTCTGATCTTTTAGGTATCTTTCCTAATGTTGTATCTATGCTTGTTAGGGGTTCATTTGCCATGTTTGGTGTCTCTCTCTTTGATCTTTGGATTATCTTCGGCGATAATCAAGTAAGGACAGTTGATTCCTTAACTACATAGATTGCTTGTTCTCTGGTTTCTACTTTATGAAACTATGAGATTACCTACTGTTATTGTATTTTAATTCTGATCTCCTACTGTGGGAACAGTAGCACTTGTTTATATCATCTTTTTCATTATTTATGTTATATGAATTACTTATTACTTCTTAATCTGATGTTGCTTTTACATTCTCTTTTATATGATGAACTACTGGTTGTGTATGTCATGACTGTTTTGAGAATGTGTTTGCTTAAGTTTGGTTTGGGATTGGGAAGTGTCCTTTTGACGCTTCTGTCCTTGGACATCGGAGGGAATAGTATGGGATGTTCTCCTAAGATGCCCATCGACGCTTTCCCGAATCAATGATTGTCATACCTAGGGATGTCTAGCAGTGTTTGGCTAGGATATACCCCTGTTATATCAAACCCGATTCGGAAGGGTATTGAGACCGAACGACCCGTGGCAGCAATGGGGATTCACGGGCGCTCAAGACCGGTGAGTTATATCCGTGAGAGGACGGGAATCACATTGCGGGGGCCATTTATTGGAGGGTTGCATATGGCTAGACTTGGGCTCATGGGCGCTTGAGACCGGTGAGTTATATCCGTGAGAGGACATGAGAGCTTCCCGTTTACCATATGTGGATAACCAATAGGGTTGATGAGTCCGGTGAGTAATATCCGTGACTCTAGTGTGAAGGATACCGGAAAGGATCCCGAGAGGCGAGGAATGGAAGTATCTGGAACTGACTTGATGTAACTGAGTAGATGACTTGCATTGGGCTAGGCTTTTCCCTGACATGCGCCGGTACTTATGCCAAATGGTTGTGAGAGAGTGTGTTGACTTAACCCCCTACCATGGTTTGTCTGAGAGGGATGCCCGGACCCACTACCAACAGGAGCCGTATGCGTGACCTTCCCAAATAAGTACGGTGCTATGACTTAAAGCATGTTTGCCATAGAGACCAGCATACATAGAGTTTAGATGCATACATACATTGTTTGTTTCATATTGCATTGCATCTTGTTATGGTTTGCTTCCATGTTATTTATGTTGTTATGGATTAACTTGCCTTACTGAGTTTCTTTGGAAACTCATTCCTTTTTTTTGTACAATTTGTTGTTAGACTTCTCTACAGGTTTGGATTTCTTTGACGGCCCGTATGAGGAAGCGCAAGGTGAAGAAGATGAAGACTGAAGAACAAGAAGAGCTGACTGAAGATGTGGATTAGATATCTTTTGTTTCTTCTAGACTTATCTTTTACTTTACTTGTATTAGCTTAGAGCTTTACTTAGATTTCGATCTACCTTCCGCATATGTTTGTGGAGTATAATTCCGCTATACTCTACAGTTGTCTTTTGATTTGGTATCTTGTTGTTCCGCACTCTGATATTCTATAGTGATCCTTCTGAGATCCTTTCTTGACTTTTATTATAAATTACTTGAACATTATGATTTGTTCTTGCTTTTGATTATGTTATTGTGCAAAATGGATATGATCGTTCCTAAACTTGATCTTTTGGGCTGTGGATCACACTCTCGGGTATGCCAGCTAGGGTACCGGCTGGGAGGATGTGACAGCCACCCTCCTGTCTTTCCAGGCACGTCATTTGCCAACCATGCGAAGATGTCAGAATTGTTGTACAAGAACTTAGTCAGTTCCTTTTTGAAGTCTTCGAGTTGTTCGGATCCAATAAACATCCCCTGGTCGGGTAGATCCTGACTTAGTTGGATTCTTTCCAGTTTCTCGACCGGTTCTGCTCTTTGCATATTTTCTTCATCTCGATCGTCACAGACTTCAATGGTTAAGGCACTTCCTGAGCTTTCTAACCTCCGTTTTTGCTTTAGATAATTCACATAACATTGTCGGGAGGTAGATTGATCAGAATTGCACTCGCCCACCCCAGCATCAGTCGGGAACTTAAGTTTCATGTATCAGGGGGACACGACCGCCTCTAGTGCATTAAGGGTTGGTTGTCCCAGAATCACATTGTACGCAGATAGGTCTTTTACAACCATGAAATTGACCCGTTCAAGTGTGTCCTGAGGTGACGTCCCAATATTTAGATCCAAATGGATTGTTCCTTCCACTATCGTTGAAGATCCTACGAAGCCATAAAGAGGTGTCGTGGACAGGGTGAGAAGGCCGTCAGCCAAATTTAATCTTTTGAAGGCCTCATACAACATTAGGTCGACTGAGGAACCTATGTCAACTAGGACTCGGTGAACCTCCCGATTGGAAATATTCACTTTAATAATGATTGCATCATCATTAGGTGCTAGTACCCCGTTCAAATCATCATCAGTGAACATTATAGGTTTTGGGCACATTGGATTTTTCCTCTTTTTTGGTAAATGAATAGCTCCCACGAATTGGGCCTTCTATTTTGCCTTCCTGATTGACTCCATAGTCGGGCCACCCATAATAACATAAATGGGTGACTCGTCCCGAC
Source organism: Hakea prostrata (assembly GCF_041222555.1). NCBI lineage: Eukaryota > Viridiplantae > Streptophyta > Magnoliopsida > Proteales > Proteaceae > Hakea > Hakea prostrata. The sequence continues at coordinate 51,567,518 of NC_142607.1, read as the reverse complement.
CTTCCTTCTCTTTTCCCTTATTAGCCTTTTTGGCAGTTTCTTCAGGACTGGTCGATCGGGCCCTTTTTCTGGGTTCGAGTGACCTTTCCCGGGTTTTTCCTGATCCTCGGACATACTGTCCAAGTTTCCCTTCTTGGATCAATTTTTCGATTTCTGACTTGAGGATTCGACAGTTGTCAGTGTGGTGGCCGTAATCTTTGTGGAAACGGCAATATTTTGTCATATCTCGATCTTCCGGTCAGGAATGTAATTTCCCGGACCACTTCAATGACTTCTTGTCCCGGATGTTCATCAAAATTTTTTATGGTTTTGCATTGAGTGGGGTAAAGCTTTCCCGTTTCTTATCATGTTTCCAACGGCTCTTTGATCCTTGTTCCCGATCGTTGGAACTGTTCTTCTCGTTTTCCTGATCAAGTCTTCTCTCCTGGTCCACCTTAACTCGAGCATTTATCACTTCATAAATGCTAGCTTGCTTTTCGCACTTTTGTAACACCATCCCGTATGTTTTGGGCTTGTCCGTTAGTAAGACCTCCAAAAGTCTCTGGTGAGTAATGCCGCTCCAAGTGCGTTGTACGCCACCTGATCATCAAGATCCTCAATCTCAATGGCTACTTCGTCAAAACGCTTCAAGAAGTCCCGAATGGACTCACTTCGTCCCTGCCTTATAGCGAATAGGCTGTCAGACGTTTTCTTGCTCCCGATTGTGCTTCTGAATTGGGCTATGAATTTCCGGGCAAGTTCCCTGAAATTGTGAATGGATTCTGGTTGCAAGCTACTAAACCATTTGATGGTTGGACCCTTCAAAGATGCTGGGAACATTCTACAGAGAAGTTCATGTTCCCGACCGAGAATAGTCATTACTAATTTGAAGTAACTTATATGCTCCTTTGGGTTGGTTTCCCCTTTGAACGGGGTAAAAGTTGGCATGATGAAATTTTGGGGGAGAGGCATATTCATGATTTCGTCTGAGAATGGTTCTCAATCAACCACCTCTAGATCCTCATCATGATCTCGATCCTTTAGTTTGCGCTCGACCTCTACCATCCTTCTTCAAAGGCGATTCTGCCTTACCCCATTCCATCTTATTCAACAATGCTTTCTCTTCTGGATTGTGACGAGCAACTGATACCCTCGATCGGGTTGCTTGTGGATGGCTTTCTCCTTGATGCTCAATCTCCTCCCCGACGACTTCTTTGAGGCAGAGATCCGGTTTTAGAGGGTACTGAGATTCGGTCAAGGACACTAACCCTTGTTCCATTTGGCTGACTTTGAACACGATCGGGTTCAAGTATGGATGGATTTTTACCCTCAGCCTATCTTCCTCTCAAGATTCCTCTCCTTTGTCGGGATCTTTTGGTATTTCGGGAAGGCTCTCAGTAGCCTTCCCGTCTAAGTGTTTCTTCTTGTCCCTACTTGACCTGATCTGATGGACCAAGCCCCGTAGCACCCCCTGCATTTCGAGCATTCCCTTCCGGAGTTCATCTTTGTAGTAGCATGCCCCTGGGGGCCTTTGGACGTGCCTTCCCCATTTTGATTTTCAGGGACCAGATTATCCTCAAGAGGATCCTGTTCTACTAGGGTTGAGCGTCCGGCCCCATTGTCTTGACGTGTTTGATCATCTAAGTTCAAGTTCTCACCAGCAATTTCTTGCCAAGAGCACCCATTATTAGCTCATCGTCTTGCCATGACTTGAAGATTGCCTTTCCCATAGATGGCGCCAAACTGATGCGTCACAGTCATATTTATGATCTCGAGACAATGAGTCCTACAAGAAAAGTTAGACGAGGGCCGGCTCGTGTGCCAGTCAACCGCCTCCGATGGCTAAGTCAGATAGTGAATAGGTTAAGATCTCATACAAGAGCTACACAAGATTATGTTCAGAATGTATTTGATGCTTACCGGAGGAGTGAGTCCTTGCCTTTATACTGTGTGAGTTATCTTTTCTGTATTTGGTAAGTTTTCTCGATGAGGGCTATTGTCTCTCCTTAGATTGTGCTCCCCTGTCGTTGGTCCCGCACAATCATCCCTGAGTTGACCTTCCATCTTGAGTGTTGTTGCCAAATAAGTCCTATGGATGTAGAGCCTTGACTCTGCCGGTCAACAACAGTCCCGACCAAGAGTCCCGATCAACCCTAGACCAGGCTTAAGCCAGTCGGGTAGAAATCTCCCCATATCAATCATAGTCCCATCTCTTTGAGAGCCTTGAAAGGATGAAGTAATATAACAATCCTAGAGTGCAAACAAGACTTGCAAATTAGTAGGACAATCCTCACCGTCAAGGCTCTTGATAAATGTAAGATTCCCATCATGTGGGAGTTGGTTAGTTTACACAATAAGTTAACTTGTTTAGACAGCGAAGCTTCCTTCATTTAGTAAATCTGGCACAATAGATCATGTTCGAGCTGGTGACAATCATAAGTTGCAATCGAATTTTGTTGATGGCATTCCCAATCAGTTTGGCTTGTAATTTTGGTTATGGGATTGTTAAACCTACTGCCAAAAACTGGGTAAAACTTTTTGAAGTATCTTCTTAATTACTAAGCTTACTCACTTACCCAAATGTGTAAACTAGGTTAGAATACTTATAATGTATTTCACATAAGGTGGGCTCCATTGATTGTGTTACATTTTGATTCAGTTTCTTTGTTGGTAATGCATGGTATTAGAACTCTGATATAAACTGGTTAGTGTGGGCTAATAGGAACACTTAGATGTTGATAGACGATCTAATGAGTTTGCCTATATAAAGGATGCTAGGTCCATCTTTTAAACCCTAATGCATCATATTATTCTCTGTACATAAAATGTTAGTTTAGAGAGGTTGTTTCATCGAGCTAGTGAATAAGGAGGAGTCTAGAGGAGAATATATAACATCAAGTTGATCATAGAATCAACTATAGGTTCATTTTTCGTGGGAGACTAAACAAAAAATTCCGCAGCGTTCCATCTCCAATGGATCCCAAAGAAGGTATCTTCAACATATTGTATTATTATTATCTAAACGTATTTTTTATCAATCTATTTGACAAGATTTAATCTTACATGTGGTATCAAATCATGCATATAAATGTTGATTGATGAATTTAGGGCTCCAAAATCAAACTATAAATTTTGTGAATTTTTCTCCCCTAGGTTTCTCTTGAAACGGTACGAATTTTTTTCCTATAAATTTTTTTTCTAGAAGACCATCACTTTATAGAACTTGAAAAAAACGAAGAAATCGATATATTATGGACCACCATCAGATGCGCGGCCATGCACTACAGGTATCCAGCAGGTCAATTTCAATTTTTTATATTTATTAATTTTATTTTAAAAATGTTGATGTGTCAATTTGACCGAATCAACGGGTCGGGTCCAACCTGACCCATGACCCATCTGGATGACCCAAAAACTGACCAGTCAGTGGTTTGACTGGATGTTTGTATCGGTTCAGGTGGACCCGTTTGATACTTGGTTTACTATCTTGCCCAACCCTGTTGTGACCTAGCTAGTCCACCCGCTAGTATTGTGAGTCAACTCATTTGACCAGTCAATGCATTTGATTTTGATTCGTTGGGTTTGGTCTTATTCGGTTTGGTTTTGGTGAACCAATTTGTTTTAAAAAATAAAATAAAAAAAAGAATGTTATATATTTAGTAATTTTTTTTATTTCTGGCCAAACCGTAAAGAATTTGAAGCTTGTTTTTGGGGTTCTATGTTTTGGACTTTTCCAGACACGGTGGAACCATTTTCAGGACCAAATTCCACCCCTATATACGTGAAATATGTATATTATTTTTATGTCGTTTTTATCCTTTGTCGTTGGGTGAATTTTTAACATGGTTCTTTTTTTGTCCTATGGTTTTGTATTATGAGCATGTTTATAAAATATTATGTAATTGTAAGATGTATATCATGCATGCTATCACGTTCTAAATAACCTAGTAAATAGTTAAAACAAATAACTACCCATAAAACTTCCTGATATGGAGAGTTTATGATCAGACCGGGTTCATACCTGGTCCGACCCTCGACCCCGGTTTAGACGGAGAAAACCGAATCGCTCCCGAGCGAACCGGATCCGGAAGATGGCTTGCTGAAGAAGAAAGCTTATTCGGCTGCAAGCGTGCCCTAATCTTACTTATGGATTAGGGTAATCACCCTAATGATGGCAGACTCAAGCTGACGGCTGCGGATAATCATTATCGAAGGGATAACCATCGCATAACCTAAAGGTTATCTCAGGAGTCCTCTACTAGCCCAAACTAGTAGAAGTCTATCGCTCAACGGATCTAACTGATAAGATCCAACGAATACCCGAAGAAGGCTCAAGTGCATCCAACGAAGGAGATTCGAAGGTACACTCTATATAAACCTCACTACCATACAAGGTGAGGGACGGATCAATCGATCAAAAAGAATACTATCTGAGACTCATGTTCAGATACATACTGATAGACCTAAACTATCAACGATCTGCTATCTAGATCACCTTTCCCAGTTCTTCATTCCTTAGCTCTGTGCTTCTAGCAGAGCCGTTTGTGATTAAGTTCATCAACTGACTTTGTCACATCCTCCCAGCCGGTACCCTATCTGGCATACCCGAGAGTGTGATCCACAGCCCGAAGATCAGGTATCGAGTAATCAACCTCCCACATAAACAATAACATAATCATGAACAATCATAATAAAAGTGCGGAAGATAAACCATAGATTCAATAAGGATATAATGAATCATATATAAATCAGAGTACTAGATATAATTAGAGTGTCAAAACAGATAAGTAAAGTGAGGCAAAATCCCACTCTACAACCAACGGAAAAGTAGTTCTAAAAGAGAATAAACTAGACAAAATCTAATCCCAGTAGCAAGTACAATGGGTAACTAAATTGTTCTCCACTTTATAGACAACATCCCTATAAGTATAAATCTCATAAATAGCACAAGGACGCTTCCACTCAATGGTCGGACTAAGCATCGTACGGAGCATAACCACTCGCGGGATCTTCAGTGTAATTATTGTAACCGCAATCACCTTCCTGGAGATATGCCTCTTCGCCTTGCGCTTCTTCATAGGGACCGTCATAATACTCAGTACCTGCAGAATAGTCTAACAAACATTGTACAATAAAGGAATGAGTTTCAAAGAAACTCGAGTAAGGCGATTAAATCCATAATAACATAAATGGCAGGATTTAGAACAAACATAAATGCAATATGATATGAGACAAGCAATGAATGAATGAATCTAACTCTATGTATGCTGGTCTCTATTGGCAGACATGCTTTAAGTCATAGCACCGTACTTCTTTAGGAAGGTCTCAATCACTCATCATCAGTTGGTAATGGGTCCGGCATCCCTCGGGACATTCCATGGCTGGGGGTTAAGTCACCACTCTCTCACATCACCATTGGTCTAAGTACCGGCGCATGTCAGGGTAAAACCTAGCCAAATGCAAGTCTCTACTTAGTTACATCAAGTCAGATCCAGATACGTCCATTCCTCGTCCCTGACGATCCTTTCCGGTATCCTTCACACTAGAGTCCTCATAGTCCCTGACTACGGACTCATCAACCCTATTGATCATCCACATATGGTAAACGGGAAGCTCTCACGTCCTCTCACAGGTTGGTTACCGGTCTTGAGCGCCCATGAGCCCAAGTCTATCCATATGCAACCCTACAAATAAATGGCCCCCACAATGTGATTCCTGTCCTCTCACGGGTTGGTTACCGGTCTTGAGCGCCCATGAATCCCCATTGCTACCACGGGTCGTTCGGTCTCAATACCCCTCCGATTAGGGTCTGACATAACAGGACATCCTAGCCAAACACTACTAGACAATCCTAAATATGTCATCCAACAGTTTAGGAAGGTGTCCATAGGGCATCTCCGGAAACATCCCATAATATTCCCGTAGTAGTCCAAGGACAGAAGTGTCAAAAGGACACCTCTCCTTTCCAAACCATACTTAAGCATACACATGCATCAATTCATACCATCACATATATGGTAACTTCATATATGGAAAGAAATCAATAATTGCAATCACTTTGTATATAATTGGTAAGTAAATCATACATGAGTCAATTCAATATGAATAAGTAATGCTGCTGTAATCAAAGTTATGCAACAGTAGTATATCATTGTAAGAATCTAATTAAGGAAACATATCAATGATATTCAAATATAGAAACTAAATTCATGCTATCTATGCAATTAAGGAAATAACCATCCTTACCTTTTATAACTCGCAAAGGAATCCTAAGAAATCAAGTAAGATCTTGGCAAACTTGAGAAGAAGGTCCTAAACAAGTGCATACAACATATTAGGAAAGATCCCTAACAGAAAAAGATACCAAAACATCCAACACGGACCAATTCTGGAGTTGCTTTGTACTCATTGGTCGAGTGGATTGGTCGACTGGTCCGATCGACCAATCAGTCGACCAATGCAGATAAATAGCCTAAAAAAAACAGAGTTTTAAGATATAAAATCCGAATTTGGTGGTTCAAAAGGGTACTAATCAAGGGGTAAACTACGTCAGTAGTATCCTAACATATAGGGGACCTCAAAACACTAATCCAATCAAGCCATCAAGATCCAAATTAGGAAACAAAAAGTTACCATAATTAGATCAACCATGGATCTTGAAGAATTCAAGGTAGAAATCAAAGACAAGAACAATAGGAGGATGGATCATTGCTTCAGGTAAAGGTATCATGAAAAGCATACTTAGATCTTCAAGGAAATAGGCTTAAAAGCATAAATCTAAATAAGGAAACAAAACCTACCATATATGTAACTATCATGATTCATGAAGAACACATAGTATGGTAGAAGAGAACAACTAGAGATTGATAGATCATGGATCATGAAAAGAAAACACAGCAATTGACTACTAACATGATCAATATAGAAGATCCAAGGAGATCAGAATTCAAATCAGAAGTTAAACAAAGACTAGATCATGGTTTGATCATGATTCCTTCAAAAGCTTGCAATGATCATGGTTAAGATCATTGTTCTAGCCATTAATCCTTAGGATGATCATGAGAGACAAGTCCGAGAGATGTTTGCAACAGAGAATGCAGCATCTCCTCTACTGTCTCAACTCAAAAAGGAAAGAAAATAAGAGATGGAGGAGAAGAAGAGAGTATAAACATACCTTTTGATGCAAAAGGAAGAGTTTCGACGAAGATCCGTCAAGAAAATCACCAAGGATGCAAGGGAGATGACTTGCAGAGGTCTTTGGTTCGTTCCAAGGAGTTTGGAGGCAGCAAATACGAAGTAGACTCGAGATTGGACTTAAATAGAGCAAGCAAGACCTAATTGCCAAAGACAGCACTCATTGGTTGAGTGGATTGGTCGGCTGGTTCAGTCGACCAATCAGTCGACCAATGCTGACAGCAATTCCAAAACAGGGAATTGAAGACCCAGATCAAATCCAATCCTAAAGGGGTTTTGCACACATAACAAATGACTTCCCTAATAGGTAGAAATGCCTTCAAACCATGATAGAGAGCACTCCAAGTCCATCAACTAATCCGATCTTCATCAAGATTCAGTTTCCATAAATAGAACTTCATCATCAACTCTCATGGATTCAAAGCCAGACACCAAGTCCTCCACTGGGATGGCCCAAAGCTGACTTCTTACTTTACTTCGGGTCACTGGACCTACAAATAACAAGGTTTCCGGGTCAAGGTTAGGGCTGGGTTTTACAGACTTAGCCTTCAGAGGTGGACTCCCGACCCCAGCGGTCGGGCCACATCTAACACTTTCGTTTTGCAGGTCATCACGAGGAGATCTAAGGGCTGAACAGATTTTAGACACATCATTTGGCGCCGTCTGTGGGAAACGACTTGAAAAGCCATGGTGACTAGATCAGCAGCCGCAGCAGCCGCTGCACAACGCAATTCCGGTGTCCAGATACCTGGAGTGAATGATCCAGATATTCCCCAGGAAAGCCAAAATCCTATCGAGGTAGATGATGGCCAGGGAGGACGTAATCCTCCTCCTGATACAATCCGAGATCAATTGGATCAGGTAAAGATTCAACTCTTGGAGGTGAGCCAAGCACTCCGCATGCTCACCAGACGAGTGGTTTTACCACAAGAGCCTGATCAACGCGATTCAGGGAGACGTGCATTGCCACGTGACCAGAGAATGGCTGAAGACCGGAATGTTGATCAGAATTTCCGTGAAGGAGACCGAGGACTTCGGAGGATTGATGATCAACCGAGGCGAGGCGATCGGTTCGACAGACCGCAAGAGAGTACAACTGATTCAAACACAAGGTTGGATACAGGGATAAGAAATCACTCACCCACTGTCAGAAGAACCGTTCGTGATGATCGAGCAGTTCGTGACTAGAGGAATGCTCGGGAAGGACAGGTTGTTCGTGATGATTGAGTAGCACGGGATAATCGTGTTAATCGAGGTCGTGATCATATTGCTGAAGATCACCCGACCCAGATTGGTCAAGAATTGGCCAACATCAATGAGAAACTAGGGTAGTTGGCTAAGGGAAGAATAACTGAGGATATTTACTCAGTCATTCGGAAGACTCCTTTTTTTGAGCCAATTGCGGGATATCGGTTTCCCCATAACTTCCGTTTGCCTACCTTCTCAACATTCGATGGCTCCGGAGATCCAACAGCTCACATCGGCTATTACCAATGAGACCATGGCAGTTTCGGAGTAATTCGATGAGATTTTATGCAAGGTTTTTGGTTCATCTTTAATGGGAGTGAAGCACAAAAGTGGTTTTCAAACCTCCCCTCTAGAAGGATTGTAAACTTTGACGAATTGGCACGCCAATTCATAGGGCGATTCCAGAGTGGGATACGAGGTCAAGAAAACGGAAGAAACCTTGTTTCTTGTCAAACAAGGAAAGAGCGAATCGATCGGAGAGTTTTCGAAAAGATTCAACAAAGTGACGATGGAGATAGAAAACTTGGATGAACAAGTAGCCGGAACTGCTCTATTCACAAGACTCACTAATCGGAAACTCCTGGAGTTATTACTACGGGATATGCCTGCGACTTATCTTTGAGTTGGTACAGAGATGCCGAAGTAGGCTGAAGTCATGGAGATTCTAGATGCGCGCCAAGGAGATAATAAAGTCTCCAATAAGGAACAAAAGGCTCTGAGCGAAGCGAAGCCAAAGAAAAATGTTCGCGATCGGGTTGGAAAATCCCAGCCTTGGCGCCAAAGGTCCCCCGGTAAAAGTGAGTACACTCCATTGAATGCTCCTCGGGCTGATATTTTGAATATCCTCAAAAGAAAAAAATATTTTAAAGTGGCCGCCTAAAATTCTTTTGAAACCCGGAGAGCAGCAGGATCGGGAAAAGTATTGCCGATTCCACAAGGACTATGGTCATTATACTAATGACTGTCGTCATCGAAGGCAGATATTGAGAGATTGATATCTCGGGGACATCTGTCCCGGTTTGTTAGCGAGGAGAAGGGAGGAGCCACGTGGGCCACGTGCGGCTGCTCCAAAGAGGGATCGTTCGGTTAGTTCAGAATGATCGAGGGAGGCCCCGAAGTCTAAAAAAGGCAAGGAGGTGATTGAAGCTGCTACTCGGTCACCGATCCTTACCATCTTCGGGGGACAAGAGCCCGAATCATTCCGAAGTCTCGAAAACAAAATCCAAATTTGTTGGAGCCGGAGAGCGCGAGAAGCGGAAGAAGCTGAATGGTGAAGATTCTATCACCTTTAGCGAGGAAGACGAAAGAGACGTTTGTTTACCTCATGATGATGCTATAGTCATCAAGGTAGAGATTGCACGGCGGGAAGTGCATAGAGTTTTGATTGATACAGGGTCTGCAGCTGACCTAATTTCCTACGAAGTGTATCAAAAATTGAAGGTGGATCAGGACTTGATGAAACCTTCATCTACACACCTATATGGCTTTGCGGGGTCATGCGGTAGCGGAAGGATCGGTTCAGTTGGATTTATCCATTGGAAGTTTTCCTAAGGAAACAACTGTTCGAATCAATTTTTTGGTGGTTCGAGAACTACCAGCCTATAATATGATTCTTGGGCGACCATCTTTATCCAAGATAGGTGCTATTGTTTCGACAAAACACCTGAAGATAAAATTCCCGACCGATATGGGAATTGGTCAAGTCTCCTCGACTGAAGATCTCTCGGCAGTGTTATGTTGCCTATTTAAAAGACAAGGAGGGTCCGAGGAAGGTTACTGCCCTCCCCATAGAAGTTCGAGATGATCGGGAAGAGACAGAGATGCAAAGGCCCGAACCAGTGGAGAAACTGGAGCAAATCCAGCTGTGTACCGAAGATGAGAAAAAGATTACTTATATCGGGTCTGAACAGCTGGAAGAGTTTAAAGATGAGTTGAAGTTATTTCTTCAACAGAATAAAGATGTATTCGCATGGTCTGCTGAGGACATGCCTGGAATCGATCGAGCCATTGCAGAGCACAAACTCTGGATAGACCCTAAGGCGAAACCAGTGATACAAAAAAGAAGAAATTTCTCTATTGAAAAGTATGAAGCCGTTCGAAGCGAAGTTGAAAAACTTAAGAATTTTGGTTTCATAGAACCAATTGAGTGCCCAACTTGGTTGGCCAACGTGGTAATGGTAAAAAAGGCAAATGGGAAGTGGAGGATGTGTACAGACTACACAGATCTAAACAAAGCTTGCCCAAAAGATTGCTACCCGTTGCCTCGGATTGACCTCTTGATAGATGCGACTGCAGGATATGAAACTTTAAGTTTCATGGATGCCTACTCGAGGTATAATCAGATCCTTATGAATAAGGAGGATGAGAAGTATACGGCTTTCATGACTGATCGTGAGAGCTATTATTACAAGGTCATGCCTTTTGGCCCGAAGAATGCAGGAGCAACATATCGGAGGGCCGTCAACAAGATTTTCAAAGAGCCGATAGGAAAGAATGTTGAAGCTTATGTTGACGACATGCTAGTGAAAAGCTTTACAAAAGCAAATCATATTGCAGATTTGATCGAGGTTTTCTCAAGATCTTTGGAAACATCAAATGAAGCTAAACCCGGAAAAATGTGCCTTTGGAGTCTCCTCGGGCAAATTTTTGGGTTTCATGGTATCACAGAGGGGAATTGAGGCTAATCCTACCAAAATACAAGCTCTAATTGATATGGAGGCTCCCAAAACCGTTCGGGATGTACAATGTTTGACAGGGAGAGTTGTTGCTTTAAATCGATTTATCTCCAAGTCGGGAGAAAATGTTTGCCTTTCTTCAAGGCACTTAAAGACCCGAAGGGCGTAAGGAAGCAAAGTGGACTCGAAGAGTGCCGCGAAAGCTTTCGAGGAATTAAAAGAAGCACTTGGACAACCACCGATCCTGTCCCGGACCGCAGAGAAGGGGGAAATATTACAGCTATATCTAGCGACGTCCCTTTCGGCGGTCAAGACAAGACTTGTTCGGGAGAAAGATAAGAAACAGTGGCCGATTTACTATGTAAGCCACGTGTTGCTAGATGCGGAGATGAGATATTCGCAGATTGAGAAGCAGTGCTCGGCTCTCATGATGGCCGCCAGAAGCTAAGGCCATATTTTCAGGGCTCATCCAATTGAGGTATTTACAACTTTTCCTCTTAGTAAAGTTCTTAACAAACCTGATTTGTCCGGAAGGATGGTGTCCTGGTCGGTTGAGCTCAGCGAGTTCCAAGTGAGCTTTAAGCCCGTAACCGCAATCAAGGCTCGGGGCATTAGCCGACTTTGTAGTAGAAACTATTGCACCGGTGGAGCCCACCATTGAGGATCCCATTATACCAACCACTTGGGAGGTATATGTGGATGGTTCGAGTAATAAAGATGGAGCAAAGCGCTGGAATTCTATTAAAAAGTCCAGCAGGATTTATTATTCGATATGCTTTGAGATTCGCATTTGATGCAAGTAATAACGAAGCGGAATATGAGGCCCTGATAGCAGGACTTCGGTTGTCAAAAGCATTAGCTATTGCAGATGTTACTATTTATAGTGACTCTCAGCTTATAGTCAACCAAGTCCAAGGGGAATATGGCATTAAAGAACCACGCTTGCAAAAATATCGGGAGATAGTGCAGGCATTTCAAAACCAATTTCGGAATTTGAAAATATCTCAGATTTCGAGGAATGAAAATTCAAGTGGTAGATGAGCTATCCCGACTAGCCAATGCCAAGGAAAAGAATCTAGACCCTTCGGTCTACATTGAAGAGATAACTTTTCCAAGTTATCATGAGAAAGAAATTTCTTATATTGAAGCGAACGTTCTTCGGATGGATCCAATAATCGAGTATCTAAGGGATGACAAATTACCCGAGGATCCAAAGAGAGGCAAGGTTGATCAAGATTCGATCAGCTAGATTTGTCATTCGGAATGGGAGACTATACAAAAGATCTTATGCTGGACCCCTTATGAGATGTATAGGCCCCGAAGGAGCAAAATCAGCTTTGGCTGAAGTTCATGAAGGAATTTGTGGAGCTCACATGGGTGGCCGAGCCCTGGCCCACAAAATTCTAAGACTTGGGTTATATTGGCCTAAGGTCCAAGAGGCTGCTATGGACTACGTTCCTCGATGTGGTAACTGTCAAATTCACGCTACAGTATCGAAGCGCCCGGCGGAAACTATGACTTCAATTCTAAATCCCATTCCCTTTGCAATGTGGGGAATTGATATCATGGGCAAATCACCAAGGCATCAAGGCGGACGGGAATATCCTGATAGTAGCAATTGATTACTTCACAAAATGGGTAGAAGCCGAGTGCACCGGCAACAATTACTGAGAAAAAAGTGGAGAAATTTGTGCTTGAATCAATCATATATCGCTTTGGAATTCCAAAGATTATTGTCATCGACCATGGTACTCGGTTCGATCGTCCACAATTTGAGCAATTATGTGGAACATATCTGATCGAGCATCGTATGTCCTCAGTGGCATACCCCCAAAGCAATGGCCAGGTAGAGGTTACTAACCGAACGCTACTGGAAGGAATAAAGAGAAGACTTGAAGCTGACAAAGCCTCTTGGGTCGAAGAGCTACATAATGTACTGTGGGCTTATAGAACTACGGTTCGAACACCTACAGGAGAAACTCCATTCAGGTTGGCATATGGATCCGAAGCATTGGCACCAGTGGAGATAATGGCGGGGACATTACGGGATCGTGAGTTCGAGGAAAAAGCAAATGAACAAGGACTGCTTGATAGTCTTGATTTGTTGGACGAAGTTCGGGCAAAGGCAATAGCACGAACTCAACATTATCAAAGAAGGATAGCGTCTCATTATAATACTCGAGTGAAGAATCGTCGGTACTTAGCCGGAGATTTGGTGTTGAGAAACACCCTGGCTTCCGACCCGCGTCACCAAAGAAAGTTGGACCCTTCCTGGGAAGGACCTTATATGGTTGTGAAACCGGTCGGTTAAGGAGCTTACAGGCTGAAGAACATCAATTCCCAGAAAGAGTTGGATCGTTCGTGGAATGCTAGGCATCTCAAAAAGTTTTATCCTTGAGGATGATTTCAATTTTGTTCGCGATGTAATCATTTTCAACTCAATCAATGCAATTTTTGGCTTTCAACAAACTATCTTTTGATTGGGGAGCATCATACACCACATTCAAGAACAAGATCCAACTATAAGGCATCGGATGAAAATTCGTATGGGTCCTCCAACACTTATGGAAATTTTTCGAACTTTCTTAAGTCGGGGCATCGGATGAAAATCCGAGTGAGTTCCTTTTGCAAGGCGTCGGTTTGAAACCCGAGTGAGTTCCTTCGAGACTTATTGAATTTTTGAATTATCCTTAAGTAAAGGCATCGGTTTAAAACCCGAGTGAGTTCCTTCTCGGACTTATTGTATTTCTCCGGAAATCCTTAAGTAAAGGCATCGGTTTAAAACCCGAGTGAGTTCCTTTTCAGACTTATTGTATTTCTCCAGAAATCCTTAAGTAAAGGCATTGTTTCAGACAACTAAGACCTAATACAACGGCGATTCAAGTGGCTAGCAAAGTTCAAGATAAAGTAATTTCTTATTTCTTCAAAAGATCCAAAGAGGCCAGTATCAAAACAATTACAAGAGCTGGATACAATCTTCGATCAAAGAAGAAAGTCATTATAGGTGACTGTTAACAAGTTATACAAGATCGACGCGACTTTGCTAGAACAAACATATGAGTCAACCATTGGTGGGGATTCAAGGAAAAGAAGAGAAGAAATGAGGATTACAAAAATATTTCGGTATGCATAAAATCCTCCGCAATTTCATACTCTTTGTCCAAGCTTGTCCAGAGAAGAATGGTCCTCGACCAAACTCGCATTCAAGACAAGCTCGTCATAATTGACTTCTTCTAGCGGAGAATAAACAGGAGAATCTTCCAGATATTGCATAATATCTGGATCGGAAGGTGGAGGATCAATCTTATCCTTGGTCCAGTCGGGAGGAGGAATACCCAAGTCGGTAAATACTTCAGGATGGCAAACAAAGACCGTAGGGAGTCGTATCAAAATGAGGATCCTTCCTTAATATTGATTCTCATACTTCGTTCTCACCATCCCGGACGCTTGCAAGTTATAAGCATTCAGCATATCAACAAAAGGCTTACCGTGTAAATACTTGAAGACGCAGCTCTGCGAACATCGCTTGGAAGGGATTCGGGCAAAGGAACAACAGCTTGCCTTTCGGTAACGTTTCAGATCCTTTGGCTCCCCGACTTTCCAACTGTTCGCTCCAATCGCCGGATCTTCTCCCCGGCATCATCCAAGTCCGACCGAAGACGACCAATCATCGAATTTTTTTCTCCCCGCCACCTCCCAAGCTAGTTCCGAAGGCGAGCAATCTCAACATCTTTAGCTTCAGAGATCTCCCGAAGCCTAGAAACTTCATTGCTCAACCTGCTGAGCCTAGAAATTGCTTCCACTTGGTTGTGGAAGTTACCAGCAAGACTCCTGCAAACAACTTTCGAGTTAGCAAGGAGCAAAAAGAAATTTTTCAGAATCGGAGGATAATGAAGAAAGACTTACATTACCAAGTGACTTCGTAAAGACTTCATCCTGGAAGTTTGGAAAGAATTGCGCTCTCGAAGTCATTCGAGCAGCAAGACACCATTCCAACGCTCTGTCAAACTCGTTTGACACTAGTTCGAGCGAAGGATGAGAAGGATGAACTACACCTAGAGAAGGATGAGCTTCATCACTTGTCACCCGACGGCACTTCCTAGTGGCAAAATCCTCCAACTCGAAGGAGAGGAGGAGGATGCCAAACAAGCACTAGAGTTAGAAATAGGAGCAGCACCGCTGGGACCACACCTTCATCGGATGCCAACATAGTTGCCTCGGATGCCCGAAGAGTCTCCTTCGGGGTGGTGCACCAACAAGAGCTCACCAGGAGCACCATCGGCAACGGAGTGATCAAGATCTTCCCGGGAAAGACGAGCGATCACTTCGGGCAAAGGAGGCGCAGGGACGGCATCAATAGAAACTGCGGGAATCGACTTGAAGATTCACCGCCGCAGCCGCCTTACGCTTGGAGGATTCACTAGCTGAAACCACCACACCGGCCCCAACCACCACCGAAAGGAACGATTTTCTTGCAAGATTTTGCTCGATAAAGTTCGGGTTGATCTTGGGAGCCACTATGCAAAACAAAAAAAAAAAAACCAGCCGTATCAAGACAATAAATAAACGACAAGAACAGGGGGAAACCCTAGTTTTCTAAAACTTCCGACAAACCAACAAACTAAACCCCCAAGTATAACTACTGTGCGGTTTACTCGGGGGGAAGTGGGGAAAGAGATGAGTAATCAAAAAACTCACTTGTTCGAAGTTGATAGAGCTCGTTGTTGGAGTACGAGGAATACGGAAGGTGCCAAAGGACGAAAGGTCGCTTTGGCACTTTAGCAAATCTAACTTGCAGAAGTCGGGATAGATGGAGAGTACCCACGAAGGCTTTAAATAGCCTCGTGTATAAGATGACGGTTGAAGGCTAAGGACAACCGACGACCTAGATCGAAATGACGCTTCGAAATCCGCAAAAAGCAAGATCAACGGTCGAAGGGATGCCACATGGAAACATGTGGAAGCGAGCACCTGATGCAGAGATACCTCCAATCGTCGCACCGCCATTAAAATAACGGATGTATTTCCGATTCATTAGAAACAATGAATGGTATACAAAAGCGAGGAAAACGTTTGAACTTCGCAGAAGGGAAACGTGCGGACTTTGCAATAAATGAAGTAGTGGGGAAGATTAATGCATCTTCCCGAAACGCATCTTCACAATATTTCTACAAGATTATAATTCGGCGAGGAATGAAAAGTTAAGTGATAAGTTTTATCATATATACTTTGATATTCAAGGCAAGATTCCGGCAGGAAACGGGGAAATTTAGAGGCCAACATGAAAAAAGAAATGTCTATTCATTAAATTGAGGGTAAATCTTTACAAAAGGACAACTCCCTAAGCCTTTTCTTCTTTGTTGCCCGAGGGACCCCGGGTCGGGAGGACTTTTCTCGAGACCATGAGAAGAGCCTTCCTCAAGAGTGGCATCGGCTGAATCCTCTACAACAACAACTTGAGACTCGGCTTGTGATTTCTCCTCTGGAAGTGTCGGCTCGTCATTCAGGTATGCCTCATATTGAGGGTCAGATGGAAAAGGATCATCTTCTTCCTGGGCCCAGACCGGGAGATCCATACCAACTTTCCCGAAGACCTCTTGGTGGCATACTTCACGAAAAGGAGCAAGAGTCGAAGTCGTGGATCGATCCAAGGATTCGCTCCCAAACGTCGTTCTGCCCCATGCGATAAGCTTGAATGTTGTAGAGACCTAGCAACTCAGAGAAAGGTACGCTGTTCAGGTATTTCCGAATGCACTCCTTCCGAAGCTCTGGCTTTATATGCTCGGAGCTTGCTAGGGATCACCAACTTCAGATGTTCTTCGAGCTCCCTACTTTTGATTTCAAGGCTGTCACCAAACAACGTGGCAGCTGCCTTTTGCTTCCTCGGCCTCGCGCTCGGCAGGAAGTGACACAAATTTTCGAAGCTTCGAGGGCTTCCTTGAGGGAGATCACTTCTTCCTCATGCTTTTTCTCGCATCTCCACGGTAGCTGCAGTCACTGGTCTATTTCGGAATTGGCCTTGGCCAATTTCTCTTCACAAGTTTGCAGCAAGGAGCTGGTGCGACCAACCCGGCTCAATGCTTCCATGTGTTGATAAAAGCTCAACACAAAGATTCCCGGGAAGGCGGAAGATATCGAAGAAGTCATAAGAAATTATGAAAACATAAGTAAGCAAGAAGACTAGTACCTTGTAGATTGACTAACAAGGGAGGTGTCATCCAGGGCTTCAAACTCCCGGCGATCGAAGGAGCAAGACCGAGGGAGCTCCATTCGCAGCTTTCTCGGGATCCCGAGTAACCCCGTCGGTCATCTTCGGGGTCCACCGGGGGTGAAGACCTCCGCACCATCCGTCGAAGCTTTGGATTTTTTATTGGAGGGAGCATCAATTGTGTCATGCCTCCTCTTGGTTCGGGCGGAGGAAGAGACATTAGACCTCTCCACCATCGGTTTCTTCCCTTTACCCGAAGCATCAGCTACAAGCCCGATATTCCCGATACCCCTATAAGAGGGGTCGGGAGAGGGAAGAGAAGCCTCTTGATCTACGGTCAAGACCCCGGGCGATCGTTGCTCGGCTGCCACAACGGCCCTAGCGGCTTTCACCCGCAGCTTTCGGGGTTCATTCGGGGAGGCACTGCAAAGAAGAAGGACAAGAGTCAGAATTCAAAACATATCACTTCAATCAAATCAAAGGATGATGGTTAGAAGCTCACAATGAGCCAAGCCCCAGTACTGAAGGATGGAGTTATACTCCACTTCAAGTCCATGTATCTCTTGATACCATGAAATGGATTTGATCTTCCTGACGGCCGCCTCATCTTCTCTGGATAAGGGAAGGTCTCGGTTATTCTCAAAAGAAGAAGTACACCTCCTCCAGGTGGTTGGGAAGTTAAGATCTGATGGAGGCGCTCGACAGAAAAAGTATCGTTCGCGCCATCTTTTGTGGTTAGAAGGGCAAGTTCCTTTGACAAGGATGCTGCCTCTCCAATCAAGTTCAGCCTTATTGTGTTTGGACAGAAAAACCCATCCGGGAGGATGGGAGATAGAAAGAACATGAAAATGTACAAAAAGAGAAAGAGAGGGCGTAATGCCAAGCTCAAAACACAAACCCAAGAAGCCGACGATGAGACGCCAGCTATTGGGGAGGAGCATTCCGGGACAAATGTTCCAGTTGATTCAAAACTCATGGAGAACAAAGGATTAAAAAAGGGAAAGCGAATCCCGCTTTCTAGTGCATCTATATACAGAGAAAATTCACTCGAAAGGGATGAATCAACCCTCTCATCAGGGTGGGGAGCCCTAACCTGATATGAGGAAGGAAGATCAAAATCTTGGACAGCTGAAAGAAGGGTTTCCTCATTGTAAATGGAGGGAATGTGAGCCAGTGTCCACCATTGGACCCGGAGGTTTGAGGCTGCCTAGAAGACTCGACAATCTTGGAAGATCCAGACTCGAGAAGGATAGGAGAAGTTTCAGTTTTTCTTTCAAAACCTTTTTGAGAAACTTCAGCGAACTCCTGCCAGAGGACAATTAGGGTTTTGTTGTCACTATCCGACTGTTCGGGAGCAGGAGAAGCAAAAGCATCACTGCTATTACCAACATGGGGTACTAAAGAAGCCCTATCGTCCACCATTACTCGTTTCAAGAAACTACAAAAAGAAAAAGACCAAGAAACTTACCGATTCAAGGTGAGACGGAAGCTTGAGAGCAAGAAGGCGCGAAGGCGGACAACAAAGGTTCAAATTCCAGACAGAAGAATGAAACCTACGAAGACAACGAACCGCTTTTAAAACTCCCGCACGAGTGTTCGGGAATCGAACGATCGAGATTGATTCAAAATCAACGATCAAGATTGAAAGACGTTTTGAAAGTTTGAACTCACGAATCCGAAATAGGCGTTCGGAAACCGTCGCTTGGATGACGTGAGCCACGACAGATCAACTTCAACGAGATATGTGGCCTTACACTCACAACGCTCGAGGAAAAGTGACCACCGCATTAAATGTGATATGACATTTAATGAAGCACGCAGGGATTATCACCCGACGACGAACCCAGTTAAAAACCAAGCCCTCGGGATCGACCGAACGCTTGGTCTGGGGGACTCGTGATATGGAGAGTTTATGATCAGACAGGGTTCATACCTGGTCCGACCCTCGACCCCGGTCGAGACTGAGAAAACCGAATCGCTCCCGAGCGAATCGGATCCGGAAGATGGCTTGCTGAAGAAGAAAGCTTATTCGGCTGCAAGCGTGCCCTAATCTTACTTATGGATTAGGGTAATCACCCTAATGATGGCAGACTCAAGCTGACGGCTGCGGATAATCATTATCGAAGGGATAACCATCGCATAACCTAAAGGTTATCTCAGGAGTCCTCTACTAGCCCAAACTAGTAGAAGTCTATCGCTCAACGGATCTAACTTATAAGATCCAACGAATACCCGAAGAAGGCTCAAGTGCATCCAACGAAGGAGATTCGAAGGTACACTCTATATAAACCTCACTACCATACAAGGTGAGGGACGGATCAATCCATCAAAAAGAATACTATCTGAGACTCAGGTTCAGATACATATTGATAGACCTAAACTATCAGCGATCTGCTATCTAGATCACCTTTCCCAGTTCTTCATTCCTTAGCTCTGTGCTTCTAGCAGAGCCGTTTGTGATTAAGTTCATCAACTGACTTAGCCTTCGGAGGTGGACTCCCGACCCCAGCGGTCGGGCCACATCTGACACTTTCGTTTTGCAGGTCATCATGAGGAGATCTAAGGGCTGAGCAGATTTTGAACGCATCACTTCCTAAATAATTATTTTAAAAACTAATATAATGTACGTAACAAAAGAACACCCATGGAAAAAGTGGAAATTCTCAACCTCATGCAAACTTACCAAAGCTTCAGTTTGGATGTTTAGATTTAAAATGTTGGAACTTCATAGATTTCAATAACAATAAGTTCGACCAGAAAAAACAATAACAACAGAGTTTCCCAGTTACCAACCATGACTCTTCTCCTCTGCTAGTTAAATCCAAGAACCAATTAGCTCCTCTTGGAGGCCCACTCTCTTCGTCATTCAAGTAGGTGACAACCCATGTCTAAAAGTTGACAAGATGAGACTCCTTTCTAATTGTATGATGGTTGGGAAGTTTTACATTACCCCCAAAGGAAACAAAATGTATTGGTAAGGAACTAGCCTGAGAAACCCCCATGGTTGGGCTAAGCAAACAATCAGCCCAAGAACCCCCGTGGTCGAGTTAGGCCACGATCAAGACGAGATAAATATGAAGAATCCCTGTTGAGGTAGATATGAAAAACCCTTGTGAGGTAGATATGAAGAACCCCTAACAAGATATATATGAAGTACCTAGATATGAAAAACCCATGTCTAGGTAGATATGAAGGACCCCTATTGGGATAAATTGGAGAACCACTATCAGGGAACATATGAAAAACCACTGTCATAAAGAATATAGGTGAGGAGAACAAATAATCCAAATATGGAAGACCATGTCTAAAGAGTCTCCATGGAGAGACTAAGTCAAAGGGGTCAGTTACAGAAGTAACCACCCCATATGCCATAGCAAGATATGAGGGAGTGAATCTTGGAGTAAAGGCTCCATTAAAATCAAGTATGGGAATGTGCTCCCGAAGGAAACTCACGTCACTCTTTACTAAGTGAATGAAAATCACTAAGTAATTGCCTAGAGGTAACGTCTATGTAAACCCCACTTATGGGATTCATGAGGTACAAAAAACTATCAACTACAATTGCTTACATTCTGGAGAACTCCTCTCGAGCCTTCAACTCTTGTGTCTAGACTAAATTGATCATCGGAAGTGGTTCCCCGACCTACCCATGTCGGGCTGCCCTAACTCTCACTATGAGAGCAGGTCATCCTTCTCCTTGAGTAGAATTTGAGAAACTTAGAAGATGTCATCCTATTACTTGTGAAATCCAGCCCTAACCCTCACCCGAAAACCCATTTGTTTGTAGGTCAGAAGACCAGAAGTGAAGGAAGAAGGCAATTGTGGACAATCTCAATGGAAGACATGGTGTTTGATCCAAAACCCATGGAGATTGATGATGGAGTTCCATACTTAGAAACCTTGTCAAAGTTGGAGAAGAAGATGCACCTTGAAGAAGAAGAGCTTGGTTGATGGACTTGAAGCCTAGTTGGACATGGTTTGAAGGGTCCCTCAATGCTAGGTGAGTTGCTTGTTGAGTTGGGAGAAGCCCCATTGAGAATTTTGAGGTTTGGAGCTTCAATTCCCTGATTTGGGCTTGCTGTCAACCTGGGTCGACTGGGCCAATCGACCCACAGTGACAGAGGCTTATGCGTGAAATCTCTGATTTTAGGGTTTTTGATGCTCTATTTAATGGAACTAAGTGGTTTTCAGCCCCACTTGTTTCTAAAGCCTCTAGAGAACGTGGTAAGCCTTTCTCAAGCCTTTTGTTTTGAGTTGTGGAAGATCCTTTGCTAATTCTCAAGTTCTTCGACGAATCTTCTTCATTAAGGTTAGTAATCACTCATACTTTTCAATTGATCTACTCTTCAATTGATTTTTTTCTCATCTCTGTGATTATCAAGATGGCTTTTTACCATTGCAAAAACCTCTTGTGAGTTGTGAGTGAATCTCCATTCACTCTAATGCTTCTATGATCTACACAACTTGATTTTAAGAAGAGATCTTGTGAAATCTTCATTGATGTGTGATCATTCTATTGTTTTGATTTCTAAAGCATGTTAGATTCATTCCTATGTTAGTTTCTAACTATGATCTACTATTATTATTCTTCTAGAGTGAATTCTCATTCTCTCTAGCCTCTCCATAAAATTCACGGATTGTTTTCTCTGAAAACCTAGTTTTTTATTAATTTAGAATTCTATCATTTTGATCATTGTTGATGCCTAATCTATGCTAGGTAGTCTTAGACTACTATTCTAGAGTTACCCTTAAAATTTTGGAGTATTTTGAATCCTGGAAGTTGAGTTTTGGATAAAAAATCCAGGTTTCTGTTCGTACAGTACCTTGGGTCGATTGCCCAAGCGACCCAACCAACCTGCCCACAGTGACAGGAGCTGAATTATTAGTCTGTCTTGATCTGTTTGACTTCTGATCTTTGAGGGTTTGTTTCTAATGATTGAACTATGCTTGTTTAGGGCTTCTTTGCTAACCTTGGACCTATCCTCTTTGTTTCTCTAGAATTCTTCAAAGTTATTTAAGATAAGGACGATTGATTCTCTAATAACCTAAAATGCATGTTTACTTGTTTGGAATTCGGATTGCATGATCATACTGTTGTTCTTATATTTTCTTATAATTATATTGCTGCTATAAGTACTGTAACTACTATGAAATCCAGCCCTAGCCTAACCCTAACCCTTACCCGAAATCCTTGATGTTTGTAGGTCCGAAGACCCAAAGTGGAGGAAGGAGAGATCTGTGGGCCCTCTTGGTTGAAGACATGGTGTTGATTCCGAACCCATGGACATTGACGATGGTGCCCCTTACTTGAATGCAATGTCAGTGTTTGATAAGAAGCTACACCTTGAAGAGGGGGATATAAGTTGACGTACCTAATGCACTTCCGGACTTGGTTCGAAGGTAATTCTCTGACCTAGAGTAGTTGATTGAGTTGTAGGAGAAAGCCCAATTGAATTTGAGTTGATTTGGCCTTCCATTTCCTTAATTTAAGTTGTTGTTCTTGCTTGGTTGACTGGGCCAGTCGACCAGCAGATTATTAAATACGAAAATCCTGATTTTCTTGATTATTTTATGCCTACTTAAAGGAACCTTGTAGTTAGAACCCTATTCTATGCTGAGACCTCCTAAGAACATGGAAAGAGTCTCCTAAGACCTCTCCTTGGTAGTGGTGAAGTATTCTTGCAATAATCATAGTCTCTCTTCTCAAATCTCTTCTCCAAAGTATGTATTCTCTCACTCTCTCTCTAATCTACTCTCACCTCTTCTCTTTCTTGCTGTTGAGATTATGAAGATGGTGCTGCAACCTTGCAACCACCTCTTCATGTGTTCTCTCCTTGCATTTGTATAAACCTCTATCAATCTATCAATGCTATGCTCCCTATATTGATTCTTAACCTTGCATTCTCTTGATTTTCTTCATAGCAACGTGATTTCATCTCCTAAATTGATTTCTTTAGTATGCTAAGTCTAATTTCTTATTAGTAATTGATTCTAATCTATTGCTTATCATTCCCTTAATTGATTCCCTAATGTTCCTTGCATTTGCAATTGATTTCATTGAAGAAGATGATGTTTAGCATTTAGAAGCTAGGGTTTCAAATTGGGGATTCTTAATTTGACCATTGATTGATGTTAAATCTTTGCTAGATAGTCTTCATTTACTATTCCTAACATTCCTTTCAAATTCGGAGTGATCCGAGTCCTGGAAGATAGGTTTCGGATCAAAAACCTCAATTCAGCCACAACACTATTCACTTGGTCGACTGAGTTAGTCAACCAGCCAGTCGACTAGCTGAACACAGCTTTGCTGCATTTGCCCAATTTAACCGTTTGACCTCCGATTTGCTTGATTCTTCTTCTAATATTGCATCTATGATTGTCTAGGGTGCAAGTACCAAACTTGGGACCATTCTAATTGATCTTTGGATTATCTTCAATTCGATTTAAGGTAAGGACGGTTATTATCATAATTACATAGATTATGTGAATCTTGCCGCTATGTTGGAAACTTAGTAAATTCACCTTCTTTGTTGTATTCTTAACATCATATGACTGCTGTATGTACTTCAAGATAGTAGTACCATGTTTATATATTCTTTTGATTATCATGGTTATTCATTCTTGTTAATTACATATGTGGTTGATCATGTTCTAAAATATCTTTCTATATGATGAAGTATCATTGTGTATGATATGATGGAATTGGGAATGTGATTGGATAAGTATGATTTGGGATTGGGGAATGTCCTTTCTACATTTCTGTCCTTGGACATCAGCAGGAATATTATGGGATGTTTCCAATGATGCCCATTTACACTTTCCCTGATTATTGGATGTCATACACAGGATTTATCTAGTGGTGTTGGCTAGGATGTCCTTGTTGTATCAGACCTAAATTGGAAGGCTATTGAGACCGAACGACCCGTGGTAGTAATGTAGATTTGTGGGCGCTCCAGATCGGTAACCAATCCGTGAGAGGTCATAGATCACATTACGGATACTCGTTAGAGGCCATTTATTGGTAGGGTTGCAAATAGCTAGACTTGGGCTCACGGGAGCTCGAGACCGGTGAAATGATCTGTGAGAGGATGTGAGAGCTTCCCGTCTATTATTTGTGGATGACCAATAGGGTTGATGAGTCCGTAGTCCGAGTTGGTTGTAGCCATAGGATACGTGACTCTAGTGTGAAGGATATTGAACCGAGTTGGTTGTAGCCATAGGGAAGTATCTGGATCTGACTTGATACGACTGAGTAGATGACTTGCATTGGGCTAGGCTTTACCATGACATGTGCCAATACTTATACCAAATGGTGATGTGAGAGAGCGGTGACTTAAACCCCTGCCATGGATTGTCCCAAGGGATGCAGGACCCATTATCTACAGGAGCCGAGTGACTGGACTTACCCAAGAAAGTATGGTGCTATGACTTAAAGCATGTCTACCATAGAGACTAGCATACATAGAGTTAGATTCATACATGCATCGTCTGTTTTATATCATCTTACATCATGCTATGTTTTGGATCATGTTAATGTATTATGGAATAAGTTGCCTTGCTGAGTTCTTTTGAACTCATTCCTTTTTATGCAAATGTTTTGTTAGACTATTCCATAGGTACCGAAGAACTGGATGGCCAATTCTATGAAGCGCCCTTTGATGAGTCACACTACCATCAAGGTGCTGGCGATCACGAAGACTACTGTGAAGATCCCTCATTGGATTATGCTTCGTACCAGGACTAGATCTTCCCAGGAGCGGATTTGGCCATGCCTTGTGTCTCTTGTTTATGTTTTCGAGGACATTTTGTAAAAGACTAAAGAAACATTAGTTTAGATGTTTATCCTTTAATTTCTCTCTTTTGAGACTTGGATTGTAAACTCTTAATTGTTATTTCGAACTACTTTCCGCTGTGATTCAGGGAGTGATTTCCGCTCACTCTCTACATTCTGATTATATTTATGCTTGGGTATCATTTACTTTCACACTCTGATTATATTGTCTTCCTATCCTTATTTTAATCTCATTGTTTATATGACATAACATTGATTATATTTGTTCATGATTATGTTATCGTGTATGTGGGAGGCATGGTTCCTCGATACTCAATCTTCGGGGCTGTGGATCACATACCCGGGTATGTCTGGTAGGGTACCAGTTGGGTGGATGTGACAACTACAGTAGGACTTGTTCATGTAATTCAATTGTTATTTTGATCATGTATGAATGGTTATTTCCTTGTGTATTGGTTTATTAATTGTGTTTGTGAAGGACTGATTTGGGAATGTGATTGCTTAAGTATAATTGGGGAATGAGGGATGTCCTTTTGACATTTTTGTCTTTGGACATCAGTGGAAGTGGTATGGGACACTTTCATGTGGTGCCGTTTGATTCTTTCCTAGATTATTGGTTGACATACCTAGAGCTTGTCTAGTAGTGTTTGGCTGGGATGTCCCTGTTATATCAGACCTGATTCGGAAGGGTATTGAGACTGAGTAACTCATGGCAGCAATGGGGATTTGTGGGCTCTCAAGACCAGTAACCAACCCGTGAGAGGACATGAATCACATTGTGAGCGCCATTCATTGGTAGGGTTGCAGTAGTAAACTTGGGTTCATGGGCGCTCAAGACTGGTAACCAACCTATGAGAGGACATGAGAGCTTCCCATTTATTATTTGTGGATGACCAATAGGGTTGATGAGTCCGTAGTTCGAGTTGGTTGTAGCCATAGGATACGCTGACTCTAGTGAGAAGGATACCGGAAAGGATCGCGAGAGGCGAGGAATGGACATACTCAACTCTGACTTGATATAACTAAGTAGAAGACTTGCATTGGGCTAAGTTTAACCTTGACATGTGTCAATACTCAAACCAATGGTGATGTGAGAGAGCAGTGACCTAAACCCTAGCCATGGAATGTCCAAGAGGGATGTAGGACCCAATTACCACTAGGGAACCCAAGATACCGAGATGGTTGAGGGAGAGTGATTTGAGACCTACCCAGAGGAGTATGGTGCTATGACTTAAAGCATGTCTGCCACTAAAAACCAACATACATAGAGTTAGAATCATAGTTGCATGTTTGTTCATCATGTTGCATCTTTTATGTTTTGTTATCATGCTATATATGTTATTGTGGAATAAACTGCCTTGGTGAGTTCTTTTGAACTCACTCCTTTTTGCAAACATCTTTGTTAGATCTATTTGCAGGTGTTGATGATTATGACTTACCAGCATATGAGTTTGCCATATGACCCATACTACTCCCAAGGTGCTGGCTACAATGATTACGAGGTGAAAACTATCATGGTGACAAAGGAGCGTATTAGGATTAGTCAAACTCATGTGCTAGTACAATGATATTTGGATATAGAGACCTTTACTTTTAGAAGTGTTCTCTATAGACTTGAAGAAACATTAGTTTATATTTTAATTACTTCTTTTTTTTTTCCTTTTATTTTGGGAATCGGTTGTAATCTTTTTTTTAGTTTCGATCTACATTTCCGTTGTTTCTGTGGAGTGGTATACTGCGATACTCTACATTTGATTAATTCTATTGGTATCATTTTTCTGCACTCTGATTATATTGTATATTCTTTGAATCTTATCTTGATCTCTCAATTAATATAGTTTAACCTTGATTTTTCCTTGTTCGTGATTATTGTAAATGGGGGGGGGTGTTTTCGTTATTTTTTTTTTGGGGGGGGGGGGGACAAAAATTGGGTAGGAAGGGGGGGGGGGGGGGGGGGGGGGGGATGTGATATAAAAAAAAAAAGAACCTAAGTTGGGTAGGTTTGTTTTTTGTTGGTTGGTGGGTGGGGGGGAGGGAGGAGGGGGGGGGGGGGGGGGGGTCCTAGTGGAGGACTTGGTGTCTGGCTTTGAATCCATGAAAGTTGATGATGAAGTTCTATTTATGGAAACTGAATCTTGTTGAAGATCGGATTAGTTGATGGACTTGGAGTGCTCTCTATCTTGGTTTGAAGGCATTTCTACCTATTAGGTAAGTCACTTGACTTGTGTGCAAAACCCCTTTAGGATTGGATTTGATCTGGGCCTTCAATTCCCTCGTTTTGGACTTGTCGTCGCATTGGTCGACCGATTGGTCGATCGGGGCAACGACCAATCCACTCGACCAATGAGTGTTGTCTTTGGCAATTAGGTTTTTCTTGCTCTATTTAAGTCCAATCTCGAGTCCACTTCGTATTTGCTGCCTCCAAACTCTTTTGAACGAACCAAAGACCTCTCGCAAGTCATCTCCCTTGCATCCTTGGTGTTTTCTTGACGGATCTTCGTCGAAACTCTTCCTTTTGCATCAAAAGGTATGTCTACTCTCTCTTCTTCTCCTCCATCTTTGTTTTTCTTTCCTTTTTGAGTTGAGACAGTGAGAAGAGATGCTGCATTCTCTGTTGCAAACATCTCTCGAACATGTTCTCATGATCATCCTAAGGATTTGAGGCTAGAACAATGATCTTAACCATGATCATTGCAAGCTTTTGAAGGAATCATGATCAAACCATGATCTAATCTTGTTAAACTTCTCGATTTGAATTCCGATCTCTTTGGATCTTCTATATTGATCATGTTAGTAGTTAATTACTGTGTTTTCTTTCCATGATCCATGATCTATCAATCTCTAGTTGTTCTCTTCTACCATACTATGTGTTCTTCATGAAGCATGGTAGTTACATATATGGTAGGTTTTATTTCCTTATTTAGATTTATGCTTCTAAGCCTTTTTCCTTGAAGATCTAAGTATGTTTTCATGATACCTTTACCTGAAGCAATGATCCATCCTCCTATTGTTCTTGTCTTTGATTTCTATTTCGAATTCATCAAGATCCATGGTTGATCTAATTATGGTAACTTTTTGTTTCCTAATTTGGATCTTGATGTCTTGATTTGATTGGTGTTTTGAGGTCCCCTATATGTTAGAATACTACTGATGTAGTTTACCCCTTGATTAGTACCCTTTTGAACCACCAAATTCGGATTTCATATCTTAAAACTCTGTTTTTTTTAGGTTATCGTCTCGCATTGGTCGATCGATTGGTCGATGGCTCACGACCAATCCACTCGACCAATGAGTACAAAGCAACTCCGTAATTGGTCCGTGTTGGATGTTTTGGTATCTTTTTCTGTTAGGGATCTTTCCTAATATGTTGTATATACTTGTTTAGGACCTTCTTCTCAAGTTTGCCAAGATCTTACTTGATTTCTTAGGATCCCTTTGCAAGTTATAAAAGGTAAGGATGGTTATTTCCTTAATTACATAGATAGCATGAATCTAGTTTCTATATTTGAATATCATTGACATGTTTCCTAAATTAGATTCTTACAATGATATACTACTGTTGTATAACTTTGATTACAGTAGCATTACTTGTTTATGATTAATTGATTCATGAATGATTTATTTACCAATTATATACAAGTTGATTGTACTTATTGATTTCTTTCCATATATGAAGTTACCATATATGTGATGATATGAATTGATGCATGTGTATGCTTAAGTATGGTTTGGAAAGGAGAGGTGTCCTTTTGACACTTCTGTCCTTGGACTACTACGGGAATATTATGGGATGTTTCCGGAGATGCCCTCCGGACACCTTCCTAAACCGTTGGATGACATATCTAGGATTGTCTAGTAGTGTTTGGCTAGGATGTCCTGTTATGTCGACCCTAATCGGAGGGGTATTGAGACCGAACGACCCGTGGTAGCAATGGGGATTCATGGGCGCTCAAGACCGGTAACCAACCCGTGAGAGGACAGGAATCACATTGTGGGGGCCATTTATTGGTAGGGTTGCATATGGTTAGACTTGGGCTCACGGGCGCTCAAGACCGGTAACCAACCCGTGAGAGGACGTGAGAGCTTCCCGTTTACCATATGTGGATAACCAATAGGGTTGATGAGTCCGTAGTCAGGGACTATGAGGACTCTAGTGTGAAGGATACCGGAAAGGATCGCCAGGGACGAGGAATGGACGTATCCGGATCCGACTTGATGTAACTAAGTAGAAGACTTGCATTTGGCTAGGTTTTACCCCCGACATGCGCCAATACTTATACCAAATGGTTGTGAGAGAGTGTGTTGACTTAACCCCCGCCATGGTTTGTCCCGAGGGATGAAGGACCCATTACCAATCGGCTGCTCAAGACCGGTGAAATGATCCGTGAGAGAATCCAAGATATCTTAAATGGTTGAGGATGTGAGTGGACTTTCCTAAAGAAGTACGGTGCTATGACTTAAAGCATGTCCGCCAATAGAGACCAGCATACATAGAGTTAGATTCATTCATTCATTGCTTGTCTCATATCATATTGCATTTATGTTTGTTCTGGAATCCCGCCATTTATGTTATTATGGATTTTAATCGCTTTACCGAGTTTCTTTGAAACTCATTCCTTTATTGTACAATGTTTGTTAGACTATCCCGCAGTACCGAATACTATGACGGTCCCTATGAAGAAGCGCAAGGCGAGGAGACATATCTCCAGGAAGGTGATTGCGGTTACCACAATTACATCGAAGATCCCGCGAGTGGTTATGCTCCGTACGATGCTTAGTCCGACCATTGAGTGGAAGCGTCCTTGTGCCATTTATGAGATTTACACTTATAAGGATGTTGTCTATAAAGTGGAGAACAATTTAGTTACCCAATGTACTTGCTACTGGGATTAGATTTTGTCTAGTTTATTCTTTTTAGAGCTACTTTTCCGCTGGTTGTAGAGTGGGATTTTTGCCTCACTTTACTTATCCGTTTGATACTCGATTATAACTATCTATTCGATTTATTTATGATTCATTCTTTCCTTATTGGATCTATGGTTTATCTTCCGCACTTTTATTATGATTGTTCATGATTATGTTATTGTTTATGTGGGAGGTTGATCACTCGATACCCGATCTTCGGGCCGTGGATCACACTCGGGTATGCCGATAGGGTACCGGCCGGGAGGACGTGACAGATTGGTATCGGAGCCCAAGGTTCGAGGAGATCCTAACCACAAAAGACAATAATCGAACATTCCCGAGTCATTGATCTAAAATGACTCTTCTACTCTTAGAAGTGAATAATAGAACACCGAATTAGAAACTTGACCTTTGAGGCATAACAGTAACATTTCCGAATAACATACCATAATTATACTTGAACAAATGTCACTAATGCAAGGAAAAGAAAGGTGCATAACATACAATAATTAAAGGGAAACAAAATGAACTTCATTAATTTCAAAAGTTTTTACAACGATTACATCCGAAATGCATAAATGGAAATCCTAAGGTACAGCCTATCTAGGTGATCTTCTCTCGATCTCTCGTATGCTCCGAACTCCTCCGCTAGCCGAGTCACCCGATGCTCTATCCTATCCCGTCGTGACTCCATCCTCTCGTACATCTGCTCCCCGTCCGACCTCCATCCTCTCTAGCATGGAAGTCATCGATCTCATCCGTGCTCCAAGATCCGAAGTCTCCGGAACCGCATGTGAAGGGCCACCCGCCTCGAAGTGTGATGAAGGAAACTCGTGATGCACAGTGCTCAGCCTCGTGCATATCCGCATCATCTCCGGCCCGATCATCACTATCGAGACCGATATCCTCTCCTCCATCCTCTCGACCCCCGATCCTCATCCTCCGATTCATCATCATCCTCACCCTCCGGACCAGGAGATCTCTCCGATCGCCGTAGTCTCATCCGACGAATGGTCCGAGTCCCAATAGAGTATCCCCGTGGAACCAGTTGTCCACCGGTGTATCCTCGAAACTCACCCCGAAATGCCCGAAGATCAAAGTCGTAGCCTCCCATAGCAAAGGTTCCGCATGCTAGGCCGCAGAACTAAGTCCAAGCATGACCCGCTGAATGATGTAGGAGAGATCGATCTCGAAGCCCATGTAGATGCGGTAGATGACTAAGGCCTCCATCACCGTGACCCGATGGTGATGTCCGGCTTTCGCATAATGTTTCGGCCGACTATGCGACCGATAATCCGTGCAGAATCCGTCATCCGTCCGCTGGTCCACGGAGTGAAGCATCGACGGCTATCCCATAGCGTAGAGCATATCTCGCGTAGCTCGTACGGCATCGATGGCTGTCCAGATCCGCTTCCCGCAGTATCCACACACACCGCCGTGGATAGTAAGGAACCCGCAAGATCTCAGCCGTTGTCCGGGTAGAGAAGCGAATCCGAGTCCGGAAGACCCCGCTCCCGAGGACAAGTCTAAGCGGATGTCCTTGGCCTCGAGCCTCCTCTCGTGTAGGTAAGGTTGCCGAAGAACAACCTCACTAGTTCCCGGTATACCGGCAGATCCTCGGTGAAGAGATGAGTCCACCGCAATGTGTCGAATCTCCGCCGAATCCTAAAGGCTCCGAGCTGGCGTAAGTGAAGTAGACGTCCCATCTCGATATTGCAAGAATCGAAGTAGGCCTCAGTACAGAACTCGGCCCGAGGTGTGTCAAACATGTCCGGTCTCCTAACCTCCCGTCTAGGCTCAAGGAACCCGACCTCTCCGCCCCTAAGAGCACCTACAATGCGACCACGACCTCTACCTCGTCCTCGCCCTCCCCTCTCGCATAGTGGGTATCCGTGGAAAGAGACAAGAGACAATTCCAGCTTAGTGCTACCTTAAGATTTGAGCCAAAAGGGTATTTTCGTAATTTTTTCGGAAAATTTCAAATTTGGGGGAAATTTGATTTGAACATACTAGCATGTGCGCAATACTTGGAATTTCATGTCTATGAAGTTTGTTTGATGAAAATCGATCGAAAACTTGGATTAAAGCGAAAAATTCAGCAAGAAGGAAATTTGGGGATTTTGCAATTTAGGTCAAAATTGGATTTTTGAAAAGTTGAAATTGGTTAAATCAAATTGTATGGACCTATCTACAATGTCATCTTGAGCATGTAGCATTTGATCTCGTGCGAAAATTTCAAGCGGTTTGAGAGAAAACGGAATTTTTCTAAAAGATATCGATTTCGGTATAAAAACATTGCGAGATGAACACCAATATGTTAAAACTTGTTGTCTATGCATGGCATTGTGTTTAAAACCTAGGGAATATGTTTCTAAGCATTCCTAAGCATGATTTCTAGCATTGGATACAAGTAAAGCATGGTTTTATTGAAATGCAAGCATGAGAAGATGAAAATGGAAGAAAGAATAAGAGATTTACCTTGTTTGTGAAGATTGTGTGTTGTGGTGTTGTTGTTGAAGCACCAAATCACCTCAAGAACACTTGTGAGAACTCTTGGAGACTTTCCCTAGAGCTCTCTCACCTTTGGAAGAAGTTAGAATGAGGTTGGAATGTGAAAATGAGGCTTATAATGCGAATTTTCGCATTTCGTCGCATTGGTCGACTCATTGGTCGTCGACGGGTCACGACCAATCACTCGACCAATGGTCACAGAGACCTCATTTGCTGTTGAATTTTTGGAAAATGTGATTTTTGCCTTATGGATTATTGTTTGATGACTATATGGATATATTTGAGCATGATTTAAGTTTTCAAATCATTTGGACTTGTGGTTTATGTTGAAACTTCAAATTCGGTATTTTGATGTTCTCGGTTTTGCAGTAATGGTTACTCCGAGAAGTGGGCGTGGTGAATCCAAAGTGGTCATGGAGGTGGTGAAATACCTCATGGTGGAGGTGGTGAAATACCTCATGGAGGTGGTGAGATACCAAATGTTGATCGTGGTACTCATGAGATACCCGGTGCCCCGAATGTTGGAAGTTTCCGAGATATTGCCAATATTATGGGCAATATGATGCAAAGCAAGAAGCAGCTCAATTCAACCAGATGTTGGTGGGTTTCATGACTCGCATAATGAGACCCGGGCTGGTGCTAATGTGAATCCTCATGCCGCAGCTCCCGAATGCGGGAGGTTTAGCCGGAACTCCTCATACTCGCCCGATGGAGAGTTTTCTCAAGATGCAAGTACCCACTTTCACCGGAGTTACCAAGGACCCCTTGTTTCCTAACAAGTGGCTTCGTGAGTTGGAGAAGGCTTTCCGACATCCGCAATGCTCGGAAGCTCGAAGATTCCCGTTTGCCGAATGTGGTTACAACAAGAAGCCGATGCATGGTGGATCTCCACTCGGCCTGTTTTGGAAGGTTTGCATGCAGGAGTTGTAACTTGGGAGCTGTTTAAAGAGGCTTTTTGTATGAACTACTTTCCCGAGGCGGTAAAAGATGCGAAGGAAGCCGAGTTCATGATTCTTACTCAAGGATCTCTCGTCTCGTGTTGGAGTACCAACAGAAGTTCGAGGAGCTTCATTTCTTTGCTCCGCATTCTCTCAAGGATGACCTCGCCAAAGCAAAGAAGTTCTTCAAAGGATCGCGCCCGCCATTAAAGCTTACCTCACAGCCCCAGCCTATAGTGAGCTATGCTCAAGTGGTGCAGTAACTCGAAGAAGTTGGAAGAAACCGAGAAGGAAAGTGCTCGTGTGCAAAAGCCCCGGCAGCCAAGGAATTCTGGTTTGGTGGATCGTAATGACCGTCGTTTTGTGAGACCCACACCCTACCCCACTCCTACCTTTCGTGCTAAGAGTGTAGGTCGTAACACGGGTTTTCAGCAGCCCGGCCAGCTTAGACAAAGATGGCGGAAACCGACCACCAGCAAGGCAAGT
Source organism: Hakea prostrata (assembly GCF_041222555.1). Classification (NCBI taxonomy): domain Eukaryota; kingdom Viridiplantae; phylum Streptophyta; class Magnoliopsida; order Proteales; family Proteaceae; genus Hakea; species Hakea prostrata. The sequence continues at coordinate 51,533,582 of NC_142607.1, read as the reverse complement.
GCAAGTGCAAGGCCTATTGTTCGGAAGCCCTCTCGTTGCAGCCACCCCCGTTGGATCCAAAGAATCCCGTTTGCTTCTACCGCAAGCAAGCTGGTCATTTTGCTCGTGCTCGTCCGGGCGGCCCGCCCAAAGCAGCCCGCCCCCTGGTGAAGAGTGCTCCCGCCTCCTCCCTCCGGTAGAGTTTTCAAGATTTCCAAGGCCGAGCAGATCCAAGCCATGAAGTGATTACAGGTGTACATTGTTAGTTGCTTCTATTTCGCATTTGTCTTATTTGATACGGGTGCATCTCATTCGCTCATGTCATCTCGCATTCATCAAGAAGACTAACCTAATCCCCGAGAAGTTGTCTAGTTGTTTATTGATTAGTACACCCACCGGTCCTCGTTGTGAAACTAGATAAGGGGTTATCTAAATGTCCCGTGTTGATTGGTGAGAAGAACTTGGAAGCCAATTTTGTAATTCTTGACATGAAGGACTTCGATGTTATTTTGGGAATTGATTGGTTGACAGCCCACAAAGCCGTGTTCCTTTGTTCCTCAAAGAAGATTCAGGCCCATATTTGTGGAAGTCCGGTCTTTGAATTTCTGTGGTGAAAAGAGAAGGGTTTGTAAGAAGGTGCTGTCTCAGACCGATGCAAGTCTATGCCCTAGTGGATGATGCTTCATCCGAAGGCAAGGGTATAGTGGAGAAAAGAGTCGATGAAGTCGTAGTTGTCTGCGACTTTGTTGATGTCTTCCCCGATGATCTATCGAGAGTGCCTCCGGACAGTGGATGTCGAGTTTTCTATTGATCTCGTCCCCGGTGCCGCCTCCGGTATCTAAAGCTCCGTATAGGATGGCTCCTACCGAGTTGAAAGAGTTGCAAAATCAGTTGAATGAGCTCATTGATAGAGGTTTCAGTACAGCCTAGTGTGTCACCTTGGGGAGCTCCGGTCTTGTTTGTCAAGAAGAAAGATGGTAGTATGCGCTTGTGCATCGACTACCGTGAGTTGAATAAGTTGACTATCAAGAATAGATATCCGCTGCCCGTAATTGATGATCTCTTCGATCGCTTGAAGGGTGCAGTTGTGTTCTCAAAGATTGACTTAAGGTCCGGATATCACCAATTGAAAGTGAAGTCTAGTGATATCTTCAAGACAGCTTTCCGAACGCGGTATGGTCACTACGAGTTTAGAGTCATGCCCTTCGGATTGACCAATGCTCCCGCGGTGTTCATGGACCTCATGAACCGAGTATTTCATGATGTGCTTGATAAGTTTGTGATTGTTTTCATTGATGACATCTTGATCTATTCGAAGAGCGAAGAAGAGCATGCGAGTCATCTAAGTTTCACTTTGCAAAGGTTGCGAGAAAAGAAGTTGTTCGCTAAGTTTAGCAAGTGTGATTTCTGGCTTAAGAGAGTGGTATTCCTTGGTCATGTAGTTTCAGCCGAAGGTATTCGTGTCGATCCTGAAAAGGTCCAAGCTGTGGCTGATTGGGAAAGACCGAAGTCAAGAACGGAAATAAGAAGTTTTCTTGGATTGGCGGGTTACTACCGAAGGTTTATTGAGAACTTTTCTCGGTTGGCTGCTCCTATGACTAAGTTGACCAGGAAAGAAGAAAAGTTTGTTTGGTCCGACGCCCGTGAGAAGAATTTCCAAGAGTTGAAAGATAGATTGACAAGTGCCCCGGTTTTGACTATACCCGATAGTTCCGGTGGTATGACAGTTTATACCGATGCGCCAAAGATTGGTTTGGGTTGTGTACCGATGCAACATGGCAAGGTCGTAGCCTATGCTTCTCGGCAATTGAAGGATTATGAGCGGAATTACCCCACTCACGATCTAGAACTTGCCGCCGTTGTCTTTGCTTTGAAGATTTGGAGACATTACCTTTACGGTGAGAAGATTGCCATTTTCACGGATCATAAGAGTTTGAAATACTTCTTTACCCAAAAGGAGTTGAACATGAGACAAAGGAGATGGTTGGAACTAGTCTCCGATTATGATTGTGATATTCAAGATCACTCCCCGGGAAAGCAAACGTTGTTGCCGATGCTCTTAGTAGGAAGAACCGAAGAAGACTTTGGATTTGAATGCTTTGAGTTTACCATTGTGGTCTTCTATTGAGAGTTTTGATTTGGAAATCGTCCCCGAGAATTCTGATTTTATTCTTTCTCGCCATGACGGCAAGATCTGGTCTTAGAGATAAGATTGTTGCTCACAGAGTTCCGATCAAGAGTTTTTGATCAAAGTTGAGAAGATTTCTTCGAATCCCGAGTCGGACCCCGACTTTGGTATATCCATGGATGGTGCTTTGTTGTTTAGAGGAAGACTGTGCGTGCTCGCAAATGAAGAAGTTAAGAAAGAAATATTGAAGGAAGCACACCAATCACTTTTACTATACACCCGGGAAGCACCAAGATGTACAAGGACTTGAAGGAACATTTTTGGTGGATTGGTCTCAAGGCTGATGTTGATGATTTTGTTGCCAAGTGTGAGACTTGCCAACGTGTGAAAGCCGTTCGACAACCTCCATCCTGGATTACTTCAGCCTCTTCCTATTCCTAGTTGGAAGTGGGAGGATATCTCCATGGACTTTGTGACTAGCTTGCCTCGGACAAGTAAAGGCAATGACACCGTGTGGGTGATTGTTGATAGGTTGACCAAATCAGCCCACTTCATTCCTATGAAGATCACTCATACCTGGATAAGCTAGCAAGGCTTTATGTGGATAATGTGGTTCGTCCGCATGGTGTGCCATTGAGTATTGTTTCGGATCGTGATCCTAGGTTCACCTCAAGGTTTTGGAATAGTTTGCAGAAGGCCTTGGGAACCCAATTGAACTTGAGTACAGCCTCATCATCCACAAGCCCGATGGACAATCCGAGCGGACAATTCAGACATTGGAAGACATGCTCAGATCTTGTGTGGTGGATATGGGTGGTAATTGGGATGAACACCTAGCTTTGGTTGAGTTTGCCTATAACAACAGCTTATCAAGCAACAATAGGCATGGCTCCATTCAAGGCTTTGTATGGCAGTACTTGTAGGACACCTTTGTACTGGATCGAGACAGGTGAAAGAAAAGTCTTAGGTCCCGAAATGATTGAAGCTACGAGTGCTATGGTAGATATGATAAGAGAAAGGATTAAGTCCGCCTACCAAGACAGTAAATCTTATGCCGATAAGAGAAGGACCGATTTGGAATTTCAAGTTGGAGAGAAAGTATTTTCTGAAGGTTTCACCAATGAAGGGTGTGATGAGATTCAATGTTAAGGGAAAGCTTAGCCCTCGTTACATTGGACCTTTCGAGATTTTGGAAAAGGTTGGACCCGTTGCGTATCGATTAGCATTACCTCCGCCTCTTGCTGGTGTTCACAATGTGTTTCATATTTCGATGCTCCGAAAATACATAGAGAATCCGGAACACATTTTGCAGCAAGCACCCGAAGGACTTAGTGCTGATTTGACCTACGATGAAGAACCGGCTGAAATCTTGGATAGGAAGGACAAGCAGCTGCGGAATCGCACCATCCCTTTGGTGAAGATTCGGTGGAAGAACCATACCCCTCGAAGAAGCTTCTTGGGAGAAGGAAGAAGACATGAAGGAGAAGTTTCCTTACCTCTTTGGAAGCACAGTACGCTTTCAATTTCGAGGACGAAATTTCTTTAAGGGGGGGAGAATGTAAAACCCAGCCCTAACCTTGACCCGGAAACCTTGTTATTTGTAGGTCCGATGACCCGGAGTAAAGTAAGAAGTCAGCTTTGGGCCATCCCAAAGGAGGACTTGGTGTCCGGCTTTGAATCCATGAAAGTTGATGATGAAGTTCTATTTATGGAAACCGAATCTTGATGAAGATCGGATTAGTTGATGGACTTGGAGTGCTCTCTATCTTGGTTTGAAGGCATTTCTACCTATTAGGTAAGTCACTTGACTTGTGTGCAAAACCCCTTTAGGATTGGATTTGATCCGGGCCTTCAATTCCCTCGTTTTGGACTTGTTGCCGCATTGGTCGACCGATTGGTCGACCGGGCCACGACCAATCCACTCGACCAATGAGTGCTGTCTTTGGCAATTAGGTTTTTCTTGCTCTATTTAAGTCCAATCTCGAGTCCACTTCGTATTTGCTGCCTCCAAACTCTTTGGAACGAACCAAAGACCTCTCGCAAGTCATCTCCTTGCATCCTTGGTGTTTTCTTGACGGATCTTCGTCGAAACTCTTCCTTTTGCATCAAAAGGTATGTCTACTCTCTCTTCTTCTCCTCCATCTTTGTTTTTCTTTCCTTTTGAGTTGAGACAGTAGAAGAGATGCTGCATTCTCTCGTTGCAAACATCTCTCGAACATGTTCTCATGATCATCCTAAGGATTTGAGGCTAGAACAATGATCTTAACCATGATCATTGCAAGCTTTTGAAGGAATCATGATCAAACCATGATCTAATCTTGTTAAACTTCTGATTTGAATTCTGATCTCTTTGGATCTTCTATATTGATCATGTTAGTAGTTAATTACTGTGTTTTCTTTCCATGATCCATGATCTATCAATCTCTAGTTGTTCTCTTCTACCATACTATGTGTTCTTCATGAAGCATGGTAGTTACATATATGGTAGGTTTTATTTCCTTATTTAGATTTATGCTTCTAAGCCTTTTTCCTTGAAGATCTAAGTATGTTTTCATGATACCTTTACCTGAAGCAATGATCCATCCTCCTATTGTTCTTGTCTTTGATTTCTATTTCGAATTCATCAAGATCCATGGTTGATCTAATTATGGTAACTTTTTGTTTCCTAATTTGGATCTTGATGTCTTGATTTGATTGGTGTTTTGAGGTCCCCTATATGTTAGAATACTACTGATGTAGTTTACCCCTTGATTAGTACCCTTTTGAACCACCAAATTCGGATTTCATATCTTAAAACTCTGTTTTTTTGGTTATCGGCTCGCATTGGTCGATCGATTGGTCGACTGGACCAAGCCGACCAATCCACTCGACTAATGAGTACAAAGCAACTCCGAATTGGTCCGTGTTGGATGTTTTGGTATCTTTTCTGTTAGGGATCTTTCCTAATATGTTGTATATACTTGTTTAGGACCTTCTTCTCAAGTTTGCCAAGATCTTACTTGATTTCTTAGGATCCCTTTGCAAGTTATAAAAGGTAAGGATGGTTATTTCCTTAATTACATAGATAGCATGAATCTAGTTTCTATATTTGAATATCATTGACATGTTTCCTAAATTAGATTCTTACAATGATATACTACTGTTGTATAACTTTGATTACAGTAGCATTACTTGTTTATGATTAATTGATTCATGAATGATTTATTTACCAATTATATACAAGTTGATTGTACTTATTGATTTCTTTCCATATATGAAGTTACCATATATGTGATGATATGAATTGATGCATGTGTATGCTTAAGTATGGTTTGGAAAGGAGAGGTGTCCTTTTGACACTTCTGTCCTTGGACTACTACGGGAATATTATGGGATGTTTCCGGAGATGCCCTCTGGACACCTTCCTAAACTGTTGGATGACATATCTAGGATTGTCTAGTAGTGTTTGGCTAGGATGTCCTGTTATGTCGACCCTAATCGGAGGGGTATTGAGACCGAACGACCCGTGGTAGCAATGGGGATTCATGGGCGCTCAAGACCGGTAACCAACCCGTGAGAGGACAGGAATCACATTGTGGGGGCCATTTATTGGTAGGGTTGCATATGGTTAGACTTGGGCTCACGGGCGCTCAAGACCGGTAACCAACCCGTGAGAGGACGTGAGAGCTTCCCGTTTACCATATGTGGATAACCAATAGGGTTGATGAGTCCGTAGTCGGGGACTATGAGGACTCTAGTGTGAAGGATACCGGAAAGGATCGCGGGGACGAGGAATGGACGTATCCGGATCCGACTTGATGTAACTAAGTAGAAGACTTGCATATGGCTAGGTTTTACCCTCGACATGCGCCAAGCATTTATACCAAATGGTTGGGAGAGAGTGTGTTGACTTAACCCCCGCCATGGTTTGTCCCGAGGGATGAAGGACCCATTACCAATCGGCTGCTCAAGACCGGTGAAATGATCCGTGAGAGAATCCAAGATATCTTAAATGGTTGAGGATGTGAGTGGACTTTCCTAAAGAAGTACGGTGTTATGACTTAAAGCATGTCTGCCAATAGAGACCAGCATACATAGAGTTAGATTCATTCATTCATTGCTTGTCTCATATCATATTGCATTTATGTTTGTTCCGGAATCCCGCCATTTATGTTAGTATGGATTTTAAATCGCTTTACCGAGTTTCTTTGAAACTCATTCCTTTATTGTACAATGTTTGTTAGACTATCCTGCAGGTACTGAATACTATGACGGTCCCTATGAAGAAGCGCAAGGCGAGGAGACATATCTCCAGGAAGGTGATTGCGGTTACCACAATTACACTGAAGATCCCGTGAGTGGTTATGCTTCGTACGATGCTTAGTCCGACCATTGAGTGGAAGCGTCCTTGTGCCATTTATGAGATTTACACTTATAAGGATGTTGTCTATAAAGTGGAGAACAATTTAGTTACCCAATGTACTTGCTACTGGGATTAGATTTTGTCTAGTTTATTCTTTTTAGAGCTACTTTTCCGCTGGTTGTAGAGTGGGATTTTTGCCTCACTTTACTTATCTGTTTGACACTCTGATTATATCTATTATTCTGATTTATATATGATTCATTCTTTCCTTATTGGATCTATGGTTTATCTTCCGCACTTTTATTATGATTGTTCATGATTATGTTATTGTTTATGTGGGAGGTTGATCACTCGATACCTGATCTTCGGGCTGTGGATCACACTCTCGGGTATGCCAGATAGGGTACCGGCTGGGAGGACGTGACACCACTCGAGTAGCTCCAACAAACTGTGGACACAACATATTGGCACCATCTGTGAGAAACTAACAAAGAGCTATGGTGAGACGAACAACAACCAATCGAATAGCTCAAAATATCAATCAAGCTACTAATCAAACGGGAGGAAGTCGCATCGAGAAAGAACGCAATCAAGAAGGCGTGCAAGAGAAAGTTCCCATTCTCCTAGATTAGAAGAATAAGGAGGAGGTTCCGGAGAACCCCTCTCGAACCTTGGCGAAAAAAGAGACATGGAACAACAAATGCTTGAGCTCCAAGGAATGGTGAGAGGTCTTGTTCACTAAATCGGCATACCATCGGAACTCGGTCAAAATGCTCAAGAAGGAAGATTACGAGAGCCAATTCAACTTGTACATGACAAAAGACGTCTGGACAATGAGGTTCAAGAAGGATAGGACCAGCAAAGTAGGTCCAAGCAGCCAAATGAATGTGATTGAGAAAGGAATCAAGGGGTCCAAATCTGAGAACAACTACCCCAAGATATTTGAGCTCAAGAAGTACTCAATCGCTCATCCAAGATCAGGAAAACTCAAGATCTACTAAGGAAACTCCAATGAGAAAGAAGTTGGGAATGAGAAGGAGAAAGTCATGGAGCTAATTGAGGTGTGATTAGGTCAGGGAAACTAAGAGGCTCAGCTAATAGAACCCAATCACCAACCCCACCATCTTCTCATTACTTAGATCGTGAGACCATCCGATCACCCCAGGAAGGGCACTGCAACATGAATGGGCTTGGAAGACAGATGGACGAGTTGGAGAAGAAGCTTGACGATTGGGATCATGATGATAACTATGATGTTGTTGATCGAGAACCCTTCTCAGAAAAAAATTATGAGACTGCCACTTCCACTTAACTTCATTATGCTGACATTCATTCCTTTTGAGGGTAAGTCCAATCCTCAAGAACATATTAGTTATTTCATATCAACAAAGGCGGTAATTGGGAGATAGCATCTCTTGAAGAAACCTGCAGGGGGCTTCTCAACTCGTCAGCACAAAATCTAGAAATAGAATTGAAGTTCAGGCATGAAAGGTGAGGGAAAGAAGAAGAGAAATTGAAATAAATACAGAAGATAGGGGCACTCAGCAAAGTGAGCATTCCATCCACTCGAACAAAGTCGACCACATGGAATGAGGGGCTCATGTAGTGGTAAGGAACCAGCCTGAGAACCCGCCCCCCCCCCCCCACAATGGTCTAGCTAGGCAAGGAATCATCCTGAGACACCCCTTGTTCAGGCTAGGCCATGACCAAGTTGGGATAAATATGAAGAAACCTTGTCAAGGTAGATATGAAGACCTATGTCAGAGTAGATATGAAGAACCCCTATCAAGGTAGATATGAAGAACCCCTATTGGGATAGATGTGAAAAACCCCTGTGGGGAAGATATGAAGAACCCCTGTCGGGGAAGTTACTTAGAACTGTTGTTGGGATAATATGAAGAACCACTATTGGGATAGATGTGAAGAACCCATGTTGGGGAAGATATGAAGAACCCCTATCAGGAAGAACATAAGTGGGGAGAGCAAATACTCCATATATGGAAGACCATGATCAAAGAGTCTCCATGGAGAGACTAAGTTAACGGGGTCAATTATGGAAGTAACTGTTCCGTATGCTCATAGCGAGATATGAGGGAGTGATTCTCAGAGTAAAGGCTCCATTAGCGTCAAATATGGGAACTCCTAAGAGTGGGAACATGCTCCCGAAGGAAACTCACGTCACTCTTAACTAAGTGGACGAAAATCACGAAGTAACTACCTAGAAGTGACCTCTATATAAACCTTACCCATATGATTCACAAGGAATGAAGAACTACCAACTACTATCGCTTACGCTCTAAGAACCCCTCTCAAAGCCTTCAAACTGTTGCGTCTAAGACTAAGTTGATCGTCGGAGGCAATTCCTCGATCGACCCCACATTGTGGGCTGCTCTTAACTCTCATTGTGAGTGCATGTCATCTTTCTACTTGGGTAGTATTTGAAAGCTCCGAAGAGGTCATCCTACTACTCGGGTAGTGCCAAGAAGTTCTCAATGCAACACAAAAACTGGACTTGTTAAATCTGGTCCTTGAGTTGTTTCCTTGTCTAATCAGTATAGGTGCTCCCATTGATAGAACCATGACTTGGTGGGTCTTACAAGTCATTTATCTGTGGAAAGTTTTCAGCACCACCCCTTGAGATATCACCTAAAGTTAATGCCACCCCAGCACCCCGTAAGATTAATACCATCCTCCGAGTTATCTAATTTATCAATAGAACCCCTATGGGGTGAAAATATATAGACCTTTAACAATTATATATATATATATATATATATATAGACACTCCTGTCATTTCTAACTAAAGAAGTTAAATTTTTCAAGAAGATAAGAATAATAGTGAATGAGAAACTTTAGGTTTCATTTCTTCTTCTTCCTCTACCGTCTATGACTTCTTTCTCCCCCAATTGTAAATCCTCACAAAGTTTTGGATATACGATCCATGGGAAGTGTTTTTAAACTTAAGATGTTGAGTAACATTAAAAATTGAAAAATAAAAACCAAGTGAAACTAATGGTGCTAGTGAGGCCTGGTTGATAAATTGAATCACTCAGGGATTAACTCAAGGGGCTCGATTGGTTATGATTTCGACTCTCTAAGATTAAAATTGTTTCTTGGGCAATTAAAATCTCACTCGGAAGACGAGTTCAAGTTTTTAACCTCTCGCTCACAAAATTCTCCATTAAAAATCTCAGTGACAAGCTGATTCCACTGTTGTAAGAACGGATGTTACCCAACTTCCAATCATGGAAATTGAACTCCTCATAGTTACGGAATAAGACGAGTGGAGTTTTTGAAACAACGAAGTTAGACGAGTGCCGCCTTCTCCTCTGGTTAACAATTTAATGGTTATTTGGTCTCGTAGCTAACTCTATAACCATTACCATGAGCTCTGGTACTTTCTTTAATTTCAAAACTACCAGTAAGGAAACCTGCTGTTTTCAACTTGAGGTGGAAAAAACACAGCCATAAATGCTAGTCTCCTGAGAATCTATTCGTAAGAGATTCAACTTCATCACTACAGAACTCGTGAAATCTCATATTCAGACCTAAAGTTAAATCCCATATGGCCAATGTCTCCGTCCCTCCCTCCATGTGTGCATGCTTGTGTGACCCTTCTGATTTACGCCCACAACAATGACAGGTTAAACAAGGCTTCATTGGGATAGTATCCCCTGAAAAAAAGGCAAAAGTTCAGGGCCTTCAGGCAGAGAAAAGTGGAAGTTCTCAAACTCATGCAACTTCAGTTGCTTTGATGTTTAGATTTAATTTTGGAACTTCAGACTCAACAATTAGAGTAGAGTCAACAAATTACTAAGACCACCCTTGTAGACGCCAACAGGAAAAAAAACAAAAAAATCAATTGAGAACCTTAGACTAGGAAGAAGTATGATACATTATCTTTGAAAATAAACAAATGAAAAAGTTGATTGCAATTTAACATTGCTTGCTAGACATTAATTTCTGTTGATTTACACTACTTGCATCGCTCTCACAACTGAACCATCTTGCTTAGAACACCAAATATCAGTGCGTATTATATGATAAGAAAAACAAGGAGAATGACCACCACTAATACGAAAATCACCAGCACCCACCAACACTGTTTGAAAAAACAGAGACAAGGTAAGTAGGATGAGAAACAAAGACAAGTACAAACTGTTAGAAGAACAGATATCAAAACATGCATTATGCTACAGAATTCATTCATACCTAATTTGTGCATTTACCATGTAGATTCGAGGTCTAGAATTGACTAAGAAAATCAGTTTCCTAATGGCTCCTCAATCATCTCCTTGCTTTTTTTGTCCAGATTCTCATAAGTATTCACTATGCATTCTACTATTTTTCCCATAATTCTATTTGAGTGAGAAATTTACAATAGAACCAAAGGTTCTTATTGCCTTTTCTAACTGCATTTTGCTTATGTGTATACATACAGGTAATCTAAAATTGACAAACTTCATTTATCCCCCCCCCCCCCCCCCCCCCAAAAAAAAAAAAAGTATTATTATCCTTCATAAGATTCGTTAATATCAGGAGCGAGTATCTCCCATGCAACTGTAGCAGCTTCACCAGGGGAGAAAATCAATAGATAAAGCTTTAGAGCAACCCCCCGAAAAAGGAAAACATAAATAAATAAATTTGAAAAGGACCAGGGATTATCTAAAGAAAGACTCTAGAAACAATTTCTTACTTGACATTACCATTTCCAAAAGGGTGGGCTTGCAGTACAAGGGTCTATTAGCATTTGTATGTGCAAGTTGTACAGATGGCATAAGCTAGCATTACTAGTGCTGACTCTGTATTCCACACTATTTTCACCTTTTCTTTCTTATAATAGCTATCTTACAGTTCTCAGCAAGGACATAAAAGCATCTAACAGTCCAGAGAGAAACACATGCTCAGAAATAAAGCAATCCTGTTCCAGATGCTACATTATATTTGATGCTTACCCATGAAGATCCAGATTTAACATTCTTGTAGGCCTTTGAGAGTTGCCCTTTACCTTGCGTTGTTGCAGCAGATGAGGATTCAATGTTCGATTGAATGTCATCTGTTCCAAGGACATACAACATCATAAGCAAAAGTTCAAATCTTTTGGTTGAAGGGGGGGAAGGGCAGTGTTTCTGGGCAACAGGGAAGGGTTTCTAGACATTTAACAAGAATTACTTCAAGAAGCTTCCTGTCTTTACCTATCACCACTCCTTGCTCATGAACCAGAACAGCAAGGTCTCGAAATATCTCATTTGCTTGTCCAATTTCTTGTTGTATATCTTTAATTCCCTGCTCCCTCTCTTCTATTATAGCTTCATTGAATGCAACTTCATTACCCAGCAGTAGTACCTCTTGTCTGCACTAATCAGAATCTCAGCTCAAAGAGAAATAGGTCGTGAGCAAAATTTCATTCCTAACCATCCAAAGCTAGAAAAGCATGGTAAAAATGGTTTTCAAGAGACTCAAAGTTGGTTTGCAGATCCAGGGACAATGAAGATAACATACAGTACCAATGTTAATATAATTGAATAATCTAACTTATAGTATGCTTTGATATTGTTTTTCTAACTTTCTGGTGAAGTGTTTTGATACTGTTAAAACATTGTGCAAGGGTGCACAGCTCTGGTACCGTGAAGGTATACTTTTGGTCGTGGAACTTTAGTTTATGTATGGTTTATTCCTTTTACTTTTTTTCACTTGTACTTAAAGAGTCCAATTAACCTGTCATAGGCTCTAAATTCTCTAATATTCTGTCTTGACCTATTTCTTATTTTGTAATGTTTTCGGTTAGGAAACTTCTCCTAATCTGAGCTCTTTATATAAAGGCATTCTGGGGGAGAAAGCTGCTGCATGTTGCGCAACTCTCCCTCCCTTCCATTCTCTTAATTCTCTTCGTCTTTTCTCTTGCTCTCAGTTCTGGTTTCACAGGTGTGCTACCGTGTTATGGTATCAGAGCAGCGGACTCAGATCCAAAGTGCTCAAAATCAAAAACTTTCTATCTTGAGCATCTCTTTTGGTGTTCTCTCAATCTTTACTTTTTGTAGCTATTGTACAATCTAATTGCTGATTCTTAAATCAGATTATATCTGAGATGAAGAAGTAAATCTTCAAGGTCTGATTTACAGTGCTCAATTGCCAGAATGGAATTTCAGGGAATTTCTTTTCCAGAATTTTGTATTTCTAGTGTCTGCTGTTGCTGGCACTTAGGCTGTGTTTGGTATGATTTTTCTTTTTGGTTTTTGCCCAAGAAATTGTTTTTGGCTGTGTTTGGTACCATTTATGGCAACTATTTCTGTTTAAAAAGGACTGAAAAAAATAGAAAACTGAAAATAGGTAAAAATCTGTTTTTGATTTTCTATTTTCAACTCTTTCTGCAGTGGGTTTAAAACCCACGTGAGATTATGAAAGGATAAAATTGTGAATGTGCAATGTTTTATAAAACTACTTCTCTTCTCACTTGTCCGGTCGTTTCTCAACACCACGAACAGGGCTAGTGAACCTAGGGTGAGGTTCATGGCGATTGAAGGTCATGGAGTTCACATCAGGCCACCATGGGCAGGGCGAGAAATGCAAGTATGAATCAATGCCGAGTAACCCCAACAGTGTATGGATGCCAATTTTAGCTCTGACCTCAAAAGATTCATTGGGTGGCTTCTTCATTGATTACTTCCTCTCCAGAATCCCTGTTGAAAAGGAGAAGAGCTCAGGAAAGGCAGATGCGTGTCCCTTTGCTCATCATGTGGTTGTGGATGTGCTCAATAGTCCTCGTTAGAGAAGAACTCTTCTCTCATCTTCCAACTTTATATTTTCCTGAGTAAATCTCTCCATAAACCCTATGGTCACAGCAAATATGGTGCCACCCATGTCATGAGACATTCTCTATTTCATAATCTTTACCAGAAACATTACAAGTTCAAAATTAAATTGTTGGCTATCTCTGCATTTCCATCTGGAGTCCAATATAATTTTTATAATATTTTCTATTGTGTTTGCATTACCCTCTTGGTCTATCCATCTCTTCTTCTCTTGCACAGACCGAGACGCAGCATTTCTTCACGAGAAAAATTGTTCTTGGTGGAAATAGACTCTCAACAACTCAATCAAGACAAGATGTAGTATAACATATAAAGATCGCTATGGTGAATATATATTTTTCTGGGTTTGTGTGATCTTGGATATTGTCTCTAAACAGAGATTAGAAAATTCAGAGGGGAGGAAAGGAAGGGAAGACGAGAGGTTTTTGTTTGCATGTGAAGGGAGGAAACAACTTGTCAGCCACTCGGGCTCTAAGTTGAAGATGAGACTATTCCGACGGTGATTGTCATCGTCTTGGTTTTATTGTGATTCTTTAAAAGAACTGAGCTAAAAGATGGGTGAAGAAAGTATATATTCACCACTCTTTTAAAATATTACTGAAAGGATTTGTAGTTAGGTGATCACCAGAGGTTTCCAAATAATTTGAGTTTCAGCCAAAAATGGTTTTCACTATTGATTTTCGAAAAATAGGTAAAAATCAAAAAGAAAAACTATGCCAAACACAGCCTCAATAATGCCACTATTACTTTTAGGGCTTGCTAAGCCTTCCTAAAAGAGACACTTGACCCAAGTCTGGTGCTGTTTCAGAGGTCTGATTTGACCTACAATTTTTCTCCTCAGAGATTGTTGCAACCTCTGTTTCTGGAATTTTTTTTTAGTATCACTTTGGTACCAAGCAGGTACTTCTATTCCATCTACTTGTTTTGATTATTTGGGGGTTTATTTTGACAATGGGTTCGATAATTCCACTGCTAATATTCTTCTGAAATTGAGTTTATCTCAGCTCTTGTTCTGGCTCTGTGTTGGACTTGATGTAGTCTTATTCGCTGCCCCTGTTATTATCAATATCTGAGTCCAAATATACCAGTGATGTACTTCATGTTTGAATCACCAAAGTTAAACTGAATGGTGTGTCAACTTACTTACAGGCACGAGCAGTGGAAGCTCGCTAAAGTAAAAAGAAAACATATTAAGGAAGACACTTCCAAAGTTAATTTAAGGATCCTACTACTGCTATTGCCCATAATGAAGGATGACTGAGAATTCAATTGTTAAAATTTGGTTGTGGAATAGTGTTGATTCTGTTGAACCCCCTATTGCTGCCAATGTAATGTTTCATACATTGGCTCAATAAGTATGGGGTGATCTTGCTGAACCTACTCCCAAAACAAAAATATTTCACATATGAATTGTATGAGAGACTTCCACTTTCTCCAAGGGGACAAATCTCTTAGGCACCATTTGTTTGTTGGAATAAAGGTAGGGTGGGAAAAGTTTGAAAAAACAAACTTTTCCATGAAATCCTAAAAGTGTGGTTTGTTTGGTTCATAGGGTGGGAAAGCTGGCAAACAAGCTTCCTTGAATTGAGGAGCTTGTCTTATGAGGTGGCATGCTAACTTTCCCATCCCATGCCTTTTCAAAACCCCACAAAATAGGTGAAATTTTGTGAAAAAAGTGTGAAAAACAACAAAGTGGGACCCACATTTAACACTTGTCTACAAAATCCTTCATTTCCTTTCCTTCTCCCTCACCCCATTACATATGGGGCCCACATGTTTTTTTCCCCACCCCACATTTGCAAACAAACGGTGCCTCAATGATTGCTTCAGTACTTAGCTATCTTGAGGAGCCATAGGTAGGGGTGCAAGTTTGGCCCTGGCGGCCCGCCCCCCCCCCCCCCCCGGGTTAGGGCCAAAATATTCTGGCCCTGAACTAGGGCCAAGGGCGGGCCTGGGATTACTCTCTGGCCCGCCCAGCCCATCCCGGCCCGTCCCTGATTTTTAGCCCTGACCCAAGCCCTGATTTTGGCCCTGATTTTAGCCCTGATCTTGGCCCCGATTTTGGCCCCGATCCCGTCCCCGATTTTGGCCCTAACCACCCAGGCCCCGATTTTGGCCCCGATCTTGGCCCCGATTCTAGCCCCCGATCCTAGCCCCGATCTTGGCCCTGATATTAGCCCTGACCCTGATCCTGACCCTGATTTGAGTCTAAAGACTCTGGACCCTCCACCCACATGGAGAGGAATTAAATACATATATGTGGATACTTGACACGTGTCAAATTTTAAAAACATGATCATGTTTTGTAGAAAATTAATAAAAATAAACTATAACCTCATTACCATTGTAATAAGCATCTATTTGATTTTGGCCCTGATCCTGACCCTAATTTTGGCTCTAATCTTAATATTAATTTGACGATGATCATGTACTACAGTACTAGATTTTTACCCTGATCTTCATACTAACATTGATATGAGTCTTGATTTTGATATTTAGTCACTTTGATCATATTAGACTATAAATTCACTTTTTATATTATTTTTAAGGTAATTTTTATTTTTCCAACAAAGTCATTTTTAGTTCAATAAAATATGGATTTTGTTTTTTGACTAAGGCGAGATAATATATTATAAATAATAAAAACTATTACATAAAGAATTAATATCTAACAAATCTATACCCTAACTTCTCATCATGAATATCTAACAAATCTACTGTGATATTTCAAAAAAAATTATTAAAAACATATAGCTATGTTTGTAACTAAAACATTATTTTCTTTAACTATGAAAAAAATACTTTTTTTTTGTTGAATACTAAATTATTGTCGATTTACTTGTTAACAAGGTTTTGAATATGATTTTTTTTGTATTGAATAAAGATATCAATTTATTGAACAGTTGTGAATGAAAACACACCTACCTACGGCTTAAATTCTTGACTTTGAAGATAAAATTTTCATTTATCAGATTCCTTTTGAATTATGAATCTATGATGTTTCTAAGTTTACAAAAAGAGTTTGTGTGACATTCTCTATAATTGACTTGACTTTCAAATATGCCTAAATTTAATTACAATTCTTCTCTCTACTTATTCTATTTCATGAATAATTTTAACTCTTTGCTGCTGGAGAAAAACCAAAGGAAAAAAAAGAATAAGAAAGAGAGAGAGAGAGAGAGAGAGAGAGAGAGAGAGAGAGAGAAATACATAAATGGGTATAAATAGTTAAATACATATTGAATCTAAGTTTTGGATTATTTGTTGACATCTTTAATATTTTATTTTCCAGAATTGAGTTTGGAATTTAAGTATTTAATTACTTTAATATGTATTTTAATTACTACCTGTCTTACATTTGATATTTACGACCAAAGATATGGCCAATTAAAGCTAGGGACAAGGCCAATTAGGGCCTGGGCCAATCAGGGCCAGGGACAGGGCCAATCGGGCCGGGGCCAATCGGGGCCAATCGGGGGACAACGGGGGCCGGGGCCAATCAGGGCCAGAGATAGGGCCAATTAGGGCCAGGGACAGGGACAGGGCCAATTAGGGCCAGGGACATGGACAGGGCCAATTAGGGCCAATCAGGGCTAATCAGGGCCAATCAAGGCCAACCCATCCCGACCCGGCCCAATTAGGGCCAATTAGGGCGGGAATGGGCTTGGCTTGGCCCTGTAGGGCTTAGGGCCAGGGACAATAATTATTGGCCCTGAACTAGGGTCAGGGCGGGAATGGACTCAAATTATACCATATAGGGCTGGGCTTGGGATGCAGGGGCCGGGGCCGGGCGGGCCCGGGCGGGCCCGGCGGCAAGAAAAAACGCCCACCAAAAAAAATTATAAAAAAAAAAAAAAAAAAGGGTGCCAGTTCCATGTGACAAAATTTGTAGCCAGCCTTCATCCTGATTCTTAGGCTATTAACATGGTTTGAGTACTCAAGAGATATCTTGGTTTTTGAAAAACTGAGACGATTAGGTCCTAGTTGAGATCCGGTTCAATCTCGGTCCAACTTCTGTTATAAATATCCCCCAACTCTCGACTCGATTAATCTCTGTCATCTCATTCTTTTCCCCTGCTACTTTGTTTGGGGGCGGGAGTATTGGTCGACACCTACTAGACTTCATCAATAACACTCCTACAACATCTATATCAAATATTTAAGGAGTTTTCAACCAAAACTTTCAGGAAAGGTGAGATTTCATCCCTTTGGCACGAAATCATGACACCCCCCCCCCCAAAAAAAAAAAAAAAAAACTCGCAAACCTTACAAATAGGTCCACAAAACTCAACACCATCCCCTGGCTGTTAATGGCTGAGGGGGATTTTACCCTGTTAATAGATAGATTCAATTTACTAAATGAAATTCCTATTCTATCCTTATCCCTATATCTTCTTTAAACTGTTATTTTTAAGAGATGGATGAAGAGAAACTCTCTTCACTCATCTCTTCAATTCCCAAACAACAACCCTATCCCTCAAGAACCAGAGGAGACTGCAATGTTTGAAGATTAAAGAAGACAACACATTAGAGAAATCTGATGGTATAATTAGGAAGAGAATCACCTTTCTAGTTGATCGGCGTGTCATTAGAGTAGAGAGAATCTTCTCTCCCTCCTTCACAACTGAGCAAAGCTTTTCCATGCAAGCTGCAAAACCATTTCAACAAACAAGCACTAAGATCTAAGTTTGCCAGTCGAATTTATTAGGATTTTCCTTCAATAGAATCAGCGCTTGAATTATCCAAGCACTCCTCCCAACAGATCTCCTGAACTGTCTCCCAGCTTGTTACCGGAAATCTCAGTATGAACCGAACCCACCACCACTTCTCCGAAAGCCTCAGCCTCATCAATGTGAAATGCGCTCCACTGAACCTCCATCACACTTGTACCCTTGCACCCACCGCTCTTTCTGGTTTTGGAACCCGGTGCAACATCTCCCTCAACAACATTGTTGTTCACAATTGCATTTCAGGAGCAAGCGGAATAGAAGATACATCCTTTTCAGGTGCATCAGCAGAAGACAAAATTACAGCTTTGGAATGCTTTTCTTCTTTATCATCAATCCCACCTCCATCAGTAGAACCATCCAGGGCAATACGCAGGTTTGAGGAAGCTTTCACCTCATTAAAGTCCTCACCTTCGTTGCATTTCATGGATCTCGAGATGGGGGTAGAGGAGGAGACATCTGTCTTCTCCCAATTTTCAAGAACTGGCTGCGAGATCATATTTAGGGATCGATAGTGGGAAAGTGAAGAAGGTCAATGGCGGTGGTTGCCGGTGATGGAGGTGGAGGGAGGGGGTTCTCATGTGGAACAAAGGAAGAAGAGAGAGGGAAGGGTGAGGAAGATGGTTGATGGGATTCTACCTCATGTGTAAGTTCAACTTTGGAAATAGGGTTTAAGGGGCATTTGAGTCATTTTAATAAATAGGGGGCATTTTGGTCATATCAAAAAATGTTTGGTTCCAATCATTAACTGGAAACGGTCCTAAACGGTGCTAAAGTAGTCGACTTATTCGTAAGGTTTGCACAATTGGAGGGGTGTCATGAGTTTCTCTGTTAGAAGGTCAAAATTGGAACACAAGAGAGCCATCGTGAGTTAGCAGCAGGTGCTGACTCACGATGGGAAAATAGGCAAATCTGGGAGTCCTAGATTGATGAGATTAGGTGTTCTATTCCTACTTAAAGTTCTATAATGATTCTTATTGGGAACCTATTGTAAACAGCTTATAAATAAGAGATTTGTAAAGAGGAGAGCTCACGATTCTCACTCTGAGCCTCCACACCAAGCCTAAAACGATCTTCTTATTTCTCTCTTTTCTCTCTAATTCACATGGTAACAGAGCCATAGGTCCTCTATAATACCTTCGGTTCAAAACTTTTGAAGTTCGGAAACATACATGTTATCTTGAAGACCATCGCTGCAAGTTTGAAGGCCTTCTTGGCATCAATTTGGAGGGGCAGCAGCACCTGACGCTGCATTCTCTTGATTGAAGATTCGATGAGACAAAGAAGCTCTAAAACTTCTATTTCGGATTGAAGAATGGTTGTACAACTTCTAGTTTTTTTATCCCTGAGAGGTTAGTACCTCGTCCGAATGACTTGTTGATTGTTATCTTGAGTTTTTGGCTTTTTGCTGCTGCAATTCCTAATGGGTGTGTTTGTCTTCTCCGTGCTTTACACCTTGGAATTGATAAACTTTCCCCTTGTGCTATGAAATGTACTTCTCTTTGCTATTGTTGCACACAAAAAGGTTACCGATGTTTTGATCCTATCTCCAATCGTCAGTTTGTTAATGCCAATGTTACATTTTTTTGAGGACACACCATATTACTCTACTCCAGAAGGGTTTGTGTTGGTTGAGTCCTATTAGGAGTTCAATTTTCTTAGAGTTTTAGTTTGTGTAATTTTCTATTTCTTGTTACCCAAGTATTTATGTAATAGTCATTTTTCCATTTTATTATAAATAGAGGGCTTAAGATCACACAGATCGATTAAGTCATTCTACCACAATCGTTTTTCTCAACATGGCATCAGAGCCAAAAATCGATTAGAGAAAAAAAGGAAAGAAAAGCAATGATCGTGTCTCTCTCTCGATTCTGCAACTAGACCTGCTACCACTGCAACTACACCACTGCTGCCCTTCACCTCTTCGCCATACCTGCAACCATCGATTCTCTTTTATTTTCTTTCTTTTTTTTGAAACCTCAAGACTCCATCGCTTCTTCTTTTGGAATCGCAAGAGTCCATCGCTGCTGTTTTCCCATTCCCATCACCTTCCAGCAGTAGGAACTTTTTGTTTCTTCTTTTTTGGGAATCGCAAGAATCAATCTTGCAAGAGTCCATTGCTTCCTTTTCCCATTCCCATCGCCTTCCAGCAGCAGGACCTTTTTGTTTCTTTTTTTTTGGAATCGCAAGAATCAATCACTGCCTTCCAGCAGCAGAATTCACATGGCCAGACCACCTCAATCCTGGTAGAACCATGTCTTGGTTTTTCCCTTTCTAACCTACAGTTCTATTAGCCCAGAAAGAAAGAAAGAAAAAGAAAAAAATATATAATGATGTTTCAGGGGTCTCTTTTGTAAATTTAAATATTCTCAGGGACTTATTTTTTGCGAATTTGCAAATTTTTAGGGATGTATTTGTAATTTTGCATACTCTCAGGGATCTATTTGTATTTACATATTTTCAGGGGCCTATTTGTGATTTCACATATCTTCAAGGGCCTGTTTGTGATTTTCCATAACTTTAAAAAAAAAAAAAAGGAAAGAAAGAAATGGTGTTACTTACCCTATGCACCTTTTGAGTCCTATAACTCCCTAAATTTGATTGTTTCAGTTGTTTTGAAAGGGTGAAGATAGAAGAACTGCAAACAGTTTTTTTTGGGATAGCAATCCCTGATAGTACTACTGCCTCCACTAGCTCCAAACATTACCCCACTCTTCATCCTCTTTCGGTACGATTTAATAGAACAAATTATTTGATTTGGTATTGATATGCCTACCTTACTATTGCTGGAAGAAGACTTGTTGGACACCTTACAGACACCACTATCAAACCTCCCACCACAGGTGTTTCATAGGATAAATGGATCTCGAATGACTCTCTTATTATATCATTCATTTTGAATTCCATGACTTCAAATATTGCTCATGGATACCTATTACTTGATATTGCAGCCCAAATCTGGAAAGCTACTACTGAAACATATGGACAGTTGGGGAATGTGCACAGGTTTATAAGCTACAAAAGAAGCTTCATGAGACTACCCAAAAGGAATTGATTGTGGCCCAAAATTATGCTAAGTTGTGATCTCTTTGGAAGGAGTTGGATTATTATGGGGATTATCACCCTACTAACCCAAATGATGTGACTACAAGAAGCACATTGATAACATTCGAGTATATGACTTCTTGGCAGGTTTGAGTGAGGAGTACCCATCAGATTAGAGTGCAAGTATTGAGTCGTTCTCCCTTTCCTACACTAAAACAGTCTTATGCCATTGTTTAGTGTGAGGAAAGCCGTTGATTTGCCATATTTCACGCTCCTATTGTGGAGAAATCAGCCTTACAGTCTGTTAGCACTAAAACTGATTCGGCTAAGGAGATTATCAAGTGTGAGCACCGTCACAAACCATATCATACCAAGGCCAATTGTTGGAAGCTCCATGGGAAACCTGCTGATTTTGAGCAAAAAATAGCACAAAGAAGGGGAAAACCGAAAGCTAATCTTTTTGAGACAGTTTCCATAACACCCCCTGCAGACATTGGTTTTTCACAAGAGGAGTTAGCTACTCTGAGACATATTTTGTAGTCTTCTATTGCCAGTACAGCCTCTACTACTGCTTCATCCACTACCCATACCAACTCCTACCTTGCTACTTCAGGTAAGACTTATATTGGCTACCATGTTTCTTCAGTTTGTGCTCCCTAGATCATTGTTACAAGAGCACAAATTATATGACAGTTTCATCCTCCTTTTTCATACCTTATGTTCCAACTTCCAAAAAAGATAAAATGATGCATGTTTATGAGCTACAAAAGAAGCTTCATGAAACTACCCAAAAGGAACTGATTGTGGTACAATATCATGCAAAGTTGCGATCTCTTTGGTAGGAGTTTGGATCAGTATGGGGATTATCACCCCACTAATCCAAATGATGTGGCCACCTATAGGAAGCATGTTGATAAGATTCGGGTATATGACTTCTTAGCAGGTTTGAATGTGGAGTATGATCAGATCAAAGTGTAAGTATTGAGTCGTTCTCCCTTTCCTACACTAGAACAGTCTTATGCCCTAGTTCAGTGTGAGGAAAGGCGTTGATTAGCCATGCTTCATACTCCTATTGTGGAGAAGTCAACCTTACAGTCTGTTAGCACTAAATCTAATTCAGCCAAGGAGATTGTCAAGTGTGAGCACTGTCACAAACCATATCATAATAAGGCCAATTGTTGGAAGCTCCATGGGAAGCCTGCTAATTTTAAACAGAAAAGGGCACAAAGAAGAGGAAAATCGAAGGCTAATCTTTCTAAGATGGTTTCCACAACACCATCTGCAGACATTGGTTTTTCACAGGAGTTAGCTACTCTGCGACATATTCGGTAGTCTTCTACTGCCGGTACAGTCTCTACTACTGCTTCCTCCACTACCCATACCAATTCCTACCTTGCTACTTCAGGTAAAACTTTTACAAGCTTCCATGTTTCTTTAGTTTCTGCTCCTTGGATCATTGATACAAAAGCCACAGATCATATGACAGGTTCATCCTCCTTTTTCTTACATTATTCTCCAACTTCTGGAAAAGATATAAAGTTCGAATTGTTGATGGCTCCTATTCTTCCATTGCTAGAAAAGGGACCATTCAGCATTCTCCATCACTTTCTTTATCTAAAGTTTTACGTGTACTCTTTTTCTCTACTAACTTGTTATCTATCACTAGTCTTACACATGACTTGAATTGTAAAGTGACATTTTCCCATCCCTTACTTGTGTCTTCCAGGATCTAGTAACGGGGAAGGAGATTGGACGTGGTAAACTAGACAATGGACTTTATCTGCTGGAGCCGATTGGAGGATTTACTTATACTCTTATTGCATCTTCTAATTAGGTCCATTTAGTAATATTAGACCTTCATCAATGGCACCATAGGTTACGTCACCCCCTCTAGGAACTCTTAAGAAAGTATTTCGTGATTTAGTTTCTTCTTGTAACAAGGATGAATTTTTCTGTGAAACCTGCATTTTTACAAAGCAGACTTGTTTTACTTATTTACCTTCTCTTCATAATAGAAAATCTATTCCTTTTGTGCTAATTCATACTGACGTGTGGGGCCCCTACTGACGTGTGTCTGTTACTGGCTATAGGTACTTTATTGATTGTCACTCTCATTCTACATGGATTTATCTTTTAAAACAAAAACATGAGGTCTTCCGATGTTTTCGTGATTTTCATAATATAATTAAAACTCAATTCAATGCCATTGTGAAGATCATTCGCAGTGACAATGGCACCGAGTATATTGATGGTGAATTTCAGAGATATCTCTCTGACTCTAGAATAATACACCAGACTAGTTGTGTTGATACGGCTGCCCAAAATAGGGTTGTCGCTTTTAAAGATAGCCCGTTTAATTATGATTGCTATAAATGTCCCTGACCGATATTGGAGTGATGCTATATTCACTATCTCTTACCTTATGAATATGATGCCCAGTTGGATACTTAATTTTAAATGTTCTAACGAGATTCTCCAAGGAGCCTCTATTTTGTTCTTTCCCCAAAGGTATTTGGTTGTGTGTTATGCCAGAATTATAGCCCACCAGAGTAAGCTGGCTCTCCACAGCCCATAATGCATATTTATGGGGTATTCTGCTACTCCGAAAGGGTACAAATGTTATCGTCCTCCTTCCAGAAAGACTATTGTGTCTATGGATGTAATTTTTAATGAGTCTTGCCTTTACTATACACCTCTCTAGCGGGAGAGTCTTAGAGAAGGTGTTTTTTCCAACTTTAGACCTTCCTATCACACACAATGACTCCCACACACCACCACAACACAACTTAGGAGTTAAAGAAGAGTTTCTTAACCAGGGGGAGACTTCGGCTAGTATACTTGAGGACTCTAATTCTCCCCCTCCGTTTTCTGAACCATGAGAAGAACTTGCCGAATCACTCATGTTATGATCTTCTACATCCTAGGTCTCCTTGTTCTGTCATCTGGCTTATGTTCTTCATGTAGTATTCAAACTGAATGACTTTATAAAATTACGCCGATACTTCCACATTACGAGTAACGTGGGAAACAGAGAAGATGTGTACGAATGAGATATCCAGCAACAAGAAGAAGGAAAGGGATTGAATAGAAGAACTCCCGAGCATTTGGTAATCTCAGATGTGTCCATATCAACGGAACGGGTGACGCATTATTTCGATGAATGGTCAGGGGGAGACCACTCCTGTGAGGCACACTATTGAGGTCTTTCAAAACAAGATTGACCATAATAAGGAGGTGCAGACTTATCAGAGGAAGAATTATAATCAGCCAAAGCAGGTGGAGAAAAGTGACATGGTACCACTTCAGTCCCTTACTCCAGAATCAGGTTCTATTGTTCCCCCTCAGGTATCTTCTTCTAATCTTCCTATTTCCATTAGAAAAAAAGTTCGATCTTGTACTCAACGTCCTATAGCTAAATATGTTTTTTATGAAACTTTGTCTAACTTTTATTGTGCTTTTATATCCTCTCTATTATCTATTTCTGTTCCGAAAAATTGGAAGGAAGTCTACGCTGATAAGAGATGGAAGGCAACTATGGTAGAGGAAATGCAGGCAATGAAGAAAAATGATACTTGGGAGTTGGTTACACTTCCTCCAGGAAAAAAACCTGTGGGCTGTAAATGGGTGTTTGTGGTTAAACAAAATTGTGGATGGATCCGTTAACAAGCTGAAGGCTAAACTAGTTGCAAAGGGGTTTACCCAAACATATGGGATTGATTATCAGGAGAGTTTTGCCCCTGTTGTGAAACTGAACACTGTCAAAGTCTTGTTGTCTATAGCCATGAACAAAAACTGGAACTTACACCAACTAGATGTAAAGAATGTCTTATTGCATGGGGAGTGCGAGGAAGAAGTCTATATGGAAATCCCACATGGTTTCTCTAATAACAATGCTGCAGGGAAAATTTGTTAGTTGAAGAGGTCAATTTATGGGTTAAAACAGTCTCCTAGATGCTAGTTTAGATGCCTTCAGAAGGCAGTGACCTCCATTGGGTACAAACAAAGCAATGTTGATCATACACTGTTTGTTAAGAAGTCAGGTACCAATATCACACTTCTCATTGTTTATACGGACGATATTGTCATCACAAGGAATGATGGTAAGAAAATTCAAAGGTTGAAGGATATTATTAACAGAGAGTTTGAGATAAATGATCTAGGGAAATTACAATACTTCCTAGGGATTCAGGAGGCTCGTAAAAGAAGGGTATATATCTATCCCAGAGGAAGTATGTCCTAGATTTATTATTAGAAGTGGGAATGTTGGGGTGTAAAATAGTTAATACCCCTATTAAGGCTGGAGCTAAACTTAAGGAAAAAGAGGGAGAACCAGTGGACAAAGGAAGATATCAACGGTTGGTAGGGAAGCTTATTTACTTGTCTCACACTAGGCCAGACATTGCTTATGCCGTGGGGATAGTTAGAGAATTTATGCATGATCCATATTTAGCTCATATGAAGGTTGTTACCAGAATACTTCAGTATTTGATGAGAACTCCTAGAAAAGGAATACTTTTGCCACCCACTGATAATCTTAGGGTAGAAGCAAACATTGATGTAGACTGGGCTGGATCTCCTGACAGGAAGTCAATTTCAGGTTACTGCACCTTTGTTGGAGGTAATCTTGTTACTTGGAGGAGTAAAAAACAGAATGTGGTAGCTTTATCCAATACTGAAGCTGAATATAAAGCCGTGGTTCATGGAGTTTGTGAGCTACTATGGTTGAAAGGCCTACTAGAAGATATCGGAGTCCAAGTTCCAAATCCTATGATTCTATAGTGTGGCAATAAGGCTGCCATTAGTATTGCCAATAATCCTGTACAACATGATCGAACTAAGCACATTGAAATTGATAGGTTTTGTGTCAAAGGAAAGTTGGAACAAGGGCTTATCTGCATGCCTTTTGTGAGGTCCAGAGACCAAGTGGCAGATATTTTCACCAAAGGTTTGAAGGAAGGAGATTTCCTTCCTATTGTAGGCAAGTTAGGCATGACTAATATCTATGGCTCAACTTAAGGGGGAGTGTTGGTTGAGTCCTATTAATGTTCAATTCTGTTAGAGTTTTAGTTTGTGTAATTTTCTATTTCTTGTTACCCAAGTAAGGGTATTTATGTAATAATCCTTTTTCACTTTATTATAAGTAGAGGGCTTAAGATCACACTGATCAATTAAGTCATTCTACCACAATTATTTTTCTCAACAGTTTGTCAGAGGGTTTCCCTGTGGTCCAGATTGCTGCCCTCTTATTCCTTTGCTTCCATCAACTGATGTGGAGCTTCGGACGATGCTTATGTATAAAAGGAGGCAGCCCCCAAAGCCCAGTCCAGCGCTTAATGTTACCACAGCCCCTGAACAAGTTCATCCTGATCAACTTGTTGATTCAGCAAACCATCCGAACTAGCCAGTTGCTCTCCGTAAAGGTACTTGCATTGCACATCCAATTGCTAAATCTATTTCTTCTGCACTGTGTAAGTCATTTATCACCTCCTTACCTATTGCTATTATCCCTAAAACTCATCATGAGACACTCTCATCCTAGGTGGAAAGCTACTATGACATTGAGAGGCATGCTTTATTATTAAGACAAACATGGTCTCTAATGGATTTGACCTCTAATAAAGATGTTTCCTGGTGACATTGGGTCAATACTATCAAATATCTTCCAAATGGGTCAATTGAATGCCTTAAAGCAGGTTGGTTTCTAAGGACTATACTCAAACATACGGCATACGGCATAGACTACTTTGAGACACACTATCTTGTGGTTAGAGTGGATCCAGTTTGGGTTCTCATCTCCTTGTTTGGTAGTTAATCTCAACCACTCAGCTGGTAATTAATCTTGATTGACCACTCAGCTGGATGTTAAAAAACTTTCTCCTATATGGTGATCTTCAGAAAAAAGGAATAATTAGAGCAACCTTGGCGAAGTGCATTAGGCGAAGTGTGTAGGCTTCACAAAGCAATCTAGTGTTATAACCTCATGAAGTCAACACAAAATATATATTTACAAAATACTCGATTCCAAAAAAATATATATATATATATATTTGTTTTTATGAAAGTATATATTGGGAAAAGATGTTCAACATACATTTAATCTACATCTAACACCTAATGTTAGGGCTGCAAAAGGGATGGGCTGGGCCAGGCTTTACCAAACTTGATCCTTACCCTAACTGTTTATAGGTAAGCCCATTCCCACACTGACCCTAATTCAGGGCCTAAGATCCTTGTCCCTAACCCTAAACCCTAACGGCCAAGCCCGTCCCTATGCTGCCCTAATTGTCCTTAAAAAGGCTGGAACAGGCTGGGTTGGTCATGTCCGGGACAGCCCTATCCCTGACCTTGGCTGTAGCCAAGCAACTTTAATATAGAGCATACCATAACTAAATCGAAATCCAAATGGAACTTCACAAAATGAAGACCAATTAATTTTAAAATGAAAAATTAAAGAAAACAAACTTCCAATAGTAGGATAATACCTTATTAGATGTACAATAGAAAAATAGAACATCCATAATCTAAGCTTTTGTTAAATCCACACTGTTTGATATAAAAAAAAGATAAATTAATAAACAAACAACACATCTTCCAAGCTTTTGATTACAATCTATATTCTTCTCCCGGGAAAAGAAAAAAAGAAAGAAAAAAAAAAAAAAAGAAAGAAAGAAAGAAAGAAAGCTTACTATCTATATCCTTGATATTGATATCAATAATATCTCACTTATATGAACAATAAGAAAAACAATCTTATTTTATATATATATATATATATATATATATATATACACTTAGGCAAACTAAAAATAAAATGCATAGCATATCAAACAACTCAAACTCTATATTGTTTCCTTGTCCATGAAACAATAAAACAATTTTTAAAGGGCCAAAATCAAGGTCATTAAAACCAGGGTCATGATCAAGGCCAAAGTCAGGGATGGGTCGAGACGGGCAAACACTAATCCCAACCCAAGACCAGAATATTTCTTAGGGAAAAATTCTTAAGCCCAAGCCCTATTTGTGCTTAGGGCTGGACAGGGTGAGTCAGGGCCACCAAAGCCAAACTTGCATCCTTACCTAAAGTAGAACATAGTTTTTGAAGAATAAATTGAATTTTGAGAAGAACACTCACCTTACTTGAAGAATGGCTTCAAAATCACTAGATACTTATTGATTAGCTCTTGTAGTTAAGCTAAATGGAGTGTTGATGGAGCCTCGCGGGAGATCCGGGTACTTTCTCAATGAAAGATCTGGCCAAAAGACGAAAAATAGCAAGGTGGGCAGAATTCGAGTTGAAACGGATGTCTCAACTTGATAAGATCTGGTTGGACCGAGATCTCAGCCGAGATTTACAAGTTTCTACATTTCGTTTCAAGTCTCATCTCAAGGTCTCACAAAACCGAGATCTTGCTGATGTAACCAGGCCCAACCACATAAAATCCATCTAGATTTGGACCACAAAATAGACCCCAAAAGGTGCACCAAGGGATAGCCAAATTCTGTCTAGGGGTATTTTGGTCATCTTGACATATTTTGGGTGTCTTAGGTTTAGTTCCCATTGAGTCTAGTGTGTTGTCTAGACCCTAGATCTATTTCTATTTTATTTTTCTGATTATTATTTTGCAAAATACTTGAGAGTCCTTGTTTAGGTGAGATTCCCAGTTAGGTTGGGATCCCACAATTTGAGTCCACTTTAATCTCCTTATTTTTAGGACTCCATATCTACTATTAAAATTTGGATTAGAGTCTTCTATAGTTAAAGAGTTTTTTTATGACCACCCAAAAAAATAAATAATAAAATAAAAAGGTTAAAGGGTTTTATGATGTCAAAGTAGTTGAGTAGTAGTTGAAGTTAAGTTAGTTTGGATAAGCCAATTAGAGTTCTAGTTGGTTTACCAATTCAGTCCTTTTCTATTTCTAATTTGAAGGCTATAAATAAAGCCCTCCAGCTATGTAATTTTCAAGTTGAATTGAATACAAATCTGAGTTTGGAGGAAATCCAGGTCGTGGTCTTCTTGGGACGGCCACGGAGGAATTTGGAGAGCCACGGAGGAATTTGAGAGTTATCTTCCTTAAGTGTTCATCAAACTACAGTAATCATTCAACACAACCAGCAGCCTTCTTCCTCAATCAGATAAGGATAGCCCCTCCCCTAGCCTTAGTCACCCTTCCAAACCCCAAAACCATAAAACTAATGCTCCTATCACCCTTTTTCTATTTTTCTGGAAATTTTCTGCAATTTTCGGATTTGTTTTTAGACCTTAAATTCAAGATCAAATCTATATCTAACTGTTAGATCTGTCCCAAACTTTATGAACATAATTCCCCAAACTCTAGTGACATTCCCTTCCAATTTCAGCTCAATCGATCAACCCAAACCCTAGTCTAATCCTAATCCTAGTTTTACTATAACTCTCATAACTCCCAAACCCTAAACCCTTTTGGGATTACCTTCTCTACCTCCCCTCCAAACCCTAGTCCTAACTAAGAGTCCTAAGCCAACTAGGAAACCTAGTTCTGAACCATAGCTTGACGAATAATTCTGCAAACTAAATTCTGATAAAAACAGAACTATTCTCTTCAAACTCCAGACCTAAAACTAACATGGCCGAAACCTGAAACCTTCCCCACTTAACCCTAGACTTCCCTATTCACATGTCCAAGGTTTGGAAGACAAAACACTTGAACCGTAGGTCATTTTGAGTGCAAATTAGCTGCTGTCCTCAGATATCTTAACCCCAAACAGCACTGGTTTCATCCCTAAAACTGCCGGTTCTATTTGAGAAAATCTTGAAGACTGGCCAAGACGCTTGGTTACATCAATCGCGAGACCTTGAACCATGAAAAACCTATCTTCACCAACATTTCCAAATGAGGGACTTGGGTCATCTCCAGTATTCTTTTGGGAATCCAAGTGCTTCACATCCCAATGGAAATATGTTCTTGATCTCTTAACTGTTACTGGCCTTCTTGCTGCCAAAACAATAGATATACTTGTGGATCCCCATCAAAAGTTTGGTTCCATTGAGTGAAGAGTTTGAAGAACTTCCTGATGTAGACAGTAAATTGATTTATCTCACCATCACAAGGCCTGACACTTTAGCAGCAGGACTGGTCAGCCAGTTTATGTACTCTCCAAGAAAATTCATTGGGAAGTTGTATGCCACATCCTACATGTTCTTAAGAGAGCTCCAAGTAAGGGACTGATCTATTCTCCTCACCACCACATTGATATTGTAGGATACTCTGATGGTGACAGACGATCGACTCGATACTGTACATTTGTGGGAGGAAATCTTGTCACTTGGCCAAGTAAGAACCACACTATTATTGCTTATTCAAGTGCTGAAGCTGAATATAGATCTAAATGGTTCACACTGCTGCTAAGTCTCCATGGCTATAATCATTCTTGTGTGAATTGGGTTTTACAATTGAATCACTAACAAAGAAGCTTTGTGCAATCAGACTGCAATCTACATTGGCAGTTAATGTTTTTCATTATTTCATAAACACAACAAGCATGTCAAGGTTGATTATCATTTTGTTCGAAATGCTGTCCTCAAGAAGATGACTGTCACTCCATATGTTTCTTTTTCAGAACATCTTGGTAACCTATCCACCAAACCTTTGTTTGATCCTGCCTTCAGGAATGGTTGTTGCAAGCTGGGCATGGTTGATTTATGTGCTCCAGCTTGAGAGGGAATATTAAAACATCATGTTAGGGTGCATGGCCTTGTGTACCGTGAGGGTACACTTGGTCATGTGCACTTCAGTTCAAGTAGGGTTTCCCCATTTTAGGTTTATTTTTTACCGTTGTACTTACAGCCCAAGCAAACTTTTGTAAGCTCTAGATTCTCTAGTATTCTGTTTTGACCTATTTCTTTATTTTGTAATATTCTGGTTTAGGAAACTTCAAAACCCAACTCTTGTAAATACAGGTTTCTTTGTCTTTTGAGTTGCGCGGGGGAAGCTGCTGCATCTTGCACGACTCTTTCTCCCTTCCATTCTCTTAATTTTCTTCTCTTGTGCTCAGTTCTGGTTTTGCAGGTGTGTATTGTGCCAGACCCAAAAGAAAGAAAGTTGTGTCCTACAACAGAAGCTATTATGTTGCTTGTAAGGGTACCAATCTTCATACATGGAACACATAAATAGAATGAAGGTATATATTAGAAATGTTCCTGCTAGTGTCACATTTCCGAGATTTCCATTTCAGACCACGGCCATCATTCCTGAAGAATAATTGGAAGTCTTTATTCAAGCATTCTGAAACCAGGCCATCATTCAAACTGTTTCGAGTTCTGGGTGGCTAGCTACTATGTGGACACGTCACTCACTGTATTAAACTGTACTTAGTTTTAAGGAATTCAATTCAGAATTATTCATATTGGTGGACTTCAATTAAATTGAGCTTATTTCTAGAGTAAATGCATGGCAATTGGAAAATAACACTAGGAACCAGCTATCTAAAGGCTGGGGCTACAAACACCACTCAAGGCATAGAGAAACACAGTTTTGGCCCTAAAACATTTTTTGGCTTGATCAAGGGGTTGATAGTAACCAAGACTAACAAAGTTCCCAACCCCCCCCCCCCCTTTTCCCACCTTTTTCCCCCAACAAATTACAACGAAGAAAGGAAGAAGAAAAGTTAACCTTCTGAGGTGGAATACTTCTAAGGTGTTACATTTGGAGATTGCTCTTTGAGTCCATCAATAAGTGTTCTTTTTGATAGATTTTCTGATGCAGTTGAAAGTTTTACCGTAAAAATAAACTAGATTGAAGTAAGCACAATTTCTTCTAAAGCTGGTAAGACCACCCAGCCTGCTGGATAACCTGGATTGGATATCACAGACTTTATATCTACCATCAAGACTAATATTTCACTTAAATATTTAGTCTTTTTTTTTTTTTTTTTTGGGTGGGTGGATGGAGGGAGGGAATGACTACGCTCAAGATATTTTACGCAGCTCAAAGTTTCTCTAACTTTTAAATATTTGATTTTGTTAAAAACCAGGACCCAATAATCAGAACAAAGCAAAGAGAATAGAGATTTTGGTCTTGTACATGTTCCCCTATTCGCAGTAGAACTCTTTCACCTTATATAGCCAATGAAAACATTAGTCCCACATAAGAAAACATTGGATTCTTAACAAACTCACCCACCTTAGACAATGGAAGAGGTTGCCACCTACTTTGACAAGGAAGAGAGCCTCCTTTTGTTAATGGACACTCTGCATATACCAATACCTTTTTCTTTTTTTTTGGTTCAAGCATATACCAATACAAGATACACTAATAAGACAACAATATATGTGTATATATATTTCATCTAAGTGTATAAACCGTCCATATGTTCATGTTTTAAGAATAAATACCACAACAAATTCATCTAAGTGAACATTCTATAAGCCCTAAATTAAATTATTAAATAAGTGAACTGAGTTGACTCCATTCAATCAAATCACCAGTGGACCCAATGAAGACATTAGTGCAAACACCACACATATTCTAAGAATATCTTAACCATGGGAAATCAATGCAGTTAATCAATAAGTGGAGGCAATAATCCAAGAGTTGAAGACAAGTGTTTGATTCCCCTCTCAGAAGTCTAAAGAACATATTTAATTCAGTGGATAGCTTGCTACACGTTCCCTCTTTACAGTCTTCAAACATATAGAAGAAGGTAAGTAGCTTTGTAATACTCTTATCTGCTTGCAACCTAAAATTATAGACTGAAGTGTACTAAGGTTAGAATAAGGTATATAGGATGAAACATAATTGTGGCATTAATGTACTTGCCTCCTCTGTTCACTGAGAAAATATTGACTCTCCTGATCCCTATCAGAATCTACATTCTCAGCAGAAGTGGAACTGTTTGGGAAAGCATGAAAACAACTGCATTAGTAGCAGAAGATATACAGAATCATGTCAAAGTACACTATTACATAATATGCCAGCCTAAAATTTTAGGAAATTAACCATTAAAAAATGTATACCTCGCCAGTAAAGAAGATGATTGGATAGAAGGCGCATAAGCTGTCTCACGCTCTGCTGCAAGTTGTTGTGCTCTCTGGAAATCTTGCAAGGTAGCTTGAAAATCTCTTGCAAGCTTAGCATCTTCTACTTTCTTCCTTGGCTGAGAGAACAACATTTTAGGCATTCAGCAGGACAAAAGAAGTAGTTATAATGTAACTGGGAAGACATCTTCCACTTCAAACAGAAAATCAGGTCACTAAATAAGATGCCATTTCATGTACAATAACCAATATTTCAGCAGGAATAACATTTGGATATAAATCCATAGATCATAGAACAGATTTTTCAGTTGACTAGCAATCACCATGTTTCAAACATGTGAAAACAAAGTGAAATATATCACTTGACAAGCTCAAAAGTTGTGTAAACAGAGGTCGTCAAAACATAACTTTACAATGAGTGAATTACATTCGGAGAAAGACAAAAACAAAAAAAGGTAAGATTGTTCGAAATTATGGACTTCAGAACTTCTCCTTTTGATGGTTTAACTCAAACAGTAAAAATGCAGAAGGAAGACCAGTAACTGACATTAAATCCTTAAAAGTTTGTTGGTGCACTGAATCAGAATATATGTACAAGAATTATCCCTAGAAAAGCATTCCTTCATAACATGGAAATATGTAACTATAGAATTTAGAAAGAGCACTGTTTGTGAAATTAAAAGTAACCGCAAGCGCACGGTATCGTGTAGCTAACGGGTCGATCTCAAGGAGATATGCCACTTTAGAATTAACTTCTTAATGATAATGCGAGAGTGCAATGATTCAAATTTGTTAATTACTTAATTAAACTAAACGAACGGTCCTAATCCATACATCTAATGCGATCGAATTGAGAAGAAAAATAAAGCAAACATAACCAACACATAATTAATAAAGACAGGAAAAAATGCAAATAATAACTAAATAGAGATAAAAGGGAAGTGATCCGAGTCTCAGCTCTGGATCTAGGGAAGGGGAGTATAATTATAATGACTTTGACCGTGGCCCCTTTGCCGTAGCTTACAGTCCACCGATCAGGGGAACGGATATTAGAGAAAAAGAAATTGCAGAAAAGAAATAATCAAAGCAATAAAAGGAAAGGGAAACCATAACCAAAGAGAGGCACGACTGTAGGCATCTCTGATCAAGGACCCAGGGGAAA
This sequence comes from Hakea prostrata, assembly GCF_041222555.1. NCBI lineage: Eukaryota > Viridiplantae > Streptophyta > Magnoliopsida > Proteales > Proteaceae > Hakea > Hakea prostrata. The sequence continues at coordinate 51,499,373 of NC_142607.1, read as the reverse complement.
GAAGAACAATAAATAAATGCTGAAAGTAAATTGCAAAAAGTAAATGACAGAGTAATAAAAGGAAAGGGAAACCTTAACCAAAGAGAGGCACGATTGTAGGCATCTCTGATCAAGGACCCAAGGGAAGGGAGAACAATAAATAAATGCTGAAAGTAAATTGCAGAAAGTAAATAACAGAGTAATAAAAGGAAAGGGAAACCTTAAACAAAGAGAGGCACGACTGTAGGCATCTCTGATCAAGGACCCAGGGGAAGGGAGAACAATAAATAAATACTGAAAGTAAATCTTAAATTAAGAATATTGAGGGGTAGATAGAAGTGGGAATGGAGGGGGGAGAGAAGATTATTGAAGAATGTTACTTACTTGCATCTTTGAACTTCAAACAATAAAAAGAAATGAACAAATGATTCGAATCTCAACCAACCCTGACAACCAGATCTAGATCTAGAATGATCTAGATCTGCAATTGCTAGACCCAGAGAAAAACGAATCTTGAAACTTGAAACTTGAACTTGATCTTGAACTTGAAATTGCATTACATTACATAGAAAAATTAAATTTAAACATTCAATCTAGAAATTAGAATCTAACAAAAGTAATCAAGGAAAACTAGAGAAAGTCTAAATAAATGAAAGAGGAAAGAAAGAGTGCTTCTACTAAGCTCTAAAACACCTTCTCCCTTGATGGAGTATGCTCTCCTTTTATAGAGTTTACATGGGATATGAATCTTGACAGAATTTGAATCAAACTCGGAGTTCCTATCTGACTTAACCAATTAGGGTTTTGGCATACTAATCGGATTGACTTAGAGAGATCAAATGCCCAATTCCACCGTTCGATTTGAAGATCAAGAAGTCGTGAAGCTCTCCTCCAAAAATCAGCTCGATCGGACACCGGATGACTGTTCGATGAAGGGCTTGATCGAAATTGAACAGAGACATTCAAAAACGGGATTTTTCCTTCTTCCTTATCTGAATATAATTCTTTTTCCTCTTTATCTTTCTTTAATCAAATCCCAAATAGGAAATAAGATATTGAAGTATGCAAGGACTCTTTCTCTATTTGGACTCTCTCAATAATATCTCTGTAGATTTGATTGATAATTTATAATCTCAGTCGTAGATCAAATTTGCCTTCTTTGTCTCTTCAATATTTCGGAGTTGGCCCATATCACATCTCTAACCCATCATGCTCCAAATCAGGCCCATTTTTGCATTTGAGAATTTGAATGGAGCTTTTGACGTGTAAAATTGCATGATTCATACCCAAAACTCCAAATATTTGCTTAAATCTTGAAAAGTAATAAAATCTGCAAAAGCAACAAAAAACCCAAGGTAGCTCCACTCTAAGTGTGTAAAATGCATACTTTATGCCCTAAGATTTCACACATAAATGTGCTCATCAAGCACCATCCCCTTTTAGTGACCGTTTCTCATTGATCAATATCTAGTAAGCTTTAGGACCAGTATGATATTGTTCTGTATGATTAAATCTGCTCTTGGGGAGTACTTCTGCGAGTTGAAAAAACATGTTCGTCAACATGGTGTAAGAAAAACTTCTTTGTTTTCTCCTCTTTTCTTAAAGCACCAAGTGCAGAAACTAATGCATCATCCAAAGAAAAGAAAAAAAAATAATGCAATCCGGTGTGTCCCGACACGCCTAAGCGGGCCTCTAAATGAAAGATAAACTCAATAAGTAATGGCTATAACCCATAAATAGTCGAACAATTTCAAACCTATTGGAAGGAGTGAAGGACCTTAAGATAGAAGAGTGGGAAAAGTGAAAATGACTTTTGTAAGGGCTTTTAGGCGATTGGCAATTCCAAGCCTCATTATATCCGGTGACTAAGGCAATGGATTTGTTGCAAGCTTTCCAAACAAACTTCCCAAGAGCTCCCAAGAGTTCCTTCATCATCGATTAATATTGAAAGAGTAGTGTTCTAGTCAAACATTTTGTGTGAGCAAGGGGGGTGCAAAGTCACTCTAAATAAATAAAAAATTATACATCAAAATAAAATGAATATTTTCCTACAGCTTTTGGTGTTTTTTTTTCCCTCTTTTTTTTTTTTTTTTTTTTTTCTTCTTCCCTCTTTTTTAATGAATTTTACAAATATAGATCACCGAAGGAGGGATTAAACCTCCAAAATCAAGTACCTACCCTTTGATATTAGAGAAAGATTACACCTTCTATTGTTGGGATTCAAGCCTTCCTTCTAGCACAAAAATTGCTAGAATGCTTTACCATATAAAATTTATTAATTTTTCAAATTTGAGAAAAACCCCAAAGGTTAAAAGGTTGAAAATAGTACCGTCACGAAAACCGGAGTCCCAAAAAAACACCCAAGAGAAAGTAACGGGGCCCAGCACAAAAGTAGATGTCTATAAAATTTATTAATTCATGGAAACCCCAAGGTTAAAAGGTTGAAAAAATGGTTTTTAACTATTTTTATTGGATTCAAATAGAAGTTATTTTCTAATTTACCAATAATATCTTATTCTTAAGCATGGGACAAAAAAAGCCAAAAGTTCAGTGAAACTAGGCGATATTTTGGTGTTTCAATAAGTGGCGATACGAAACCCAAGTCGAAAACAAAAAGTCTCTTCGGTGAAAAATCTCAAAACTTTCAATGAAATTTTGAAAATTCCAAGGGGTTGTACCACATAGGGCTTATGGCTATGGATATGGTGGAGCATATGGTGGTTCATTTGCTGATTATATTAGCATTTGTGCATACGAATATGGAGATGGATCAGGTGCAACATTTGTGACTCCATCTTTGGATATCCATTAGGACCAGTACAACTAGTTATGCAACTAACAAACTATATGAATAAGTTTATCCGTACCATGTCATGGCATGCTTATATTAAATACTCAAAGTACTCCTCCATGACCAGGGGATCGATCCGACTTGACACATACTTGTATATTAAATTCTACTTCTTGTATGTCTTACATTTTAATTAAAATCTTAGTGTTATCCTGTATAATATCCATATTCCAATGGTTTAAATTCATATTCCAAAACACCAGTTTAGGATAGGTTTTAGGCAAAAATAACACTCTCAATGGGTTTATTGGCCTCAAATTAGGCTAGATGCCAAAAAACCAGCCCAAAATGACCTCAAATAACCCTCCAAAACTAAGGGGCAAAACTTCCACCAAAATTTTGGGGTTTCGGTGGACGAAGTTTCAGCGAATTTTCATATCTTGTTCTTAAAATATATCAGCCATAATTTAGCGCTATCCTTTTTTTCCAGCCAACGCCCAAAAACAATGCATTAGTAAACTCTAGTCAAACCACAGGTATTGTTTGACTTTCTTTTCCACATGAAAATGGTTCATGCGTTGTGAAAAGAAGGTCAAAAACAGGCTATATCAACAAATCAGATCACCACAATCTTGTGATGGCTGGGAAAAAAATCCCTGATTTGACTAAGATTCCACCATATGTTGGTTTCTGGCTGGTTGAAACCCCAGATCTTGAATGTTGAGTTGGCATGTGTAATGTATCTAGATACATCATAGTGTCTAGGCACATGTTAAACATCCTACATACGGATTGAGTCAACATTCCATATTTGTAACATCTAAAATAAGAAATACAGGGGGCATGGCTGCTGTCAATTTGACAAGCCAATATTCTCTCAACTCTCTTCTCTCTTCTCTCCTCCTTATATTTTCTACTTGGTAAGGAGCAGGATTCTTTTAAAAAATATATTTTTTGCAGAAGTCAGCCCCATTATAGAGGCTTTGGCCTCCAACAGCTGAGCACGGTAACATAAAGTCATGCCATCTGCACCACTAACTACTAACCAAATCATCATGTTCACCGCAACTGCCGCGTACACGACACTATCACCGCCACCGCCAGGGCATCACGCCTATGAATTATAGGGGCTCAGCCTTGCCACTTCTTGTGAAATGGAGGGTCTGTTAGGACAAGGGAAAAGTCGTAGGGAAAAGCAATCGCTCAATCACACACTCCCAAGAGTAAAAAAGCTTCTACACATTTCATTGTTTATTGCTGGATTACATGCAAGTATTCAAAAATTATTAAAATAATAGTAGTAGTTGTTATAATATAATAATAAGCCAAAACTAGCAACTTGCAATTTAAACTCTTAGAGAACTCCTAGGTATGAAGGCTGAAATAAAATAAATGCTAGAATAATTAACCTATTAAATATTTTATTCAAAACCTCGTTGGACCAAAATCAATGGACCAGTTCATTTTAGGTATGCGTCTCGAAAGACTATCATGCTATCCAACCAGCCAAGTGATACTGTATCACATAGGCTGCTGCCACCTATTTCCACTTCCTGCCATCTTTCTCCAATGCTAGCATGCACTACCGGCCTCTTTGTTCTCATAGCACAGGTATAACATCCCTTCTGCTGGCACCGACAGGGGCTCTGCCCTTTTTCTGCAGTGCCACAGAGCAAATATCATGCTGGAATAACCTCATTGATTCTTTGCACTTATCGGAGGGATATTTAAACCAGTCATCAGTCTCCCTTTTCTTTTGTTCTTATTTCATCAGTCCCCTTTGTTCTCATAGCACAGGTATACCAGCCCTTCTGCTGGCACCAAGAGGGGCTCCACCCTTTTGCTTCTCTCTATGTCTTCATCGATTCCTAGTTCAAATATCATTCTGCAATAACCCCATTGATTCTTGGCCTTTCTGTAATCGTGTTGACAGTTGCTGTGATCACCTTCCCATTCAAGTTAATGTGGTCTTCTTTTCTTTATTATGCAAGAAAGTTCAGCAACCTCCCCAATGGAAATTGAGGGTAGTGCGCTGGGACATCTTGCTTACCCATGTCCTAAGGGTGTTTAACAGTCTGATTTTGTTTGGTTTGAATGCTTGAGGTAGAAATGGTAACCAGACCTACCAAACAATCTCAAAATCAAAACCATGGCCAGATAATAAACAGTTCCGATTTAAATGATTTGTAAACAGTTTAAACAGTTGTATTTAGTCTTTGACAGTTTCAGTTTGGTTTAGACACCCTTACCATGGCCATAACCCTACTCTCCAACTTGGTCCTACTAAGCTGAATGGATTGATCTATCCCACTTGGTCTTAGCCTTGTATGGTCACAATTCATGGTAAGAACTTTTGGGGATATATAACTGGTGATAGTCCCAAACCATCTGAAACCGTGGCTGCTAATTCTTGGTCGAAAAATGACACACTTGTGATGTCTTTTACTGAACTCTATGGAATTCACAATCACCCCTAGTTTTGGACCTTTGAACTTTGCCAAGAAATCTTTTGTGTTCTGGTACTTAACCAAATGGGCACAGCTATGTGGGACATCATTATTCTTTCTATTTTTAAATCGTTTATTTCCTGATTTAATAATATTGTCCACAGGAATATTTTTCTTCTGACCATGTGTGAGCTTGCAAGTTGCAAAATACATTTGTTCTTCATATTACCTTAGTGATAATAAAAACAGTATTGCTTTTTCCTGCTATCTACTCTGATTTATGGAGACCTTCTAGCGTTATTGCTCAGGGTGGGTACTGATGGTTTAATAACTGCATTCGTCTGACATGAGCATATCTCCTTCGTATCAAATTTGAAGCTTTTTCTTGTTTCCCACTCCTTTCACAATGGTTCGGACTCAATTTAGCACTTGAGCTTGTATATTGGGAAGTAATAATGGAACAAAGTATTTAGATGGTCCTTTTCTCAAATATCTTGATGACCATGGCATTCTTTACCAAATTTCTTCTGTCCAAAATCTGAGGCAGAATGGTATTCCTGAAAGAAATTTTAGCACCATACAGATTTTGCTCGTTTTCTTGTTTTCACCATTGACATCTCCCAAATTTTAATTGGGGCAGGTGGATGCTGCTTTTACTCCACTCTTCCCCATTAACTGTGTTCCCTCTGCTCTTTTGGATCTCAAAACAGCAATCTGCCAGCTTTGCAACCATACTATTGCCCGACACCTCCCATCCAGGGTGCTTGGTTGTATCTGCCTTGCCCGTAACTCCTCTCAAACCCATTCTAAGCTGGACCCTTGGGCCTTTTTGAGTGTTGAAAACATGGACTGAGGTTTTCTAATTGGAAAAGGATTATGTTTCCTAATAAGTCTAGAGTTTTATTTCTATTTGTTTTATATTTCCTTTTCCTACTTAGTATAGGACTTAACTAGCTTGTAACTATAAATACCCTATTGGGGTCTTGTGAATAATATACTTTGATGAGCATATTTTCACATTCCAACATGGTACAAGAGCCTAATTTCGATTAGGGAAGAAAGAGAGAACTAGAGAAACTTTCTCTTGATTTCCCGCTACCGCTACTGCTGCTGTTGTCTCTGCCGCTACCGCTGTCATTGTTGCCGCCGCTACTGCTGCTGTTGTCTCTGCCGCTGTCGCTGCTCCTTTTTTTCTTCTTCCATTGTCACTGTCGCTGCCCCTGCTGTTGTCGCTACCGCTGCTGTTGTTCTCCTCCAGTTTAAGGTCAGCCACCTGTCCACTGCTGTTGTTCTCCTCCAATTTAAGGGGCTGAATAGAGTATGAGACAGTTTCTGAACCTCTATAACACATGCAGCAAACATTTTGGATTAATTTCCTTCGATTCACAGGGGCAGCCTTTTTGTAAATTCGAATAGTACTGGGGCTGTTTCACAAATTTGAATAGTTCCAAGCACCTTTTTGTAATTTAGAAAACTTTGAGGGACTATTTGCAATTTCAAAATTTCCAAGGACTTTTCTACAATTTCAAACAATTTCAGGGAGTTTTCTGCAATTTCAAAAACTTTTGGGAGTCTGTGTAAATTTGAAAGTTTTCAAGGAGCTTTATGTAAATTCAAATAGTCACAGGGAGCTATTTGTATGTTTGAATGATTTCTCCTTGCGATGGCTGATCCCATATCTCCCTTATCTAGTACATCTGAAGAGTCTCCCATGTCTTCCATTCATAAGGATCATGAATTTTCTCCGCTTCAGATGACCACTGTGAAACATAATGGGACAAATTATCTTAGGGCCTGTTTGGTTACATGAATCCAGAGATTTCAAATCTTTGGATTCATGAATCTGAGAATTATACCCGTTTGGTTGTAAAAATCTCTAGATTCATAAAATTTAGAGATTCAACTTTTTACACTAAAAACGTGAATCTGTAGATTTATGGGTAAGGGGTGAAATCCAGAGATTTCAAAAAAGCTATACATTTGCACATTTACAAAAATCACGTCGATCAAATAGTTTTTTAGGATGAATCCACAAATTTCATTCCACAACCAAACATCTAATTTTATAAATTATAACTCCATAAATTTGAAATCTATAGATTTGAAATCTCTAGATATTTGAAATCTCTAGACTCATGTAACCAAACAGGCCCTTAGATGGTCTCGTTTAGTTTCCCTTGCTGTTGGTGCTCGTGGTCTTATTGGCCATCTTGATGGGACTTCTACAAAACCTTCCACACTTGGTCTGCACCTTTCCAAGTGGTATACAGATGAATGCTTGGTCATGGTTTTTCTCATCAACTCTATTGAATCTAGCATAGCAAAGAGTTATCTCCTCCTTCTTGATGAGGCAACTATTTGGAAAGTTGCTAAAGATTTATACTCTAGAGTCGGCAATGATGCACAGTGCTTTGAAATTAGACTAAAAATCAATCAGTTACAGCTAAAGAACCTTACTCTTTCTCAGTACAATAACACTCTTCGGGGATATTACCAGACTTTAGATTTCTATTGAAAGTTTACACCGAAGAATTCTGAAGATGCTATTGCCAATCAACAATGGGAAGATAAACGGAGAATTTATGATTTTTTTGCAGGATTGAATATAGAATTTGATCAAATTCGTGCACAGATCCTTTCTAGAAAGCCTTTCCCTTATTTGGCTCAAGCCTATGCCATGGTAGATACAAGAGGACGTCGAAGGACGGCAATGTTACACACTCAAACATCTGATAGATCTCCACTAGTGGCTGGTTATGGAAATAATAAATCTAGTTCGGTGATTTTCGCCCTCCCAGTAAAGTGTGAGTATTGTGGAAAAGAGCGTCATACAAAGGACAAGTGTTAGAAGTTGCATGGACGTCCAACAAATTCTCGTGGAGGAGGTATGAATGGAATCAAGACCAGCAATCAAGCATCTGTAAATCAAGCCAGTTCTGACAACCCTGAGTACTCCAACACCTCTTTCCTCAAATGAGCTCTAGCACCTTCGCCAGTTGATGTCTAAACTTGACTCATCTTCTCTAATACCGACTTCCAGTGCGAGTATAGTTTCTGTCATTGTTCCCTCTGTTGATCCACAATTCCCCACAAGTATTTTTGGTTGTCACAATGTCAATTTGACTTATCCCTCCTAGGTAATCGACTCTGGGGAAACCGACCATATGACAGGCTCATCTACTTTGTCTCATACTTATTCATTTGTCCCTTTTGCTCAGGATGTTCGAACGGCTGATGGGTCTCTCTCTCTCCAATCTCTGGGAAAGGATCTATTATCTCTTCGCCTTCTCTTACCTTATCTAATGTCTTGCATGTTCCTAAGTTTTCGGCTAATCTTTTATCTATTAGTAGCCTTACTCGTGATATGAACTGCAAAATAACTTTCTTTCCTTCTCACTATGTGTTTCAGGACCTGGAAATGGGGCTTACGATTGGTAGTGGTAGACAGAAAGGGGGGCTCTACTTAATGGATGGGTCCCCATCTGCTCTTTCTACAACCTCTAGTTCCACCTCTCCAGCACTTTTTACCTTATTGCAATGGCATAGTCGTCTTAGCCACGTTCCTTTACCTATTTTGTCCAAGTTATTTCCTGATCTAATTAAAAGACGTAATTTGAATGATTTTTATTGTGAGGCATGTATTTTGGCCAAACAGACCAGGCATTTACCCTATTTCAAATAATCGTAGTAAAATCCTTTTTTCAGTCATTCACTCTGATGTGTGAGGTCCTTCTCGGACCGTGTCTGTATCTGGTCATAGATGGTTTGTTAACTTCACTGGCTGTTGTACTAGGACCACATAGGTTTACTTACTTCACCAAAAAAGTGACGTTTTCTCGTGCTTTCAAAATTTTCATAGTATGATTAGGACTCAGTTTGGGGCGACAGTCAAAATCCTTCATACAGATAAAGGAACTGAGTACTTAGGTGGCACATTCCCTTCCTACTTAGCAAATCATGGCATCATACATCAAACTAGTTGCATCGACACTCCACCTCAAAATGGGGTTGTCGAACACAAGAATAGACATCTACTTGAGGTAGCACGTTCCCTCATGTTTACTTCAGTTTTGGGGTGATGTCGTTCTTACTGCGGCATATCTAATTAACTGAATGCCTTCCCGAATCTCAGACCAACGCTATCCCCTTGAGGTTCTTTTAGGGATAGCAGCCTTTACGTCACCTAAGGTTTTTGGATGTGTTGCCTTTGTCCGGAACCACCATGTTCATGGAAAGTTATATCCTCGTGGGTTATAGTGCATTTTTCTTGGGTTATCCTCCTACACAGAAGGGGTATAAGTGTTATCATCCTAGTTCTCGTCGTTTTTTCGTCTCTATGGATGTTGTGTTCCAGGAACAAATTCCTTATTTTCCCCCTACACCTCTTCAGGGGGAGAGTTTTTGTGAAGATGTTCCAGTGTTGATTCCTCCTTTCGATATTTCTCCTGAGATTTCTGCAAGATGATCCTCCTTTGGAAAATGGAATGACCGAACAGGAACTGCAGGTGGATGATATACAGGGGGAGACTAGACCTCTAAACACCTATCAAAGAAAGCAACAAGTGACCCCTTCTAAACCAAGCCAGTTAAAAGCTTTGGTTCATGGCCCTGAACAATCCGTTCCTCTAGGTGAGTCTGTCTTTGACCCTTCTTCTAATCCTACTTTGGACTTACCAATTGCATTAAGATAGCAACCTCGAACTTGCACGAAACATCCAATTTCCAATTATGTTTCATATCAGTCACTATCTCCATAATTTCAAAGTTTTATTTCCTCTTTGTCCTCTACTTCTATTGCTAACACTTGGCAAGAGGCATTATCTCACTAAAACTGGAAATAAGCTATGGATAAGGAAATGCAAGTTCTGGAGAAAAACAAAACGTGGGACTTGGTGACTTTGCCCATAGGAAAGCAGATTGTTGGGTGCAAATGGGTGTTTGTGATCAAGCACAAGGTAGATGGGACTGTTGAAAGGTACAAGGCAAGATTGGTGGCCAAAGGCTTCACTCAGACTTATGGCATTGACTACCAAGAGACATTTGCCCCTATTGCCAAGATGAACACAGTTCTTACTATTATTTCATATGCAATTAATAAATGGTGGAGTTTACGACAATTAAATGTGAAGAATGCCTTTTTGCATGGAGAACTCCAAGAAGAGGTATATATGGATATACCACCTAGGTATTCTACTGCAGAGACTTATAGGAAAGTGTGCAAGTTAAAGAGGGCTTTATATGGGTTGAAGCAATCTCCAAGAGCGTGGTTTGGAAGGTTCCATAAGGCAATGATATGTAATGGCTATAAGCAGAGCAATGCAGACCACACTTTGTTTATTAAAAGAGATGGTTCCCACACTACTATACTTTTAGTATATGTAGATGACATTGCGATCATAGGCAGTAGTGAGGATGAGATTTCAGCATCGAAGACCTTTTTGGAAACTGAATTTGAGATCAAAGACATGGAAAAACTCAGATATTTCCTAGGTTTAGAGTTGGCATATTCTACTAGTAGTGTATCTCTATCCCAGAGGAAGTATACATTGGATCTTCTTGAGGAAACTGGGATGCTAGGATGTAAGCCTGCTGAGACTCCTATTGAGCCTAACTTACACTTAAAGGCAAAGGAAGGAGAACCAGTTGACAAGATAAGGTATCAGAAATTAGTGGGAAAGTTGATCTATCTATCTCACACTAGACATGACATCACATTTGCAGTTAGTTTTGTTAGCCAGTATATGCATGATCCCTACTCCTCACACTTGGATGTTGTATATCGGATCTAAAGATACTTGAAGACTACTCCAAGAAAAGGGAATTTAATTTCAGCTCATGGACATTTGAAGATTGAGGCATATATAGATGCAGATTGGGCAGGATGTTCAGATGATAAGAGGTCTACCTCTAGGTATTGTGTGTACGTGGGAGGTAACCTTGTGACTTGGAGAAGCAAGAAACAAGCTGTGGTTGCACGGTCCATTGCCGAGGCCGAGTTTAGGGCGATTGCTCAAGGCATTTGTGAGGTACTATGGTTTAAAGGGCTGCTTCAAGAGGTTGTGACAGATTTGGAGGTTCTTATACAGCTATACTCAGATAGTAAGTCAGCAATCAGCATATCTCATAACCCAATACAGCATGATAGGACTAAGCATGTGGAGATTGACAGACATTTCATCAAAGAGAAGGTTGAGGTTGGGTTGATCCATATCACCTTTGTTACTTCAAACAAGCAACGGGCTGATGTGCTCACAAAGAGCTTGAGCACGAAGGTATTCAATGACATTATGAGCAAGTTAGGTATGATAAATATCTATGCTCAAACTTGAGGGGGAGTATTGAAAACATGGACTGAGGTTTCCTAATTAGAATAGGATTATGTTTTCTAATAAGTTTAGAGTTTTGCTTATATTTGTTTTATATTTCCTTTTCCTACTTAGTATAGGACTTAACTAGGTTGTAACTATAAATACCCTATTGGGGTCTTATGAATAATATACTTTGATGAGCAATTCTTCACATCACAACATAGAGTAACATACATCTCAAAAGGGTCACCACTGTCACTCTCCTGGAAATTGTCCATCACCATGGATTTTTCTTTCCTGGAAGATGAACCCTTCTATCTGTCCTTTTGAAGGGGACAAATTTTTCGAGCAAGAAATGCCCTTTGATGCAGGTAATTCAAATCCTTGTAATACTCATACTGTTCTTCTTTATGGGGAAAACAAAATTAGTGGAGAAGAGACCATAAATTGTTCTAATCGTGAAGTGAAAGCTGCTTGTATCTTACCATGTCGTCCTACACCTCCAAAACCAACTTCTGAGTCATCATGATGGTCCCTTTATTATGTTAAAGGGAGTTGGATCTTGCACCCAACACCCTTTTCTAACTTTGATTCTATAAATCATTGTCTCGCACCTATCTCGCATTTATTTACTCTTTATCTTCTGTGTCTATCTTGCAAGGTTGGAAAGAAGCTATAAGTGACCCTAAATGGAAGTATGCCATGATAAGAGGAAATCAGGCCATGAAAAAACATGATACTTAGGAGCTATAGTCCCTCACCACTGGGTTGGTGTTCACCATCAAACAAGATGTTCACTGAAATATTTCTAGCCACAAACCAAAGCTGGATGCTAGAAGTTAGACCACCCGATCGATAAGGAGATCAATACACTATCGACCGCCTTATCAACTCAGTTGATAAATATAAACATGAGGATAGATTTGGAAAATGACTCTTGAACCCCTGTGATAGCCCCTAATACATGAATTAGACATTTCGTTTCATTTAGAACAGAAATGAACTTGAGAGAAGGGGAAGAAGAGGGGACTAAGGCCCTAGAGATTTGTCCAGCCAATTTGGGGATTAGGAGGCTGTTAAATTGCAAGGAAAACAGTGAGAACAAGTAAATCTCACTCTCCTCTACCTCCCAAGTATGCGTTTTGTTAAAGTTTGGCTAAGTATGAGCCCACCAATGGACCTATTGATTCTAGAAATTGGGGTTTTTAGATCTGATTATTACTGCATGTTTACCAGGTTTAGAGTAGACTGCTGATGCATTTCAATTGAGTTTACAACAAGGAATGGATCCCTAATGGGATTTAACCCAAAAACAGGTGATTCGGAACCATAGGTAAGAGAATGGAAAAGAGAATAATTAGAGGGGAAAATACCAAAAGAATGATGTAATTGCAGGGAACCTTCGCTGGAAACACACTAGAACTTGAGGAAGAAAAGCCCCAAAATCCGGATTGGAAGCAGCATAGGTGGTCGATGTAGCCGGTCACTGCTGTAACAACCAGCTTCTTTCTAGGTATCAACCAGGTATGCTTCAGGACAGAAACAAGGGCAATTTTGGGTAAATGATTTACCCCACAGGACCAACAACTTGTGCACATTGTAAATAGGGAATTTGGCTGAAGATAGGATTCACAACCTAATAATTGGAACATCATTTGGATAGGATCAAACACCAAAGCAAGGTGAGAGGAAATTGGATGCAAACTTCAGGCTTAATTATGCATGCTATTTACTTTTACTGAACTGTATGTTTTGTTGCATGTTGAGATGTTATGAGCATGGTGGGAGATCTCGCGAGATCTCACGAGATATCTCGCTATTTTGACATAGCGAGACGAGATGAGCGGCGAGATCTGCGAGATGGGAGATCTCGCCACATCTCGCCATATCTCGCCGAGATTTCGCCTTATCTCTCGCTGCAACCATAAAAAATTGCCAGAAACTTGATTTTTTGTCAGAATTTGTTGGGGATTCAACTTCTAAACATCTTTAAAACATCAAATTATTATCATTCAAGCCTATTTCAACTAGATCTACAACAAAGGTAAGATTTTCCCCCAAATTTGAATTTTTTTTCAAATAGAATATCCTACAATGGGTGTGTGAGTTTAGTGTAAATATATGTTGATCCACAAGCTTTGATCTAACTTTCATGGAAACCAATTTAATGTGACATTTAAACCTATATGTGACATACTATAGTGATGAGTTGACTTGGGAGTCATATGTGGCCACTGTTCAGAATCAATTGATGTAGAATGTTGAGTGATACTCTTGCTGTCTTGTAGTCTTGTAATCTTATTACTCACATACTCTTGTGATTGTGATTGTGAACTTATGGACTATGATTTATGACTTACTAAAAGTCTAAAACTTCTTATGGTTGTAAAATTTTGAAGCCATTTAAGTTCTTTGATAGTTTGATGTGTAATGTATTTAATACTTTATAGTTGATAACATGAATTACTTGATATCTCTACATTTCGGTTTTATACATAGGGTTGACTTAGAAGACATAGTTAGGATTATTTTCTCACAATTCTAAGGCCACCAATGTGTTCAAAAGGCTTTAAATAGACTAAATACCAAATTTCAGCCCAACCGGGGCCCTAAAACCCACCGAGATTACGCCAATTTTTTGGTAGATCTCGACCGAGATCTCGCCATCTCGGTCGAGATCTCTCTATTTTGGAGTGGCGAGATCTCGCTCATTCTCCCACCATGGTTATGAGTATAATAGGTCATGCGTTCATGGGGTGCATTCATGCAAAGGTTGCAAACTTGCAATATAACATATAATGCATTATCTCTACTATACTTGCCAAGTTATTTTCAAAGAAGAATGATACAAGACTTCAGCTTTTGGAGAGTGAACTCATGTCAATAGCACAACGTGACATGACTGTTGCTCAGTATTTTCACAAGGTGAAGACATCATGTCAAGATATTATCGAGTTGGATCCAAAATCTCCAATTGACGAAACCAGAATGAAAAGAACAATCATTCATGGTTTGAGGCCTGAATTATAGAGGCTTTATTGCTGCTATACAAGGAAGACAGATCAGCCTTCGCTTGTTGAGTTTGAAAATCTGCTTGCTGGTCAAGAAGCGTTGGCTAAGAAATTGGAGGGGTTTTACTCAAGACTGAAGAGGAAGCCCTTTATGCAAACAAAAGTAGATGGAGTTCGAAATCACATGGCTTCAGATAGAATAAAAGAAAATAGGACGAAGCAAAAGGCCAGCAAGCTGAATGAAGTGCACGTGTCAAAGGAGAATGGAAGAACTTCACCAATAATAAGAAATTTGAAGGGAAGTGCTACAATAGTGGGAACAAAGGGCACATGGCAAAAGACTGCTGGACCAAGAAGAAACCCCTGGAGAGTAATGCTACCATCTCCAAAATTGAAGAAGAATGGGATGCAGAGACATCCATTGCTATACTAGAAGAGACAGCTTTTACTACAACAACAACTGAGCAAATCAACTATTAAGAGTACTAGATCGTTGACTCAGGATGTTCACACAAAGATAAATTGCAGAATTAGGAAGAGTACAAAGGGAATCATGTGGTGGCGACTGCAAATAATTCAAAGCTACCTATAGCTCACACTAGTAACACTGTAGTTTCTCCCCAGTGTAGTATTGATAATTTTTCACTTAAGAATGTTTACCATGTCCCCAGTATGAAGAAAATTTTGCTTTCACTAGCACAGTTAACATCCTTAGGGAACTTTGTCTTTTTTGGGCTACAAGATGTCAAGGTCTATCCTGATCTTGAAATTTTAGAAAAGCCAGGGATGAAGAGAAGGAGGCTGGAATCAGTTTATGTGCTGTATGCAGAGACTGCTTATATAGATAAGACAAGGAAGAATGAGACAGCAGACTCATGGCATACGCGTCTAAGTCATGTTAGCTATTCCAAGCTGATGGTGATGATGCAGAGGTCAATGTTGAAGGGACTTCCTCAACTTGAAGTGAGACGAGACAATTTGTGCAGGATGTCAGTTTGGGAAAGCACACCAGCTGCCATTTGAAGAATCAAGATGGAGACCAAAGGAAACATTAGAGCTTGTAAACTTTCTCAAAGTTCCAAGAGTTTAAAGACATGGCAGAAGCAGAGGTTGAGAAGAAGATCCGATGCTTATGTACCAACAATGGAGGGGAATACACCTCAAATGAGTTTGATAATTGTCTTCGAGATTGTCATATTCACCATCAGTTTACATGTGCCAACACAACGCAGCAAAACAGGGTAGCATAGAGGAAGAATAGGCATCTAGCAAAACTTGTTGTAGCATGCTCCATGCTAAGAATGTTCCTGGACGTTTTTGGGCTGAAGCATTGAAGACAACAGCCTTTTTTTATCAATAGGCTCCCTCAACAAAGATTAAATTTTCTTTAGCCCTCTAAGAAAATATGGAATATGAAGCCTACAATTGATTATTTCAGAGCATTTGGTTGTGTGCTATGTGTTTGTACCTAACCATTTTCATAGTAAGATGGACAAAAAGACCATTAGGTGTATGTTTGTAGGGTATGACAGTCTAAAGAAGGGATGGAGGTGTTGTGACCCTACAACTAGAAGATGCTACACTTCTAGGACTGTAGTTTTCAATGAGTCATCCTCTTGGTGGTCCTCAGAAAAGGACTAAAGGAGAGCTCACCAGATACAGAAGTTTTTAAATAACAGTTACAAACATGCTCAAATTCAGTTGAGCATTCATGGAAATGGAGATGCTGATGATGATCTTGAGATGGTGAAACAAAAGATCCTTGGGAAACTAGTGTATATGAACAGCCAAGTGAAGAAGGTGAGACCAACAGAGAGGGGTCATCAGTTTCATTGAGAAGATCAACTAGGATCAAGAAGCCAAATCCCAAGTATACCAATGATGCAATTATTATAGGAGTAGATGCAAAAGAACCTGAACTTTGAAGAAGCTTCTCGTCACTCAAATTGGAATAAAGCTATGAAAGTAAGAGATTGCTGCCTTGAAAAGGAACCAGACACAGGAGCTTGCACCAAAGCCAAGAGACGTGAAGTCTATTTTCTTGGTTATGACTTGTTCACAGGAGATGTGGGGCTTAAGAGTTTGCCTTCCTTGTGGCTACTTTCCTGAAGCTACTTGAACTAGAGTGGATGAGAACCTTGCATAGAACTGAACTAGCAACAATGTACGGACACAGACATTTCATATTTCCATTTCAAAGGGGGCTACCTTTGTTCCAGCCTTTTTGCCATTTCAGTTGAATTTCATCTTACTCCCGCTAAGCAATACCCCTCATGCAAGTGGGTTTATAAGATAAAGAGACGAATGGGTGGGTCAATCGAGCGACACAAAGCTCGACTAGTAGCTCGTGGGTTTTCTTAGCAATATGGACTGGACCACAATGAATCGTTTTGTCCAGTAGCAAAACTCACAATTGTTCAAATCCTACTTGCACTGGTAGCAAGCTAAAGACAGAACTTGTGGCAAATGGACGTGAAGAATGCCTTCTTGCATGGAGAGCTGGATCGAGAGGTCTACAAGGATCAACCAATGGGGTTTCAATGCAAAAATCATCCTAAGTATATGTGTTAGCTACGAAAAGCACTCTATGGATTAAAGCAAGCCCCAAGAGCTTAGAATTGTAAGTTTGCTGAATTTCTGATTCATAATGGTTATTCAGTTACATCTACAGATTTGAGCTTGTCTGTTAAAGATAATGGAGGGAAACTAGCTATTATGCTAGTATATGTAGATGACTTGATCATAAAAGGAGATTGTGCCTAAGAAATCCTTCAAATCAAGGAGAACCTATCTATATGATATCAGATGAAGAAGCTTGGACAGCTTAGGCATTTTCTTGGCTTAGAGATTGATTATACTCAAGACGGAATGGTTCTCCACCAGCAAGAATACTCCAGAGACTTATCGAAGAAATTTGGGATGATTGAGTGCAAGCCAATAACCATGTGAATGGAGCCAAATGTCAGAATGTGTGCTCATAAAGGAAAAGACTTAAACAATGCAACAATGTATCATCAGTTGGTGGGCAGCCTGCTTTATTTGACTCTTGCCAACCCTGACGACATTGCTTTTGTGATTGGAGTCTTGAGTCAGTTTATGCAAAATCCCAAGAAGCCTCATCTGGAGGCATTGCAACAAGTATTAAGATGTGTAAAGCACGCACTTGGATATGGTTTGGTCTATAAGAAAGGTGAGGATTGCAAGTTAGCTGTTACTGTGATGCTGATTATGCAGGATATTATGATACACTTCGATCGAGTGTTGTTTCATGGTGCAGCAAGAGGCAAACCATCTCTCTGTCCACAACAGAAGCAGAGTACCGAGCTGCAGCAATGGCAGCTCAAGAAAGTACATGGCTTGTTCAACTGTTGAAGGATCTACATCAACAAGCAGATTATGCAATAGCTTTGCATTGTGATAATCTCTCTGCAATACAGTCGGCAGAGAATCCAATCTTTCCATGCTTAGAGCAGATTATGCAATAGCTTTGCATTGTGATAATCTTTCTGTAATACAGTAGGCAGAGAATCCAATCTTCCATGCTAGGATTAAGCATGTGGAGGTAGATTATAATTTTACTAGGGAGAAAGTCCTCAAAGGAGAAGTTGAGTAGAGGCAGATTGGAACAGAGGGTCAAAATGCAGATTTGTTAACAAAAGGATTGAACAATGGCCAGCTTGAAAGTTTTCGTTGTCACCTTGGCATGATGGAAAGTACAGGAGCTGATGTTGAAGGAGGGTGTTAACTTATCAGCATTAGCAATGGTGGACTGGTTCTAAGAATCAGTGGGTGGTTGTATTACCAAATTTGCTTTCTGTTGCAATTTCTTCCTTGTTTCTAGGTGTAACATTGTGGTTAGTTAATATTCTCTATTGTTTAGAAGTAGCTGAGTTATGTAGTTATTTTTCCTATTTTTCTAGCAGTAGTCCGTCATGATTTTCTGTTAGAAATGAGTCCCTTATTTGTATGCCTCTTTAAGGCCGATCTACGTTGTTGAATAAAGGTTAACAGCCCAAGAAAAAGCTCTAGTTTTCCTGCTGTCCAGAATACTTTGTTTTGCCGTAAAATTCAACATTGGTTATTGAGTTATCCCTACTTGCTCATGCCCCCATTTGACTACATAATGAACCTACGCATTTGAAGCCATTTACTTGAATAGTTTGCAGAGTTGCATGCATGCACACTCATGAACAAAACAGGGCAGCAGAAAGAAAAATTCACCACATTGTAGATATTGAGTTATCCCTACTTGCTCATGCCCCCATTTGACTACATAATGAACCTACGCATTTGAAGCCATTTACTCGATAAATTGGCTTCTAAACTTGATTATTAATAACTACATCCCCATACGAAAAGTGTCCTACATCAAATCAAGCTACTCATTTCTCAAAGTGTTTGCATGTTCAGTATTTCCTTTAATCAGCTCTTCAACTCTAATAAATTTGTCTTAAAGGTCAACCACATGTGTATTCTTGGGTTGCAGTCGTCTCCACCATGGTTACAAGTTTCTAGGTCTTGAAACCAAATGTTTATACGTTAGTAAATAGTTCAAGTTTGGTCAAAAGACTCAAAACCAACCGGCATTTCACCAAAGTCTAAATTTCCTAACAAACCAAGACAAGATTGATGCATACGAAAAATTGACCAACTTGGTCGAGTTGGTCAAAAGCTCTGTCAAGAGGGACTCGAGTTGGTTGAAACTTGAATTTAAGTGATTAAATTCACATATTTGGATCATATCTTGCCAAATCTTGATGGTTTCAACAGTATGTATGGCCTCCAAGTTTTGACATTTTCCTCCATATCTTGACACAACGGCTTAGTTTGTTGGGGGAAAATCTAAATCTAGATTTCTTCAACTTTGAAGTATTTAGTGTGCATCTTTGACTCTTAGAAATGGATTGAGAGAATATTTTGGCACTAAGAAAAGCAATTGTTTATCCCTAAATTCAATCCATAGGCACTAAACAAGAAAAGCAATTGTTCATCCCTAAATTCAATCCATTGGCACTAAACAAGAAAAGGAATTGGTCTTCCCTAAATTCAGTTTTCTGTACAACACTTATAAATACATGTTAGACATTGTTGAATTATTTATTTGTTTTAGAGGCTAATCTATGATTGTATAAAGATTAAAATCTTTTTGAGCAATTATACTATCTTTTTAATCTCCTACATAACCTAGTATTTTAAATTTTTATCTTTTTCTCCGACACTCCAGTTCCCATTTAATGGCATTCAGCAACATTGAGTGTCTGGCTGACCTGATAATCACCATTCTACAGGAGGCTCTGCAATTTTTGTGGGTGCTAATTTGATCTCTTGTCTGCCAAAAAGTAATCCACCACCGCTAGTTCCTCAACAGAACCCAATTACAGGAAATTGCAGATACAATTGCAAAATTGGTTTGGTTGATTCTACTACTCTAGGAGCTCCAGAATTCTACCACCCAGAAGCCAATTCTTTGGTAAGACAACTCAGGTGCTAGTTACCTGGCACATGATCCTCTGTTCCACGCCCGCATTAAACATATCACAGTGGATTTCCACTTTGTCAGGCACCTACTGTCATAGTGAAAACTCCATGTCAAGTGTCTCAACACCAATGCTTAGGTTGTGGATGTTTTCACAAACATGGAATCCAAATTCAGATTTAGCATTCTTAAACACAAGCTGAAGATTCAGCCAAGATCACCTTCATCTTCAGGGTGGATTTTAGGTGAACCCTGGTGATACGAGTAAACCAGACCCAACCAATTTCGATAAGATCAACCAGGTACAGGCCGGTCCGACCACAAATAAACCAAGAAACAATTAACAGCTCAATTTCCTTGAAGTTAGGAATCAGTATCCTGATCAAACTGGAAAGGATAGATTACTCTTAGAATCCGGATTGAATTCAACTATCATCATATGAGTAAAACACTTCTTCCTTCTAAGGGATAAGATTTGATCATGAAGTTCGAGTCGAATTCAATCACTGCACTGCCAAGGTAACTTCAACTATAAATATCCAAGCCTTGGCTAGAAGGGAAGTAGGCCTTTTTTCGGAGAGAATCACTCCAGCTAATTGTTCACTAGTTGCTACTTTGCTTTCTTCAACTGACTTGATCATCAGAGACGTCCCTCGACCAATCTGGTCAGGCACCTTTTTGCAGGTACGCTTGGCCGAGCCGTCAAGCAGGATTTTGTAACAACAATTGGCACCGTCTGTGGGAAACTGATCAAAAAGCCATCATGCATACTAGATCAGGAAGGATAGTAGGAGATGATTCAAGTGAAGGCAAATGAGAGATTAACAAAGAGGATGCGCCCCCAGGAATTGAAAAAGTTCCTCATCATGATGCCCCAACCGACCTATCTAATCAGTTCGTAACAATTGGTCAATTTAACGAATGGCAAAAGCAAATCTTAGACCTAAATGAACTAATTAGAGCAAGCATTCATCAACAAGTAGCAATGCGAGGATTGGCCAGCAGGTCAATCCTATTAATCTTGACGACAATGGAGATTGTCAACCCTTGAGGCGAAAGGACATACAAGCACCTAAAACCGACCACTCATCACGACCATCCCAGAGAAATCGTGAGAAAGGAAAGGAAAAGATCTATGAGAAATCCCAACCATCGCGAGAGGCAAGCGTCTAAAGACCCTCCTCCAGATGACAATGATGAGGATCAAGGAAGTAGCTCTCATCCAACCAACGATCCACAAGAAGAGGGCAACAATGGAGTTCCGACCAAACACACTGATTATGTAAACAAGCGGTTCAAAGAACTTGATGAGAAGTTGAAGAAGTTAAAAGATTTGGGAAAGGATGCATTATATTCTGTTTTGAAAGAAGACTGCGATCTTGAAAGAAAAGATGCCAAGGAATTTAAAATGCCCAACCTTCACAATGTTCGACGGGACGAGATGCCCAAGACATCACATCATGCACTATAAGTCTGTCATGTTTTCATACAGACATAGTGAAGTGACCAGGTGCAGAATTTTCCCTGCTTCGTTGATTGGAGCCGCATCTAAATGTTTTCTAGGACTCCAAAATGGCTTGATAGAGAAATTCGATCATCTTGGTCGAGTGTTCCTATCACACTTCCAAAGCGAAGTGAGTACAAAGAAAAGAGAAGACACCTTGTTCTCCATTAAACAAGGTCGCACAGAATCAATCAGAAGCTAACTCCGGAGGTTTAATAATCTAACCATTCAAATCAAGAATTTAGATGAGAAGATAGCCTTTCATTGCATTTTATCAAGGGCTTAACCATGAAGGACTGCTCGAGCGCCTCTTGTTGGATATGCCTGAGACGTATGTGGATCTGCTTAAACGGTGCCACAAGCAGGCTGAGATATCAAAGACCATAGAGTCCCGGAAGAAGGAGCCGACCATAGAAACAAAAGCAAGTAAAGAAAAATTCTAACAAAGTAGGAACCTAACCACAAATCCGAGCAAAGGTGGTCGGTCAAATCCAACAAAGCAGTCAGAGGAGGCATATACTCCCCTGAACACTAGAAGGTCAGAAATCCTGATGCAAGTCAAAGGCCAAGGGCTATTAAAATGATCAAACAAGCCCCAATCCCGACCAAACAATCGCGATAGAAGCAAATATTGTGAATTCCATAGAGATAACGGTCATTGGACTGACGACTGTAGGCAGTTGAAAGCAGGAATTGAGAAATTAATCTCTCAGGGGCAATTGAAGAAATATGTTTGAGCAAAACAAAGGGTTCATCAACCACCTGATGAAGGCAGGAAGAGAGCTAGGTCGACCAGCAGAGAAAGGCATCAAAGCCCTAGCAGAAACCGACCAAAAAATGGGGACGATAGCAAAAAGCGATCCCCAATTTATATAGTGTTCAGTGGCCCCACAAAAGAATTAACTCGACGGGCTAAAAGGCAAGCTCGATACATAAGGAATGTTGAACTCGAAAGATCAGACACGAAGATAGTATCAAAGCCAATTACCTTTTCTTCCAAAGATATGCAAGGTGTAAAGACTCCCCATGACGATGCACTCGTAGTAAAAGTCATCTTAGCCGGAACTGCAGTCCACAGAGTCTTAATAGATATTGGTTCTTCAACGGGTATATTATCTCTGGAAACCTTCAGGAAAATGAAATTAAGTGAAGATATGTTTGTCCCATGCGGAGCTCAGTTATACGGATTCACAGGATATTCAACTCGAGCAAAAGTAACCATCAAGTTAGAATGTTAGATCTTCGGATAGGCGAAGATCCAAAGGACAAGGTCGTCCAATCAAACTTCATGGTTGTTCGGAATTTGTCGGCATACAATGTCATTCTAGGTTGACCAATTCTCTATGTTATAGAGGTAGTGGTTTCAAACATTACACGTAAAGATGAAATTCCCGACCAAGAATGGTATAGGAGAATGCAGTGCCGACCAGAAGTCTAGTCGACAGAATTATATTAATTATACGAGGAAACGGGAAAGAACAATTTCTACCATAATCAAGAACAATTAGAGATGATCAAGATGAAGAAGCTATGTAGAGGCCGAACAAGTCAAAAAGCTCGAAAGAATTTGTCTCAATCCCGAGCAACCAACTCAAGGGACAATGATTGGAGCAGAGTAAGAAGCAGACTTCAAAACCAAATTAATTCAGTTATTAGAAGAAAACTCAGACGTCTTCGCTTGGTCGGAGAATGATATGACAAGCATAGATAGAAAAGTGGTTGAGCACAGACTGTGCATGAGGCAATCCGAACAGAGGTTCAAAAACTAAACAGTCAGGTTTCATAAGATGGAGTGACCATCCAACCTGGCTGGCAAATGTAGTAATGGTCAAAAAAGCCAACGGCAAATGGCAAATGGCAAATATGCACGTACTACACCGACCTCAACAAAGCATGTCCCAAAGATTGATCTCCTACTAGATGCAACTGTTGGACATGAAATGTTTAGTTTCATGGACGCATATTCCGAATATAATCAAATCCTAATGCACCCAAACGATGAGAAGCATACAACCTTCATGACTAACAGAGAGTTACTATTATAAAGTAATGCCATTCGGTTTGAAGAATGCGAGAGCAACATACCAAAGAGTAGTAACAAGATTTTTGCCAATCAGATAAGCAAAAACATAGAGGTCTATGTAGATGATATGTTAATTAAAAACACCTCAAAGGCCGACCACATAACCGACCTAGCGGTGGTGTTTGACGTACTCCAAACATACAGAATGAAGCTCAACCCTGAGAAGTGTGCCTTTGGAGTATCATCCGAAAAAATTTAAGGCTTCATAGTGTCTCAAAGGGGAATTGAAGCTAATCCAGAGAAGATCAAAGCAATTTTGGACATGAAGCCACCAAGGAATATCAGAGAAGTACAATGTCTTACTGGTCAGGTAGTTGCACTAAATAGATTCATTGCTCGAGCAAGATAAAGGTGCATGCCATTCTTCAAAGCGCTAAAGAGTATATCCAACTTACAGACTGAAATTTGGAACAAGAATGTCAAAAAGCTTTCAATGAACTAGAGGAACTGTCACATCCACCTTTGCTCGCTCGTCCGATCCCTAAAAGGGAACTACTTCTGTATTTAGCCACATCCTCAAATGCCGTCAGTGTCGTGCTCATTCAAGAGGAAGGTAATATTCAAAAACCAATTTATTACATAAGTCATGTGTTGGTTGATGCTAAAACTAGGTATCCTGAAGTGGACAAACAAGTGTTGGCTTTGGTGACTGCTACACGAAAACTCCAACCATACTTTCAGTCACATCCTATCATTGTCTTAACCAACGTCCCTCTAAAGAAGATATTGCACTGACCTAACTTAGCCAGATAACTCGTTACTTGGGCAGTCGAACTCAACGAGCACCAAATTAAGTTCCGACCACAACCGACTGTTAAAGGTCAA
The DNA here is from genome assembly GCF_041222555.1 of Hakea prostrata. Lineage (NCBI taxonomy): Eukaryota > Viridiplantae > Streptophyta > Magnoliopsida > Proteales > Proteaceae > Hakea > Hakea prostrata. Next base: position 51,474,949 of record NC_142607.1, on the reverse strand, counting down.
GCCCTATACGATTTTATTGTTGAAACCCAATATTCCATGAATGAGCAAGACGAGCATAAACTACTTCTCGAGCAAGTCAGAAGAATGGACTCTATCTGTCAACAGATCTAGCAATGGCAGGGGAATGGGGCAAGATTACTTCTACAAAGCCCCAAAGGTGTTGAAATAAAGTATGCACTCCACTTCAAATTCAGAGCATTTAATAATGAAGCAAAATACGAGGCATTACTAGCCAGAATTAGATTGGCAACAGCCCTAGGGATCCATAACCTAGAAATCAGAACTGATTCCCAATTGATTGTGAATCAATTGAACGGGGTGTATGAAGCAAAAGAAAAGAGGATGAGCAAGTATCTAAGCTTGGTCGACCAATATAGACAACTTTCACGGACTTGCTAGTTAAGCAAGTACCCAGAACAAAAAATGACCATACAGATGCACTTTCTTGACTAACAACAGAAGACCTGAACATTACAAAGACAACAATTTATCGGAAGGAGATGATAAGTCCGAGCATCTGTGTGATTGACCATATGCAGATACTAACTAAGCAAGGGTGGATGGATTCGATCATTCGATACTTGGAACATGATCAGCTTATGGAAAATCAAAAAGAAGCCCAAGCAATTCAACAAAGAGTTGCTCGGTACCCCATCAAAGATGGCCGACTATACAATAAATCAATAATTCGACCACTGCTTTGATGCTTGGGATCCCAAGAAGCTACCAAAGTCCTGAGGAGATACATAAGGGAATTTATGGAGCACACATTGGTGCTCGAGCTCTTGCAGATAAAGTATTAAGGCAGGGGTAATTTTGGCCCACTATACAAGAAGACGCAAGAAGTAATGTTCAAAAATGCAACAAATGTCAAGTTCATGCCAATATACCTCACGCCCTACTGTACCATTAACATTAGTACTATCACCAATTCCTTTTGAAAGATGGCGGATATATCTAATTGGGAAGTTACCAAAAGCTTCAGGAGGTAGAGAGTATCTGGTGGTTGCCATTGATTACTTTACAAAATGGGTAGAAGCAGAACCCCTTGCTTCGATCAAAACTGATCAGACGAAAAAGTTCATCACTCACAGCATCATATAAAGGTATGGAGTTCCGAAAATCATCATGTCCAACCACGGAAAGCAGTTCAAGAACCAAGAGTTCAAAAGATTTTGCAAAGAACAGATCAAACGAAAAAGTTCATCACTCACAGGATCATATAAAGGTATGGAGTTCCGAAAATCATCATGTCCAACCACGGAAAGCAGTTCAAGAACCAAGAGTTCAAAAGATTTTGCAAAGAACAGGGGACCAAGCCTCGGCTATCCTCAGTAGCATATCCTCAGAGCAACGGACAAGTCAAAGTAACCAATAAGACTATGCTCGATGGATTAAAGAAAAGGCTTCACCAGCTAAAAGGGAGGTAGGTTGATGAACTGCCAAATGTCCTTTGGTCATACCGAACAACCCAAAGGTCGACTACTGGAGAGTCACCTTTTAAGCTTGCCTGCAGCGTCGAAGCACGTGTACCAATTGAAGTCCAGGTCAGCTCCCTTAGAGAAGAAGAATTCAACAAAGAAGCAAACATTGAAGGCATGAAGGTCAATTTAGACATCATTGATGAAGTAAGAGATAAGGCACAATATCGTTTAGAAGAGTATCAAAGGAGAATTGCTACATACTACAACAAAGTAAAGATGAGGCAATACGTCCCCGGAGACTTGGTTCTATGCCAAACAACAACATATGATCCGACCAACCAAGGAAAATTAGCTCCAAACTGAGGATTGTACATATGAATCCAGCAGGTTGCTCCTAGAGCGTATCGCCAACGTGATCCAGAGACCGAGCAAGTGATTTCTCGGTCATGGAATTCGAGCAACCTAAGAAAGTATTATCAATAGTCTTGATTTTAAGAATGGACTTTATCTTAATTTTGTTATATCCATCAGCAACATTTTCTCTCACTTTTTCAAGCAAAAATGTTCCTTTGTAAGAAAAATAATGCTAATATATCATCTTCAAAGTTTCCGAGCTCGGAGGTAGCAGCAAAATATCTGTAAACCATAACATATATCGACCACACAAAAGCCTGACAACTCAAGAACAGATCGACCTGACATGCTCGGGTAAAAGTGGTCTAGATATCTCTTAGCCTGGTAGCTTAAGGAAAATGGTCCAGATATCTCTCAAAATATCTCGACCACAAGTAGATGACAAACTTAAGAGAAGATGGCTAATCTCAAGCAAGCGATAGTAATTTGAAAAGAAGCAACAATACACAAGAGTCAATCACAGAAAGAGTACCATTACAAATGAAACTGATCAAGTATTACAAAAAGTAAGAAAGATCTATTACAAATAAAATTGTTCCAAAAAGGTCAAAGATGACCATACAACTGAGCTAGAATAAGTTAAGAAGATTAAGTAGGAGCATCTTTGGCAGCAATGTCCTCCTCGCTCGAGCTCTACTCACCATCTTCCAAGCTTGATTGGTCGTCTCCTTCACCGACTTCTACTTCCTCTAGGGCTGGCTCCTAATTTAAGTCTAAAAAATCATTCACCTCTACTGAAGCACCCCCAGGGAAAGTTTCAGCTCGTCAAAAAGGCCTAGGTCAACGAAGTCTTTGAAGCCGGACACGTCTAGAGTCGGGTGATGGGTTATAACATCCTTGTACCCATACCTCCGACCGTAGTTAAATCCGGGCCTAGCAACTTCGGCCATGAAGTCACAACACTTTTTTGTTCAATCCTAGCACCTTATAACTTCATGTCGAAGTTCCTTGGAGAGATCCTCGAAAGAAGCTGGAGAAGCTCAAGAAAAACAGGATTGAGATCTTCTACTTCAGCACGAGCAGATGCTTTTTATCCCTTATCATGGCTTCAGCTGGCTGGAAGTATCTGCCAACAACTTGTCTTTTTCTTTCAATTTATCTTCTAACGACCTGACAAGTTCAGTCGATGCTTTCTCTAAGCTTTCCAACTCAGCCACCTTTACAAGAAGAGAAGTTTCTTTCTCTACCAAACCTTCAGCTTGAGATTTAAGGGTCGAGACCTCAACCTCGTTTTTCTTCAAGTTGTCCTGGAAATTATGCATCGACAGATGATCCCGTCGAGCAGTTTCTAGATAAGAACCCAAGGCTGGGGTAAGGTTGCAAAGCATCCTGAAGAAACAAAGCCATAAAAGTAAGCTCCGAACAAAAAGAAATAAAAAGAATAGAAAAGTTAAAAATAAATAAAAACGCATACTTGGTGGCAACGTCATATCTTCTTAATGGAGTCAAGCTCTCCATGAATTTCTGATCAATCGGCGGGAGGATGTTCAAGAGCCACTCCTTGGCCACTAGAGTTCCTCCCTGATTGTTGCACAACACACTAGACTCGGTTGTCAACGACCAGTTCGGAAGCAGCAAGGGCGGTCGAGCTTGAGACGAGCTAGGGGGAACTAAACCACTAGCCCCAACTCGAGCAAAAGAACTTGGATGCTCTTTAGAAGGGCGAACATTAGAAACAGCTTCTTCTCTCTGCTTCACAGAAGAAGTCTGCTTAGTCCAGAGACATTTCTCTTGGTCCGATGCAAGTTCGACTTCTGCCGAGTTGAACTCGTTCTCTTTAGAGCTCAAGGTGAAGGACCGAAAGCTGCACTGGGTCGACCTTTCAATCCTCAGGCCTTCTCAGGTTTAGTCGGGTGTTTTCTCCTCGACCTCCTTAATCTTAGTGGCCCCAACCTTGGCACAAGCAACGGGATTTAGCAAAATTGCAAGAAGAAAAATGAAAGAGGATAAAACCCGACCAAAGAAAGATGCAAATTTTTTCATTAAGATTATACGAACACTTACCAGGTAAGAAACCCCAAACACTCGGAATATCTGGGTATTCCGGGCAGTAGTCATTCACCGCTCAAAAGGTTTTTGTCCTCAGTTGGAATCTAGAGGATTTTGTCGTTGGTTCTGCTCTCGGGAGGAGAAAGAAGAGGAGGGTCTTTTGACCCTTTGACAGGACCATTACTTCAAATGGTCGGAAATGGGGGTGTGTTGGGTGGTCAAACATAAAAAAAACTTTGGGCGCTAACTCTTGGTGTTGGAAGGGAGTGTTCTATTGCCGACGAAGTTCCTGTTCCACCCTGATTGACTGGACGGCCTCTTGGATAAGTAGAACCATCCACTATGTTCCATCCTTTTGGCAATAAAGAAATGAAGGAACAGAGCCAAAGAGGGTCAGACCTTAACCGACTCTTGCTGACAAAATCCCCATAAACGTATCAAGTTCCGCCAGCTGTTCGGAGCTAGCATCCCCGGGCACATCTCAAAATGGCACAAAATCTCAGCTAAAATAGGGTGCACGGGAATCCTAAACCCACTCTTCAAGATATCTTCATACCATAGTTGTCACGGCAACGAGGCGATGCGAGGCGGTTTTAGCTAGTTGGGGTGATGAGTCGACAAGGCGCCCTCCGAGGCGCTTTTGAGGCGGTCGAGGCGTTTTAAGTGAAATTTTTAGTGTACATCTCATACACTCTAATTCTCTAATTCATTATAAATGTATCATATCTTTTATAATCAGTAGACTATAAGCTAATAAACTGGTCTCGGTTATACTTAATAAGTTATAAGTTACAACATGGTTAAAACATAGAAAATAAAGAAGAAAAAAAAGAATGCCCGGCGACATACCGTCGCCTGAGAAGATGGTGAACAAAATCACCGGAGTTTACTGCTGTTAGTGTTAACAAAATCTGTTAACAGAGAATAAAAAGAAAAGCAAAAGAAAGAAGAAAAACAATATCGCAAAGTTGAAGTTGCCAACCTTTGCCTGAGACGCTGCGATGCAAGAACTGCCGGAGTGCCGCTGCTGCTGCAACTTCAGATTTGAGGGTCGCTACAACTGCAAAAGCATTTGTAGACTTTTTAGGAAAAAAAAAAAGCAGAAGAAAGAAGAAGAAAGTAAGAAACAACAGCGGAACCTTCGCCTGAGATGCTGCTGCCGCTGCAAATTGTACCAGACTTTTTAGGAAATGAAAAAAAAAAGCAGAAGAAAGAAGAAGAAAGTAAGAAACAACAGTGGAACCTTCGCCTGAGATGCTTCTGCCAGAGTGCTGCTCCCACCGCCTGAGATGCTGCTGCTGCTGCAACTTTGTACCAGACAGAAGAAAAAGAAAAGAAAACAGCAGAAGAAGTCGCTGGAGATCAAAGGGAATGGTCGCTGCAACAAATCATTGCCGTCATCACTGTCGCCATCATCGTTCATCGTCGTCTCCGTTGCCATCGTCGTCGCCAGTGTCAATCAAGAGGAAGAGGAGGCCAAGAGATTTAGGGCTTTAGTGATTTACGGTGGAAGTTTTGGTTTTGACTCGATTTGGTCGAGTTTAAATCTCCAACTTCTTGCTTTTTTTTCTTTTTTTTTTTTGGTTAATAATAATGTAACAATGATCCCATGTTACACCTTAAGTATTCAACCATTAGTTGATTCTCAATCGGAATCTAATTTTCAATTCCTTTTCTACCTTAGATTTGGAATCATAAATGTTGTTATTTTTTAAATACACAAAGGCGATCGTCCAGGGGTCTAAGGCGTCCAAGGCGCCTGAGGCGTCACCTAGAGCCCGAGGCGACCGCCTTATGGGTTACAAGTGAGGCGACACTCGCCTCAGGGGCTCCACAAGCGCCCGGACGCCAAGGCGACGCCTTGACAACTATGCTTCATACAAGACAAATTCTCCCGGACGACATTTATCAGCTTGCTTAGACTTGTCCGGGACCCTAAGACCATAATCTTGCGGAATGTCATATTTGTTTCTCAAGTACTCTAGTCTCTCTTTGGTCATCTCCAAAGTTTGGAATTTTGGTCCTGATTTTTTTGGATCGAACTCAATATGGTGGGGAGAAGGATCTTTTGCCTGCTCGGCCTTATACTCTTCAACTAAGAGACTAGCCACCCATCTCTTCCTCTTAGCTTTGAACTTGGCCCGAGCACTACAAGGGACTACTTGTGGTCAGGATTCGAACTCAAAATCTTCGGCCTCATTTCCAAAAGATTCCTAAGCAGAGATAAATGGAGTAGGTAGTTCTGACTGATTACTGGAGATAGGTCCGAGGTGCCCTAACCTATTAGTCTCCATAGAAGAATATTGGATGATTTCCATGGGGACCGGTAAACAGCAAGGTTTTCTTGAGACAGTTTTTCTTCCAACCATAGGAAGACCAGAGGGCGAGCAATAAACACTATTGAAGCTTAACCATTCCTAAAAAGACATAAGTGGACCAGAAAGGAAGATACACCACGCATACTCAAACGCAAACAAAAAGAAAGAGAAGAATTACATTTACAGACAAAGGAAAGCCAAGTTCCTAGCAAGAGCAAAATAAGGGGAAAAAGAAAAGAAAAAAAAGATGAACATTCATGTTTTTCACAAAGGAACAAAGCCCAAGCTCTAGCTCTTCAAATCACAGTGGCAAGCACAAAAAGAAGTTTGCTAGCACAAGCAGATGTAGGGAGTGTAAAAGGATCAGTAGAACTAAGGGAACGGACGAGGTTTCAAAGCTTTGAGAAATGGAGGTTCAAGCAGCTTTGCGCGAAGAAGAAGATGAAGTGAGAAAGAAGTAAAAGGGGGTTTTTATACCCCAAAGGTGGATTCCAGTTGAAGGGATCAGATAAAAGTCAAATTTGAAGGGTCATACTGAACGACCTTATGAATTCCTTGAAGATTCCAATCAAAGGATCCATATGCAATCTGATCTCACGACAGAAGACGTTCTCATGTAGATTTCTGATTTCAAATCAAACAGCCTTCAAGATGCAAACTTTTGATATTCCACCAAATTCTCATCTAAGGGATCTGATCTATGACATGTGAATAGAGGAGATTAAAAGAAAAAAAGAACTTTTCGAGAAAAATCACCATCAAGTCACGTTTCACATCATGGCCACGTGGCGTCTTGTGAGCAAATTTTGAAGAACGTGCGCAGCCTTTTCACCTGCGCAATGGTCATTCACAATAAATGCTTCAAATGGTGTCAGTTCAAACACTAGAAAATATCATACCAAGATCTTGTTCGGTATAGTCTAGCTCGAAAGAAAGTATTCAGTCCCTAAGCCCGAACAGCTGGATGCTGCGACCTAAGGACTTGAGGGCTTGTGATATGAGTAAACCAAATTGACCAATTTCGATAAGACCGACCGGGTACAAGCCGGTCCACCACAAATAAACCAAGAAACAATTAACAGTGCTCGATTTCCTTGAAGTTAAGAGTCAATATCTTGATCAAACTAGAAAGGATAGATTACTCTTAGAATCCGGATTAAATGAACTCAATTATCATCATACAAGTAAAACACTTCTTCCTTCTAAGGGATAAGATTTGATCATGGAGTTCGAGTCGAATTCAATCACTGCACTACCAAGGTAACTTCAACTATAAATATCCATGCCTTGGCTAGAAGGGAGGTAGGCCTTTTTTCGGAGAGATTCACTCCAGCTAATTGTTCTCTAGTTGCTACTTGCTTTCTTCAACCAACTTGATCGTCAGAGACGCCCCTCGACCAATATGGTCAGGCACGTTTTTGTAGGTACAATTGGCCAAGCCGTCGAGTCGTCGAGCAGGATTTCGAACAGGATTTTGTAACAACACCTCACATGTTTACGGTAAGTTTAGTTTAACATTCAAGTTACATATTCACCAGTTCAAACTCTATTAAACTTGAGAGATAGAGTTTGAACAGGCCACTCGGTGTCTATGTAATAAAAACAGCTCACCTCTAAAATACTAAGCAACCAACTGAGAATGGTAAGCTAAACACGTTCAAAAATCAGTGTTGTGCTTTCACAATTATTTGTAAATACCTAAATAGCTAGTAATCCTAGCAAGTCCCTTTAACCATTGCAAGTATTCAGCCACAAGTGCAAAAGCCGCCCGACTTGGTCATCAAGAGAACTCAGAGTTTTCAAGAAGTGTTCAGAATGAACCCCCAGTTCCCCCAAAAAAATATTTATATCAATCTATCTGAAGAACACCTAATTCTGCCAATGTAGTATCATTTTTATTTCTTATTTTTGTAAAAGAAGAAGCTATATAGCATACATTAACATTGCTAGCATGATCTGAATCGCCTAGTAATTTCAGCTTTGCAGAAGTTTCCTTCACCAACTGCCCGATCCTTTGCCTTGAATTGTGCCTGTGGAGCAGATGAAAGTTAATCACTTTAAAATCAGTATAAGATCACTTCAAAAAATGAATGCCTAAAGAAGAAAGAATGTTCACTGACAGCTTCTGACGGTGCTCCGGAGTGTCTTTGGAAGTTCCAATACCATCAACGAGTCGCCGGAAGCCGGCGACGGCTGTGTTGATCTGAAATATGCCAGCTGCCACCGCCTGAGAAGGGCTCTGAGAGGAAATCCGGCCGACGGACGAGGTTTTGCCGTCATTCTGAAGATCCTGGAAGCTCATGCGAACTGTGTGGGCGTGGGACACTCGAATTGACCAACGTTGAAGAGAGATCTGTCGAATAGAAAAACCAGACTATACTTGGAGGGTGGGAGACTGGGAGAGTGGAAGAGACCGCTTTGAATGTCCGTTATGTGGATATTTGGTGGGTTTTATTGGGGTTGGGTTGGGAGCATCTACCCTGTCGAGTTTTGCCCATCTGTCCCAGCACATATGGTCCAATTTATTTATCAATATTAAATGGAAACAGTTGGGCACCCTTGTGGTGGAACTGCGGAAGGGTGTGAGAGAAATACTTTCCTTAGCCTTTTTATGTCCAACTATTTATAAAAGGGAAATTTTCTCTCTCCCTGTTACTTTTCTCTATTTATTCTTATTTCTCTCTCAAAAGTTTAATATCTTTATAATTCCCGTCTCAAACCTTTCTCAAGAAGATTCATCTCCCCCCTTCATGGGGCTTTTGTTTTTAAATGCCAAATTTATGATAATATAAGTATTGCTCATGAAATGTTTCATTGTTTGCAACACAAATGCAGGGGGTCACAAGGTCTGTAGCTTTTAAACTTGACTTATTCAAAACTTATGATAGAGTTGAATAGAACCTACTTTTGAACATTTTTCATTTTTTAGGATTCAGAGCCTACCGGATTTCTTGTATTCAAACTATCCTGTCAACCACCTCCTTCTCAATAAAATTAAATGGATCACCCTTTCATTATTTTTCATGCACCAAGGGTTTACGTCAAGGTTGCCCCCTTAGTCCCTATCTTTTTCTCTATATTATGGAAGTTCTCTCTTGTATCCTGTCAGCTTTTAGGAAAGCAAATGCCATTAGAGGGATAAAAATAGGCGAATTTACACCTGAAATGACACATGTTTTTTGCCAATGACACGTTCTTATTCTGCCACGCCACTAACCCTAATATGAGGGCTATCAAAGTAACATCAGACTTATTTTCTATTTTATCTAGGGAGACCAATAATTCTCTAGAAGTGGATTGTTTTTTTGCACTAATACTTCTCCTCAATCCCATGCTTGTCTTAGATATTGGCATTCCAAAAATGGATATTTCTAGTAAATATTTGGGACCGTTCTTATTTCATTTCTCGTTCTTGAACAAATGATCTGCAATTCCTGTGGGATAAAGTGGCCCACGACTGGCCACTTGGAAGTCTCATGCTCTCTCCTTTGCAAGTAGACAAGTTCTGGTTCAACTTGTTTTATCCTCTGTTAGGTTTTTTATTAAAATCTATATTATCTATATATTAAGTTTCAAAATTATTTTTTGCATTTCTTTTATTTAATTGTTTTGTTTGTGTGTGGGACCCTTGTGGTAAGGGTGGTAATGAGGCACCATGAGGTAAGGGTGGTAATGAGGCACCATGAGTAAAGAAGGCCCTTCATGACCTTGGTTATGAGGCTCTTCATGACATTGGTCATGGGTCTTAAAGGTCTTGATCATGGTGATGAGGTGGACTTACTTCAATGGTGGAATTACTCAAATTCTAACTCTTGCCCTTCATTTTTCATTTCAACTTCATGACCATTCATGGCCATTACCATGAGTGGGGGTTAAGGTCTTTGAATGGGTTAAAGCCTATTCATTCTAAAGAAGTGAATATGAGAATTACTTCCCCAAGTAGTGGGGAGGTTAGGTCAAGGGGGTTTATTCACATTAGTGGAGGAGGGACAAGCCATTGATTCTCCATTAGTGGAGAATTGATTCTCCCCTTGTGAGGAGGTGTGGTTTGGGCCTATATAAACCCAACCCTTCCTTGCATGTGGTGTGCAATAGAGACACTCCTTACTCACATTGTTTGTTTTACAAAGTTCATTTCTTTCTTGAGTTGTCTAAGTGTTGTGCTCTAGCTTTTGGCTCCTTGAAGGGACTAGAAGAACTACCTCATCTTCTAGTTGGAGGTTGCTTTATCTTGGAGATGGTGGTGCGAAGAACCCTTGGTAGTAGGGTGCATCAATTACCTTAAAGACAGCATCAAGGTGTGACTCAACCTCATCGATCGGTGGTTCGTTTGGTTGCAACTACAAGCTCTTCGGATTTGCTAAAGATCTTCATCTCTCAATTGTATTGCAATTTCATTCTTGTATGTTTGAAGAATTTGTAATACAATTCCCCCAACAAGTTTAAGGTAATTGATCTAGAAGATCCAATGGCAAGTCTTGGAGATGGCAACTTCAACAAAGACGGAGACAACAACATTGAGGTTGTTGATGGAATTAACACCGGAGGAGATCCTTCAAACAATACCGTTGAAGGGAATGTCAACAAACAAGGTGACGACACATTCGTTGCTATAGATGGTATGAAATATCCATTCCTTCCTACTCATGATTCAATCCCCACTAATGTAATTCCAACAGTGACAGATCTTATCCCGGATTTGGGTAAGATGAGGATTGTCACTGAGTTCAACAAAATCGAACAGTTTGGAGGTCAAAACTTCAAAAGGTGGAGGCAAATGTTGCTATTTGCCTTAGCCCAAATTGGGGTGGCATTTGCCTTGACTGAACCCATGCCAGAAAAAAGTAATGATCCTATTAAGGAGGGCAAAAGGGTGGCTTGGATTCAAGCGGACTACCAATGCAAGAATCGAATTTTGAATGCATTATCTAATGACTTATACCATGTGTATAGTTCATTAGAATATGCCTATTTGATTTGGGATGCTTTGGTTAAAAAGTATTCTCTTGAAGATGCTGGTTCAAAGAAATACTTGGTGGCTAGCTTTCTAAATTTTACTATGAAAGATAGTGACACAATATCAACCCAAATTGATTTATTTCAAATTGTGGTTGGAAAGTTAGCAAAAGAGAAGATGGTCTTACCTGAAGAATTTGTAACCGGTGCCTTGATTGAGAAACTTCCACCTTCATGGAATGCTTTCAAGATGTCTATGAAACATAAGAAGACAGGATTGACCTTAGACCAGTTGGTTGTAAGGATCAAGATTGAAGAAAGGAACCGGTTCAAAGACAAAGGTGAAAAAGACCTTAGAGAAAGTTGCCTAAAAGCAAACTTGGTGGAAACCAACAAGCAAAACAAGAAGAGGAAAGGTCATCAAGAATATGATGAGTCTTCTAAGAAGAAGAAATTGACTTGTTTTGTTTGTGGAAAGGTTGGTCATTTTAAGATAGATTGTAGGTTCAAGAAGAAAAAAGTTGAAAAGGTGAACCTAGTTGAAGATGATGTGTTTGTAGCTATGATCACAGAAGCCAATTTGGTTGAAAAACCAAAGGATTGGGTGTTGGATAGCGGTGCTACAAGACATATCTGTGGTGATCTCAAGATGTTTTCCTCCTATTCCATGGGCTCAAATGATGAAAAGGTATTTATGGGAAACTCCCAAAGTGCCCCTGTTATGGGAAAAGGTAAGGTGACTTTGAAACTTACTTCGGGAAAAACTATTGTTCTCACCAATGTTCTCCATGTGCCGGATATTAGGCGAAATTTAATTTCAATTCCTTTGCTTAATAAAGTAGGAATGAAGTTGGCTTTTGAAAGTGATAAGGCAATTATCACTAAAAACAATGTATTTGTGGGAAAAGGATATCTTAGTGAGGGATTGTTTGTACTTAGTATTTCCAATGTTGTAATTGAAAAGGCTAGTACCTCTTCTGCTTACTTTGTTGTTTCGTCTAATTCTTTTGATTTGTGGCATGGTAGGTTAGGTCATAGTAGTGTAAAATACATCACCAAACTATGCAAGTTAGGGATTATCACCGAAAAGGTGGAATCTCCCAAGGACAAGTGTAAAACTTGTGTGGAGGCTAAGTTAACCAAAATGCCTCACAAGACTATGGATAGAAAGAGTGATCTCTTGGAATTGATCCATAATGACTTATGTGACTATAAGTCATATGAGTCAAGGGGAGGAAACAATTATGTTATCACCTTTATAAATGATTATTCTAGATATACCATGATTTATTTGCTCAAATCAAAGGATGAGGCCGGAAAGGCATTTATATCTTACAAAACGGAAGTTGAAAATCAACTTGGCAAGAAGATTAAAAGACTTAGAACCGATAGAGGGAGTGAGTATTTTAATCTTGATAAGTTTTGTGAGGAAAATGGAATTATCCATGAAACGACGGCTCCTTACCAACCGGAATCAAATGGGGTAGTGGAAAGGAAAAATAGATCTCTTAAAGAGATGATGAACTCCATGTTGTTGAGTTCTAATGTACCACTTGATATGTGGGGGGAAGCCATGTTGACTTCATGTTATCTATTAAATAGAATCCCACATAATAAGACCGGTTTGGTTCCATTTGAAAAATGGTTTGGTAGAAAAGCAAGTATAAAACATTTACGTGTTTGGGGCTGTTTGGCCAAGGTGTTATTACCGGATTCCAAGAAAAGGAAACTAGGTCCCAAAACATGTGATTGTGTGTTCTTGGGGTATGCGATAAATAGCACGGCATACCGATTCATGGTAATTAAATCCATGGATGATGTTATTGAACCAAATAGCATCATAGAATCAAGGGACGTTGAGTTTTTTGAAAGAATATTCCCCTTTAACTCCGCCTTACCTATAAGTAAGGAGAGCGAATTGATCAATGGGGAATTGGATCCAATTGAAGAGAATATCAATCAATTGGGTATTAGTGATGGGAATCAATCAAGAACGAGCAAACGACTCAAAAGACCCAAATATAAGGATGATGAGTGGCTTGTTTACCTGGTTGATAAGGATCCTCTTAATTATAAAGAGGCTATCACATCACTAGATGCCATTTTTTGGAAGGAGGCAATCAAGAGTGAACTTGATTCAATCTTGGCGAATAATACTTGGGAATTGGTAGATTTACCAATTGGCTCTAAAACTTTGGAGACCAAGTGGATATTTCGAAAGAAGTTAAAAAGTGATGGGTCCCTTGATCGTTTCAAGGCTAGACTCGTTGTCAAGGGATTTAGGCAAAAACCAAACATCGATTATTTTGACACATTTGCCCCTGTGTCAAGAATTGCCTCAATAAGGGTTATGTTGGCAATAGCGTCAATACATAACTTGGTCATCCATCAAATGGATGTAAAAACTGCTTTTCTAAATGGGTGATTTAGAAGAGGAAATTTACATAAAACAACCAGAAGGTTGTATTGTAAAAGGACAAGAGCAAAAAGTTTGCAAGATTCGAAAATCCTTATATGGATTGAAGCAAGCGCCTAAGCAATGGCATGAAAAATTAGACAAGTCTCTAATTTCAAATGGCTTTATCATCAACAATGCCGAAAGGTGCTTATATAGCAAGTTTCACGGTGGTAAAGGCGTATTTATTCTATTATACGTAGATGATATGTTGATAATGGGAACGAGCTTGGCAATAGTGAATCAAACTAAGCATATTTTGATGTCTAATTTTGACACAAAAGACTTAGGGGAAGCTGATATGATTCTTGGGATCAAGATCATCAAGCAAGGGAATTGTATTTCACTATCTCAAGATCGTTATGTGGAAAACATACTTACAAAGTATGGCTACCATGAACTTTCAGCAGTCAAAACACCTTTTGAGGTGGGATGTCATTTGAAAAGAAACTTGGGTGAACCAGTGAACCAGAAAAGGTATGCACAAATCATTGGTTCAGTTTCATATCTTATGAATTGTACACGTCCAGATATTGCTCTTGCGGTAGGAAAGTTGAGTCAACATACTCAAAATCCAAGTAAAGAGCATTGGAGTGCAATTGATAGATTACTAAGGTACCTAAAAGGTACTATAGACTATAGTTTACACTATAGTGATAAACCAACAGTTTTAGAAGGGTATTGCGATGCTAATTGGATTTCGGATACAAACGAATCCTTAGCCACTAGTGGGTATGTGTTTACACTAGCAGGCGGTGCAATATCTTGGAAGTCCACAAAGCAATCATGTGGAACAGGCTCTACCATGGAAGCTGAGTTCATAGCCTTAAAGAAGGCAAGAACAGAAGCCGAATGGCTTAGAAGTTTAATGGCGGATATACCATTGTGGGAAAAACCGACGCCATCGGTATCACTACATTGTGATAACCAAGCGGCTATTCACTTAGCCAAGAATAAGGTGTACAATGGTAAAAGGAGGCATATATGCCTTAGACACAATCTTGTGCGACAGTACTTAGATGAAGGAATGATAGCTATCGATTATGTGAAGTCAGAAAGGAATCAAGCTGACACGTTCACAAAGGCTATGTCTGTCAAAAACTTGTGTATTGCATCTACAGGAATGGGGTTAATGCCTAATCCTCGGGTCACATGATGGATACCCTACCTATGTGAAGAGGCTAAATACCTAAATTAGGTTCAAGGGGTACAAACGAAGTCATGGGAAGACCGGTTCTATACTACTATTTATAATTATTCCATTCTAGGGTGTAGATGAAGGTAATAGTACTACCACAAGAGTAAGGTTGAGCAAAGCTCTTAATTAGTCTAATCCCAAGGAATGTGGGGGTGTGTTAGTTGTGGTGCACATCAGAGACTAACCTAAGTGGATGTAGGTGGTTTGGCCGCCGCTAATGAGAACTTATAGGCGAGTTCTCTAAACATTCATGAATCCAGGATAAGGGACATGGCCAGTTCAAAAGTCCAATGTGTAGTATAAAAGGTAGCTCCAAAAGTCGACCTTTAGGACATGGATGATGGGGCGGTCAGCTACACTAATGAGGAAAGGTTCAAGGAGTCTGACTCTACCCGTACTCTGTAGCGCGACTCATTAGACCTAGTGTAGGTTCAAGTCCGAAAGACACCTACAACGATGTGTCCTTTAGTGTCTAATAAAGTCACAACACGAGTCCTTTTTTGCAATTTTGAAACTTGTGGGGGATTGTTAGGTTTTTTATTAAAATCTATATTATCTATATATTAAGTTTCAAAATTAGTTTTTGCATTTCTTTTATTTAATTGTTTTGTTTGTGTGTGGGACCCTTGTGGTAAGGGTGGTAATGAGGCACCATGAGTAAAGAAGGCCCTTCATGACCTTGGTTATGAGGCTCTTCATGACATTGGTTATGGGCCTTAAAGGTCTTGATCATGGTGATGAGGTGGACTTACTTCAATGGTGGAATTACTCAAATTCTAACTCTTGACCTTCATTTTTGATTTCAACTTCATGACCATTCATGACCATTACCATGAGTGGGGGTTAAGGTCTTTGAATGGGTTAAAGCCTATTCATTCTAAAGAAGTGAATATGAGAGTTACTTCCCCAAGTAGTGGGGAGGTTAGGTCAAGGGGGTTTATTCACATTAGTGGAGGAGGGACAAGCCATTGATTCTCCATTAGTGGAGAATTGATTCTCCCCTTGTGAGGAGGTGTGGTTTGGGCCTATATAAACCCAACCCTTCCTTGCATGTGGTGTGCAATAGAGACACTTCTCACTCACATTGTTTGTTTTACAAAGTTCATTTCTTTCTTGAGTTGTCTAAGTGTTGTGCTCTAGCTTTTGGCTCCTTGAAGGGACTAGAAGAACTACCTCATCTTCTAGTTGGAGGTGGTGGTGCGAAGAACCCTTGGTAGTAGGGTGCATCAATTACTTTAAAGACAGCATCAAGGTGTGACTCAACCTCATCGATCGGTGGTTCGTTCGGTTGCAACTACAAGCTCTTCGGATTTGCTAAAGATCTTCATCTCTCAATTGTATTGCAATTTCATTCTTGTATGTTTGAAGAATTTGTAATACAATTACCCCAACATCCTCCCTCCCCTCTTTTCTTATGGGATGTTTCGCCTTCTCTAAAGCGTTAAGTGATAAACTTGATAATGTTATGTTTTTTTTATTTTGGGGTTGGATCTATGGCTAACCCAAAAAGTTTAGATGTATTAGTAAATCCTTATTCTTTACTTCTAAACTGGAAGGGGGCTCGGTTTGAGACCATCTAAGGTCCACAATCAAGCCCTATTACTTAAACAGTGTTGGTGTCTTCTTTCCAAACCTAGCTCCATGTGGGCTAGAGTTCTCAAGGGTAAATATTTTCCTAATAATTCCCCTTATGATCCTAAAATATGGTGAAAGAGAACTTCCTGTATATGGAATAGTCTAGCTCTAACTTTCCCTCCTTAAGCCATATGTTACTAGATAAATAAGGGATGGACACCACACTGACTCTTGGTTGGATCCTTGGATCCCCGCCATTAGAACCCATTGCCTTCCAGAAGGTCTTCACAAATCCTCATCAATCAAATGGGTGTCTCAAACATTGAATTCCACCTCTTCTTTCTAAAATTTTAACGATTCATTTTGTTTTTGAGATTGTCTTCTAGGGGATTTGGTGAAGAAGATAGATGGCACTATTCTCTTGGTCAAAGTGACACCTTCTTTGGTAGGAGGGTTGCTTTACATCTTTCTCCTCATCGTAAATTATTGGAGTAAGTATCTAAAATGGTGGCGATATTTTGTTAAAAATTTCTCTTTGCCCCCAAGGTATAAATGTTTCTTTTGATGAGTTCTTTCAAATGCTCTACATGTTAAGTCCCTCATTGGTAAGTGGTGCTCAATACCTACAATATCCCCTTTATGTGGAACTAAAGAGGAAACTACTTGGTATTTATTC
Source organism: Hakea prostrata (assembly GCF_041222555.1). Taxonomy (NCBI): domain Eukaryota; kingdom Viridiplantae; phylum Streptophyta; class Magnoliopsida; order Proteales; family Proteaceae; genus Hakea; species Hakea prostrata. The sequence continues at coordinate 51,457,944 of NC_142607.1, read as the reverse complement.
TTTAGGTGTGATTTCTCCAAACACATCTTAGCTTGTGGGCCTCTTGGTATTCGAACAAAATATATTACTACACCATCCGTTCTTAAGGTATGTTTGGATTGGAGCAATAGATTCCAATGGAAAATACCACAATTGAATAGGACCTTAGTTTTAGCAATAAAATTCTATAATATCTGGAAAACTAGAAACCAGACCCATTTTTAGACTGCTAAGCTAAATCCCACAAAAACACTGCGAACCATCCTATTCTGGATTAGTGCACTTCAACTACAACCACCACACAACTATTTAAGTACCCCCCACCCTCTATTCCTAATTGTTCTACTCTAACTGATTCTACTTTAATGGTCGCAGCTGTTCATGCCTCAGGGCTAAAAACTTTGGGTCTGGGGCTTTGCTATGACTACAGCCAGACAACAACCAAGCAGCAACCAAAGACAGCGTGCAAAGGCCAGAATTAGCCAAACATTATAGCCACGTCATTCTCAGAGGATGGGGAGGAGACCTGCTTACCTAGATTATTATGCTTACTAGAAGCCAAAGCACATGGGCGTTCTATGCCAATTTTCTTTATGTTTTGCATTCTGTTTTGATTTGCTTTTGCTATTTTGTGATTTGTTGTTATTCTTGACATTCCCTTATCCCAAGGCTTAAGTACCATTTGGATGTATAAAAGGCATGACCGGTGCCCTAAAGAGGCAATGAAAATTATCAATCATCCCCCTGAGGTCTCTGTTTCTCTGGTTTCTACCGTCATCTCCTCTGTTCTTATCCCTTTCTGATTGAAGATCACAACAGACTCTTTTTTGATTCATCAGGGAGACTTGTAAATAGAGTGGTGGATACTTTCCATTTTGACTCAAAACTAGAGTTATGTTTAGAAGGGATATTAGCAGGTGATCCATTCATGAAGGCTAATGGATTGTGCATACAATATATTTGGACTAATTCTAGATCAATTATAGATCCTTCCTCCCCCTGAGCTGTCGGTCCCACTGTTTGGTTTTTTATTTGCGGCAGCGGCTGCCCGCTGCTGCCAATGGTCAGGATTTGGCCAAATAAATCAGATGGTTGTAAAAAATAATTGCGAGGGTATATGTGTGAATATAATTTTTGTTTTTAACATCTAAAGGTTTATAAGTTTTGAAATTTACAAAATTAAGTCCTAACTCCCGACCCAATCCCCAAATTTTCAAACCCTCTATGCTCCTCCTCGTTGTTCCACCACCACCACCACGTGCAGACCTTTGCCAATTCCAACCAAATCCCATCGAATCGTAACCCTGGATGTCATCATCAAATCCCCAGATCTGATCTGTTTCGACCATCTCCGATGTGAAACCCAACAAGTCATTGTTGCCTTCCTCATCACAGTCCCCTTCTTCGTTCTTCTCTTCTTCCCCAGAAGAAGAAGTGGAATGGCGGAAGGCCAAGCTCATCATCTGATGCTTCTAATAAATACCCCAAATCAGGTTGATCCACCAAAATTCGACAAAGCAGTTAGGAGTCGAGTCACCAAATATACCTTCAAACAACAAAAGATCACAATTTTCCATTAATCAACCACTATTGACAAACCGGAAAAAAAAAAATGAAAAATGCTAGGAAAAAATAGAGGAAAGATAATACCTTAAACCTAAAAGAGAAAAGAAAAGTCATAGAGTGGATCTGAAGAGCACCAGAAGTGGAATTTCAAGCTTGCATTGGAAGAAAGCCTCTCGTATACTCAACCATGCATTTCCCCCCCCCCCCCCCCCCCCCATTTTTTCCCCTTTTCTTGCTTTGTTCTCTCTTTTTGCCGATTCATGTTTGCAAGATCTTGGTTTGGTTACAGTCGAGGATGAGGTCTGCGTTGTCGAGGATGTCAAAGAGTTAGGAATTGATTTTGTAAATTTCAAAACTTATATATATATATGTATATGTATGTATTATATTCACACATATGCCTTCACACTTTTATTTTACAACCGTCTGATTTATTTGGCCAAATACTGACCATTAGCAGTAGCGAGCAGCCGCTGCTGCAAATAAAAATCTATTCCTACATTGCTGCATTACAGAGGAGCTTTCACCAATGTATATATCTAAATTCCTATATAGGAACATGCTTTTGTACCTACAGATTAGTGCTTGTAAATATATACAGTAGCAAGTCCTGCAAACTATGTAAATAGGCTGAATGTATGTACCTAGGTGTACCTTGTTTCTATAGTTTTAATGAAACCTTGGGCTTCATTTCTTCTTTCTTCTTCTTCTTCTTCTTTTTTTCTTTTTTTTTTAACTGATATTTTGAAATAGTTGAATTACCCTTTGTTTTTACCCCTTTAATTTGGTTATGTTGCCCTCATGTATTATAGCTTTACTACTTTTTTATTCCTTACACTTTTTAAAATTATTAATCCAACCTCAAACTTTGTCTGTAATTACTGATTCCCCTTACGGTTAACTCCATTTGTTAAGTGATGATGTGGCAATTTTTAGTTATTTAAAAATCCAGAATGATTCTAAGGTTCAATATTACTTATTTAAACTTTATATTAAATTGCACTCTACCCTTAATAATTAGGAAAAAACTAACTGGAAAGAAAATAAAAATCTTGTCTTCTTCTACCCAAAGAAACAAACGTTTTTCATCATTTTCCTCTCAACAACCCTCATCCCAACTCTTTCCTCTCCTTAGACAAAACCCAAAATCGAGATTTATAATATAAGGGGGGGGGGGGAACTATAACTCCTTGTTTTCTAAGCTTTTGTTTATTCACTTTCCAATTTGATGTTATTTTTTACTTCTCAATTTGACATTTTGATTACATTCCACATTTCTTGTCTAGCAGAAACTAATCGAGCTCTGTCTGATCTCTCATAAGTAGAAGTTGAATCATGTAGGCTATAATGTAGAATATGCGCAAAATGCGACCCAACACAATTCACTGTTAGCTGGAAAATCAAGTTTAGGATGTTCCTACTTTCAATAGGTTTTTATTTATTTACTATCTAATTTAATGTTATCAATTTTAGAAAGTTACTACTACTACTACTTTTTTTTTTTTTTGGGAATCCAAAATGAGAGGAACACAAGTGTGAAATTGGTATTTCATATGGGTTTTTCTCAATAATATTGTCTTTTGGTTTCAAAATTCTAGAAGGGAAAAATAGACATTAAAACATTCAACTGTAACTGTGAAATCTCCCAAAGCTCTAACCCGGAAATTCATACTATAGGTTTGAAAATCGGGAGTGCAGGTAGAAAGCAACTGTGGGCCATCCAAGTTGAGACCATTGGATTGGCTTCCAAACCGATGGAAATAGATGGAGATGATGCTAATTTGGGAATTATTGTCAGAATTTGAAAGAAGACCTAACTCAAACGTTGACAGACTTGGTAGATGGATCGAGAATATGGTAATGACACGTGACGAAGGTCTCGAAAAATTGGATAGGACTCTTCTATATCATAGAATAAGACCTAAGGTTGAGCTAGGGAATTTATGTGAAATCCCTCACAAACCTTACCCCGAAAATCTATGTTGTAAGTGTCACATCCACCCTGCTGGTACCCTATCTGGAATACCTGAGTGTGTGATCCACATCCCCGATGACCAAGTTTAGGAACGATCATATCCATTTAACACAATAATATAATCAAAAGCAAGAACAAATCATTGTATTTATAATAAAAGTCAAGAAAGGATCTCAGAAGGATCACTAAAGAATATCAGAGTGCCGGTAACATGATACCAAATCAAAAGACAACTATAGAGTATAGCAGAAATATACCCCACAAACATATGCGGAAGGTAGATCGTAACTAAGACAAGCTCTAAGCTAATACAAGTAAAAGAAAAGTCTAGAAGAAACAAGAGAATCTAATCCACATCTTTAGTCGGCTCTTCTTCTTCTTACGTCTTCATCTTCTTCACCTCTGGGTCATGCTATTGAAGCTTCAGATCAATGTCTAGCGCATGATCCCATCGGCGAACGAGACGATGTCGGCTGCCGTCAATAGGAGCCATCAATGTAGTCCAAATTTGTGTGTTGGCTGCCTCGCTGGTCAACACCTTGTCCAAGGACTTCAAGAGCTGTACCATGTATGGAAAGGTCCTCTGTGCTGTGGCACGAGTTCTCTTCCGCTCTTGCAATGTCATCTAAAAACAAGTCCCCCGAAGGGTAAGCTCAAAAGAACTTAACAAGTAATCCAAACAGAATAAGCATCTTCACATGCACTCACAAACAAACATATATGCAATGATATGAAACAATAAATGCAAATATGCTTTTATGTATGTATGCTGGTCTCTATAGGCAGACATGCTTTAAGTCATAGCACCATACTTCTTTGGTTAGGTCAAGTCACTCTCCCTCAACCATCTAAGTATCTTGGGCTCTGCCGGTGGTAGTTGGGTAAGGCACCCCTCGGGACATTCCATGGCTAGGGTTTAGGTCATTGCTCTCTCACATCACCATTGGTCTAAGTATTAGCGCATGTCAAGGTAAAGCCTAGCCAAATGCAAGTCTTCTACTTAGTTATATCAACTCAGGTCCAAATACGTCCATTCCTCGCCCCAGGCGATCCTTTCCGGTATCCTTCTCACTAGAGTCAGCGTAGTCTCGGACTGCAGACTCATCAACCCTATTAGTCATCCACAAATAATAGACAGGAAGCTCTTATGTTCTCTCACGGGTTGGTTATCGGTCTTGAGCACCCATGAGCCCAAGTCTACTATTTGCAACCCTACTAAATGGCCCCCACAATGTGATTCATGTCCTCTCATGGGTTGGTTACCGGTCTTGAGCGCCCACAAATCCCCATTGCTGCCATAGGTCGTTCGGTCTCAATACCCTTCCGAATCGGGTCTAATATAACAGGGTATTCCTAGCCAAACATTGCTAGACCAATCCTAGGTATGTCAACCAGTAGTTAGGGAAAGAGTCAAGGGGCATCATAGGAGAGCGTCCCATACCACCTCCACTGGTGTCCAAAGACAGAAATGCCAATAGGGCATTCCCCATTCCACAACTATGACCTAGGCATTCAAATCACATCATGATTCCATATAGATCACATTCACATTCATATCCACATCATAGTCCAAATCACATTCTCATAATCAATAATCAATTCTAATATGTAATTAACAATATGGACATGCTACTGTAGTTGCAAAAGTATCATGATGTAAAGAAATTGAAACAATAGCAGCTAGGTCATTCATTCATGTCATATTACAATAAGACATGTAAATAAGCATATTGTGAGTTGGAATACTCACCTTGAAATACGAACTTATAGTCTTCAAATAAGAGATCAGAGAACATATCCAAAATCACCTAAACAAACTTGACAAAACATGTATAGGTCATAAGAAACAATTCCCAAAAGATTGCAGTCAAAACGGAGCAAAACTGAGAAAAGTTGTTGTCAGCAGCAGCCTTGGTTGATGGTCCTTGGTTGATGGGATCGACGAAGCAGGATCAACCAAGCAGAATTCAGTACGGGCAGATTACATTGCTTTGGTCATAACTTCTTCGTTTGAAGTCCGATTGATCTGAAATTCGAAAGGGAACCTCACACAAATATACTAAGACTATCTAGCATGAATTGAACATCATCCATGGCCAAAAATCATAACCTTCTAATTTGGGACTTTCTAAATTAGAAACAACATGGTTTCCATAGCAAAACACACCATGGATTCAAAGGGGAATTAGAGGGAACAAGGGTTCAATCTAATGGAATATGAGTAACGTATCAGAGATAAGAATCATCATAAGAATGGATCAATCATGCTAGATAAATAAGATCAAACATGTATTCATGAAGATATCCATGATCTCTTTTAGAAAATCAAATAGGGGAATCATAGCATCATTAGAATGAATGGATTCACAACCTTGAAGATTGTAGAAGAGGTGTTTGCAAGTATGCAATACCATCTTCATAATCACAACAAAAGTAAATCAAATACTAAGAGATTACTAACCTTGAATGAGAGGAATAAAAAATAGAAACTTGCTAGAATGCTTAAATCAATGATCAACATAGAAAGCTAGAATGGCTAGAATGAATGGGAATTCATTCAAAAAGGTAGAATACAATAGATCAGCAGTAGAGACTAAGAATAAACATGTCTAAAATTGATTAGAAGGGAAAACTACAGTAGGATGATCATGATGTCCAAAACTCAATCAAAATCATGACGAATTGAGGAGATTCGCCATATGGCTTCAAGGAATGAATAGAGTGATTGGGGTTCACTCTAAGACACAAGGAAATCAGAGAATAGGTAGTTATAGTAGTGTAATACCTTCTCTAAAATCAAAACAATAAACTAGAATAGTAAGAAGAAGAAACCAGAGAAGAAGGAGATAGAACACCAACTTTGTTGAAGATGAAACAAAATTAGTAACTAGGAGGAATGCTTGGGGATCTTCATTGGCTTGAGGAGGAGGCTCTAGGGTTCTTCCCACGTTCACTAGCAATTGAGAGGCCAAACAATAGGGTTTAACACGAGGTTGCATTATATAGAGGATCCTAAGATCAAAACTTCCAAAAATAAGAAATTCAGCTTTCTGGGCAGCTTTGGTCGATGCCTTGGTTGATGGGATCGACCAAGGAGGATCGGCCAAAGGGTCTTCCTTCATCAAACTTCTAAATTTTGGGTCTTCGCGGTTAAATCCGACACTTGGGCCTATAGCCAACTTAGGGAAAGGCCTAAACTGACTTTCTAGGGTCTTCTAAACCTATCCACACTGAACTTTGGGTCCCACTTATAGGTCTACTACTCACAAGTCACTTCTTTATCCCAAAACAGACAGGATGTCCAAGCTAGGTTTAGGGTTGGATTTCACAGTAGGTCCGAAGACCCGAATTCAAGGTAGGAGACAACTATGGACCCTCTCTATTGAACCCATTGGCTTTGACCTAGAACCAATGGAGATTGATAGTGAAGATTCCATTATGGAAACCTTGATTGATTTTGAGAGGAGATGTAACTTGAATGATGATGGACTTGAGAATGGACTTTGAGTACAGTGTTGACACCTTCAAAAGGTCCTACACAATCAGGTAAAACCCTTTCTTAAGTTGGAAGAGGATCCAAGTGGTAGTTTTGGCTTCCAAGAACCAAAATTCAGCAATTTGACCTAAGGCACTGCTTTGGTCGCCCCAAGTGACCAAAGTAAGTCCAGGGACAGAATAGTCTATTTTGGGGAAATTAGGTTTTTGGAGCCCTATATATTCAAACTTCAATCTAATTTGTACCACTTTGCCTCTTAGCTATTAGAGAACGTGAGAAGAACCCTAGAGCTTCCTCCTTAAGCCCAAAGTTTATTTCAAGCATCCAAGCAAAGTTTCTCCATTGAATCTTCTTCTACAAGGTTGGTATTGGATTATATTCTCTATCGATCTATTTTCTCTACTGTTTCTACTCTTTATTTTGATTGTGAGGAAGGTCTTACACTACTAAAATTACCTAATCTTTGATTCTCATAGTTTTAGGGTGAATTACCATTCACTCTATTAATTATGTAGCTAATACGGTGTGATTTCAATGAAATTACCTAATCTCTGATTCTCATAGTTTTAGGGTGAATTACCATTCACTCTATTATTTCTGTAGACAATACGGTGTGATTTCAATGTTTAACCTAGCATGAAGACTATGATCTATTCGTACGTGAGTTATTTGTCTATTCCTAGGTTGTTTTCTAAGCATGATCTACTGTTTTCTTATCTCTAGAATGAATCCCCATTCATTCTAGTCTTTCCGTGAGAATCCGCAAATTAAGCCTATTATGTGATTTATTAGATTCCTATTCCAATGACCTTGTTTGATGTTTAGATCATCATAGATAGTCTTAATATGTTATTTTAGAATTTTCCTATTAATTTTGGAGTGTTCGGACTTCAAACAAAGAGTTTTCGATCAAAGTTGGAAGTTATTGTTTGTACACAGTACCTTTGGTCGATTGCTTTGGTTGCCCCAGGCTACCAAAGGGCCAAGTTACCAAAGGGAGCCCAGAAGCAACTTTTGCTTGTTTTGTCTCCATTTCATCTCCGATCACTAGGGTTTGTTCCTTATACTTTATACATGTTTGTTTAGGGTTGTTTTGGTGATTTTGGACTTGCTCTTTGATCTCATTCGTTGGAGTTTATGATTCGAATACAAGGTGAGTACGTTTACTCACAATTTGCAAAAATACATGCTTTGATATGTTAGGACTTATATGCATGTGTTAGCTACTGTAGTTATACTTTTTTATATTTTTATACTTAATTAATTACGGTATGCTATTCATGATATGGTTTACATTACTTGTATTGAATGTGATTGATTTGAGTGTGAGTTGGACTATATTGTGATATTTATGGAATCATAATGTGATGTGATTGCCTAAGTTGTGGTTGTGGATTGGGAAATGACCTTTTGGCGTTTCTGTCATTGGACACCAATGGAGGTGGTATGGGATGCTTTCCTATGGTGCCCTTTGGCGCTTTCTACAACTACTGTATGACATACCTAGGTTTGGTTTAGATGAGTTTGGCTAGGGAAACCCTGTCATATCTGACCCTATCAGAAGGGGTATTGAGGCTGAGTGACTCGTGGTAGCAATGGGGATTGGTGGGCGCTCAAGACCGGTAATCAACCCATGAGAGGACACAATCACATTGTGGGGGCCATTCATTGGTAGGGTTGCATATGATAAGCCTGGGCTCATAAGCAATCAAGACCGATAACCAACTCATGAGAGGATATAAGGGCTTCCCGCTTATTATATGTGGATGACCAATAGGGTTAAGAGTCTACATAGCCGAGATGGAGACGGTGACTGTAGGGAGGGAGATACCGAAACAGACTGTTAGGTATGGAAGGGAGGCTATCATACCTGAATGGATTGTCTAGTGCACATAAGGGAGGTATCCGACTCCGAGTAGATGTGAATCATTAGATGACTTGCATTGGGCTAGCTATAACCCTGACACACGCCAATACTCATACCAATGGGGGTGAGCGATAGTGTTGACCTAAACCCCAGCCATAGAATGTTCGAGATGGATGCAGGACCCAATTACCGCGAAGAACCCAAAAGATGTGCTTCAAAGCCGTGAGGGAAGAGTGACTGAGACCTACCCAGAGGAGTAAGGTGTTCTATCTTAATATGTATCTGCCACTAGAGACCAGCATACTTGCATTCGTTGTTTCATATCATTTGCATCATGCTTGTTGTGAACTGCTTCTAGTTGTTTATTGTGATTGAACTACTTGTTGAGTTCTGTTGAGCTCACCCTTCGGGGAACATGTTTTTAGATTCTGTTGTAGGTACCGATGATTTCGAGAACCAAGACTATGAAGCCATGGCGATTGACCGACACTCTATAGTCTATGCAAGGTGTTGGTTGTTACGAAGATAACGGTGAAGATCCCTTGTGTGACTATGAAGCGTACCAGAATTAGTCATATCTTGGAGCTAGTACGACTATTTTTGGATACGAGAGTCTATAAATACCATCATACTTTATTTGGGTTGAAGGAGATGTATGATTGGACATGGATTGATTTTTGACTCCTTAGTCTTTATTCTTTTATACTTTTATCCAGTTGTAATTGCCTAAGAGTTACTTTAGAGTTTTGCTCTACTCTTTCGCATTTGACCTATAGAGTTATTTTTTGCTATACTCTAGTTGCTCTTGGATTGGTATCATTTTATTCCGCACTCTGATTATACTTTGAGATTTATTCTTTGATTAGTTTCTTCATATATTTACACATCGATTATTCATTACTCATGATTGTGTTATTGTGCAATGTTGGTATATGATCGCCCTAAACTTGACCATGGGACTTGTGGATCACACCTCCAGGTATCGCGGTTAGGGTACTGGCTGGGGGAAGGTGACAATTTAGGGCCTCAATTTCACTCCTAGAACAAAAGTACTAGGGGTGGGTTGCTTGATTGCCCTAGGCGACCCACCCAGTTCTGGGGAAAAAATGGTACTTTGGGAAAAGTAATTTTTAAAGCCCTATTTAATGATTTTTCATTCGAAAATGTATCATTATGTTATAAAGCCATCAGAGAACATCAGAGCTCCTCAAGAGAACCCTCTCCAAGGTGAAGGAAGGTGTGGAAAGCATCCGTCAAGGTTTCTGATCGTCGTTTTGCTTTCTAAAAGGTTAGTATTCATCTTCTTCATTCTAGTTCTCTTCTTTTGATTGATTCCTCCTACTGCCAAGACCTAGAAGAAGGTTTCTACTTGCTGTAATGACCTAATTATTCTATCCTCTTTGCTTTAGAGTGAATCCCCCATTCACTTTGGCTCATTTGTGAATCTTGCGGTTAGATTTAGGAGAAGACCTAATATAGGATTCGTTAGGTTTTCTTACTTTTTTCTATCAGTGGGGTATTGATGCCGAGTGACCTATGGCAACGGTATTTGGTTAGTGGGTGCCCAAGAATGCGAGACGCATGAGGGGACACAATATTGTCGTGGGGGTCATTCATTGATAGGCTTGCATATAATAGGCTTGGGCTCGTGGGTGCCTAAGAAGGCGAGAAGCATGAGGGGACATGAGAGCTTCCATCCAATTATATGTGGATGAGCAATAGGGTTAAGAGAAGGCGTAGTCCAAGAAGGAAACATTGACTTTAGATAGGAAAGGATACTGAACCAAGAAGGCAAGAAGCATGAGGGGAAGTATCTAGACCTAGTATGATGTGACTACGTAGATGATTTGCATTGGGCTAGGTATAACCCTAACACACGTCAGTTCTCACGCCAATGGTGTGGTGAGAGAGTGGTGACCTAAACCCCAGCCATGGTGATAGTCTGAGAAAGATGCCTTGACCCCTTACCCGGAATCTCAAGATCGATAATCAACTGGTGAGAGATCAGAGTGATGAGACCTACCAAAAGGAGGCTGGTGTTCTATCTTAATGTGTGTCTGCCATTAGAGTTTAGCATCTGTTAGAGTATAATTGCATACTTGCATTTTGCCTCATGTCATATTGCACCATGTGATGTATTGATTTAGACTGTGATATTGATTATTTGTTTATGAACTACTCGCTAAGTTCTTTTAATCTCACCCTTTGGGGAATTTTGCTTTAGACTTTAGTGCAGATCCAAATGTTACAAAAATCCAAGAATATGAGACATCGACTTCCAATCTGTACTGTGTATAAGATTTTGGGGACTATGACATTCATGGTGAAGAATGTTCATGTCTCGACTGCGCATACCAGAATTTGTTTGATTCACGAGCTGATCTATTCCTTCCATGATACATAGATTTTTGAATTTATAAATTATATTCTACTTAAGGATACATACCTAATGTAACAATTAGGAAATTTTGATTTTCTCTATTCTTTCCAGTTGTATACTTCAAAATTATACCTCACTTCCACACTCTGATTCTGTTTTGAGACCCTTCTGAGATCTTTAACATTTGATTTATTTCTTTAATAATATTGTTACATTGATTTATTCTTGCTCATGATTGAACTATTGTGTGAAATGGTTGGTGATTGTCTGGAGATCTGATCGTGGGCTGTGGAACACACCCCAGGGTATTATGGTGAATGGATACCGACTGGGTGGATGTGACAGTAACGATCTCTTATACTTTTTCATTTTCATCTTTTATAGAAATTGTTTATCTTCTTTTCTATTGAATATATTAAATGTGATTAGGTGTACCTTTTTTTTCCTCCATTATCTTTTATAGAATCCATTAAACACGATTAGATACCGTCTTTTATAACAATTCGTTAAAGAAAAAAATAAAATTTTTATAAAAGAGGGGGATAAGGAGAAAATGAAAATTAAAAACACACCTAATCACATTGACAAGGATAAAATAACATTGAACCGAGTTTGACTGGTTCAGTGGTTGAACCACCAAGTAGCAACAAGGATAAGGAACCCTATAGTTATAGAAAGAAATGTGTCTCTGCGGAATTTGGGATACACAATCGTGCCTTATGAGGAAACCGTAAATTGGATCCGAAAGAGGGGGAAAACCCTACGATCGGACGGCCACCAAAAAGAATCATGAACAAATCTAACAACCAAGAATGACAGGTAAATCCTATATAAACTAGAGGATCATACATTGTGAAGGTATCTGAATTGTTTCCCTCCATTAGCAATATTCAATTAAGCTCTGCAACTAGCCAGAGCTCTGTGGGGATCCATTTGCTAGCTTAACCTTCGGAGGTGGCTTCCGGACCGCGGAGTCGGCCCACGTCTAACCTTGTTTTGTAGGCAAGAGTTAAGGATTCCGAGGGCTAAGTAGTTTTTGGACGCATCATTTGGCACCGTCTGTGGGAAATGCTTCAAAAAAGCCATGGTAGACACCAGATCTACAAGACACCAGAGTTAGAATTTCCAACCTCTTCAAAAGGAAGGTCTTCCTCCTCCAGAGGGAAATCGTGTTCGTGAAGGTGAACTTTGTGAGGAAGAAGAAATAACTAGAGGAGTTTGCCTGAACGATCCTAACGGTGAGGTTCAAATGATTCTAGTCATTCAGGAACAGATGAATCAGAGGTAGGTTCAATTTCTGGAGATGCAGGAAATGCTTCGAACAATGTCCAAATGTCTAGGAGTGAAGCCCAAACCTCCATGATTGTGAGGAAGCAAGAAGGCAGACTCGAAGGATTGAAAGAAGAAATTCTCCAATAAGGGGACGCTCTCCCCCAAGAGAAAGAAACCCTACTGAGGGCCAAAATTTCTGTCAAGAAAGGAACCAAGGCTCACAAGAGGCATAAGAAGAGTGGTCAGAAATAAGGAGGATAACTGAGTTACCAAGGAAAGACTAGCTGGAGGTTCAAGATCGTGCACAAGGGTGTTGAACTGAGACTCTCACCAGGATCGAGTGTGGGGTACGGACACACACATCGGCATCCCAACGCTTGAACCAAGATAGCATTTGAACGATAGGCACTCGGGCAGTATAGATTGACCATGAGTTGGCAAACATACATAAGAAATTGGGACAACTCACTAGGGGCAAAAGGACATATAACATATACTCGATCATCATAATGACCCTGTTTGTGGAGGTAATAGCCAAGTACAAATTCCCCACAATTTCAGGCTTCCAACCTCCTCTCCATTTGATGGATCTGGAGATCCAATAGCCCATTGAGTTACTACCAGCAGAAGATAGCGATTGCTGGCAACTCAGATAAGATCTTGTGTAGAGTGTTTGGGTCTTCACTCATGAGAGTAGCTCAAAAGTGGTTCTTGAACCTACCATCAAGAAGGATTGCTGATTTTGATGAACTTGCTTGAAAGTTTATCTGTTGGTTCTAAAGTGGGATTCAGACTAAGAAGACCGAAGAGACTCTATTCACTATTAAACAAGCAAAGAACTAGTCTATTCGGGATTATCTATAGAGGTTCAACAAGGCTACCATGGAGATCGACTATAAAATCCCATCTAACCCTAACCTAGACACCCTGTTTGTTTTGGATGAAGAAGCGACTTGAATGATGTTTGACCTTGAAGTTGGACCTTAAGTACAGTGTTGATATCTTTGGAAGGTCCTAGGAAGTCATGTCAAACCTTTCCTTAAGTTGGTTGATGGCCCAAGTGTTGGTTTTGACCCTGGAAATCCAAAATTCAGAAAGCTGGAAAAGGGGGAACCTTTGGTCTATCCTCCCTTGGTCGATACCATCAACCAAAGCAGCTCAGGAAACAAAATTGTCTAATTTTGGAAATTTTGGTTAAGTTTCCGTTTCCTTTTATTGCTTTGATTGTTTCTTTTCTGTAATTTATTTTTCTCTAATATCCATTCCCCCGATCGGTGGACTGTAAGCTACGGCAAAGGGTCCACGGTCAAAGTCATTATAATTATACTCCCCTTCCCTAGATCTAGAGCTGACACTCGGATCACTTCCCTTTTATTTTTATTTAATTATTATTCACATTTTTTTTATGCCTTTATTAATTATGCGTTGGTTATGTTTGCTTTATTTTTCGTCTCAATTCGATCGCATTAGATGGATGGATTAGGACCCTTCGTTTAGTTTAATTAAGTAATTAACAAATTTGAATCATTGCACTCTCACATTATCATTAAGAAGTTAATTCTAAAGTGGCATATCTCCTTGAGATTGACCCGTTAGCTACACGATACCGTGCGCTTGCGGTTATTTTTAATTTCATAAACAAAAACCTAATTCTGCATTATTTTAATGTTATACACTACTAGGGATGGTTGCAACGTCAAAAAGCACGTGGAGAAGAAGAAGATCTCGATTTGTGGAGGTTTTCGCAGAGATTTCGTTGACCATTGAACTTGATATGGAGAGTTTATGATCAGACCGGGTTCACACCTGGTCCGACCCTCGACCCCGGTCGAGACGGAGAAAACCGAATCGCTCCCGAGCGAACCGGATCCAGAAGATGGCTTGCTGAAGAAGAAAGATTATTTTGCTGCAAGCGTGCCCTAATCTTACTTATGGATTAGGGTAATCACCCTGATGACAGCAGACTCAAACTGACGGCTGCGGATAATCATCATCAAAGGGATAACTATCACATAACCTAACGGTTATCTCAGGAGTCCTCTACTAGCCCAAACTAGTAGAAGTCTATCACTCAACGGGTCTTATTGATGAGATCCAACGACTACCCGAAGATGGCTCGAGTGCATCCAACGAAGGAGATTCGAAGGTACACTCTATATAAACCTCACTACTATACATGGTGAGGGACGGATCAATTGATCAAGGAGAATACTATCTGAAACTCAGGTTCAGATACATACCGATAGACCTCAACTATCGGCGTCTCCCGCTATCTAGATCACCTTTTCCGTTTCTTCATTCATTAGCTCGTACTTCTAGCAGAGCCGTTTGTGATTAAGTTCATCAACCGACTTAGCCTTCGGAGGTGGACTCCCGACCCCAGCGGTCGGGCCACATCCGACGCTTTTGTTTTGCGAGGACATTACGTGGAGATCCAAGGGTCGAGCAGATTTTGGACCCATCATTTGGCGCCGTCGTGTGGGAAAGACTTGAAAAAGCCATGGTGACTAGATCAGCAGCCGCAGCAGCCGCCGCACAACGCAATTCCGGTGTTCGAGATACCGGGGTGAATAATCCAGATATTCCCCGGAAAGCCAAAATCCTATCGAAGTGGATAAGGGCCAGGGAGGACGTAATCCTCCTGATACAATCCAAGATCAATTGGATCAGTTAAAGATTCAACTCTTGGAGGTGAGCCAAGCACTCCGCTTGCTCACCAGACGAGTGGTTTTGCCACAAGAGCCTGATCAACACGATTCGGGGAGGCGTGCATTGCCACGTGACCAAAGAATGGCTGAAGACCGGAATGTTGATCAGAATTTTCGTGAAGGAGATCGAGGACTTCGGAGGATTGATGATCAACTAAGGCAAGGCGATCGGTTTGATAGACCGCAAGAGAGTACAACTGATTCAAATACAAGGTTGGATTCTGGGGTAAGAACTCACTCACCCATTGTCAGAAGAACCGTTCATGATGATCGAACAGTTCGTGATGATAGAAACGTTCGTGAAGGACGAGCTGTTCGTGATGATCGTGTTAATCGAGGTCGTGATCGTATTGCTGAAGATCACTCGACCCAGATTGGTCAAGAATTGGCCAACATCAATGAGAAGTTAGGGCAATTGGCTAAGGGAAGGATAACTGAGGATATATACTCAGTCATTCGGAAGACTCCTTTTGCTGAGCCAATCGCGGGATATCGGTTTCCCCATAACTTCCGTTTGCCTACCTTCTCAACATTCGATGGCTCCGGAGATCCAATAGCTCACATTGGCTATTACCAACGGGACCATGGCGAGTTTCGGGTAATTCGATGAAATTTTGTGCGGGTTTTCGGATCATCTCTAACTGGAGCGGCACAAAAGTGGTTTTCTAACCTCCCCTCTGGAAGGATCGTAAACTTCGACGAATTGGCACGCCAATTCATAGGGCGATTCCAGAGTGGGATACAAATCAAGAAAACGGAAGAAACCTTGTTTACTGTCAGACAGGGAAAGGACGAATCGATCAGAGAGTTTCTGAAAAGATTCAACAAGGTGACGATGGAGATAGAAAACTTGGATGAACAGGTAGCCAGAACCGCTCTATTCACGGGACTCACAAATCGGAAACTCATGGAGTTATTACTACATGATATACCCACGACTTATGCTTGAGTTGGTACGAGAGATGCCGAAGCGAGGCTAAAGTCATGGAGATTCTAGATGTGCACCAAGGAGATAATAAAGTCTCCAATAAGGAACAAAAGGCTCCTGAGTAGAAGCAGAAGCCAAGGAAGAATGTTCGTGATCGGGTTGGAAGATCCCAACCTTGGCGCCAAAGATCCCCCGGCAGAAGTGAGTACACTCCATTGAATTCTCCTCGGGCCGATATTCTGAATATCCTCAAAAGAAAAAATATTTTGAAGTGGCCGCCTAAAATTCTTTTGAAACCCGGAGAGCGCGCGGGATCGGGAAAAGTATTGCCGATTCCACAAGGACTATGGTCATTACACTAATGACTGTCGTCATACGAAGGCGGATATTGAGAGATTGATATCTCGGGGACATCTGTCCGGTTTTGTTAGCGGGGAGAAGGGAGGAGCCACGTGGGCCACGTGCGGCTGCCCCTAAAAGGAATCGTTCGGTCGATTCGGAACGATCAAGGGAGGCCCCGAAGTCCAAAAAAGGCTAGGAGGTGATTGAAGCTGCTACTCGGTCACCGATCCTTACCATCTTCGGGGGTCCAGAGCCTGAATCATTCCGGAGTTTAAAAACCAAATCCAAATTTGTTGGAGCCGGAGAAGCGCAGAAGCGGAAGAAGCTGAATGGTGAAGATTCTATCACCTTTAGCGAAGAAGACGAGAGAGATGTTTGTTTACCTCACGATGATGCTATAGTCATCAAGGTAGAGATTGCACGGCGGGGAGTGCATAGAGTATTGATTGATACAGGGTCTGCAGCTGACCTAATTTCTTACGAAGTGTATCAAAAATTGAAGGTGGATCAAGATTTGATGAAACCTTCATCAACACACCTATATGGCTTTGCAGGCTCATCTGCAGTGGTGGAAGGATCGGTTCAGTTGGATCTTTCCATTGGAAGTTTTCCCAAAGAAACAATTGTCCGAATCAACTTTCTGGTGGTTCGAGAACTACCAGCTTATAATATGATTCTTGGGCGACCATCTTTATCCAAGATAGGTGCTATTGTTTCGACAAAGCACCTGAAGATAAAATTCCCGACTGATATGGGAATCGGTCAAGTCTCCTCTGACCACAAGATCTCTCGGCAGTGTTATGTTGCCTATTTAAAAGACAAGGAGGGTCCGAAGAAGGTTACTGCCCTCCCCATAGAAATTCGAGATGATCGGGAAGAGACAGAGATGCAAAGGCCCGAACCAGTGGAGAAACTAGAGCAAATCCATTTGTGTACCGAGGATGCGAAAAAGATTACTTATGTCGGGTCCGAAGCAGTGGAAGAGTTTAAAGATGAATTGAAGTTATTTCTTCAACAGAATAAAGATGTATTCGCGTGGTCTGCTGAGGACATGCACAGGATCGATCGTGCCATTGCAGAGCACAAACTCGGATAGACCCTAAGGCGAAACTAGTGATACGAAAAAGAAGAAATTTCTCTATTGAAAAGTATGAAGCCGTTCGGAATGAAGTTGAAAAACTTAAGAATTCTGGTTTCATAGAACCAATCGAGTGCCCAACTTGGTTGGCCAACGTGGTGATGGTGAAAAAGGCGAATGGGAAGTGGAGGATGTGTACAGACTACACGGATCTAAACAAAGCTTGCCCAAAAGATTGTTACCCGTTGCCTCGGATTGACCTCTTGATAGATGCTATCTGCGAGGTATGAAACTTTAAGTTTCATGGATGCCTACTTGGGGTATAATCGGATCCTTATGAATAAGGAAGATGAGAAATGTACGGCTTTTATGACTGATCGTGAAAGCTATTATTACAAGGTCATGCCTTTTGGCCTGAAAAATGCAGGAGCAACATATCAGAGGGCCGTCAACAAGATTTTCAAAGAGCTGATAGGAAAGAACGTTGAAGCATATGTTGACGACATGCTTTGGTGAAAAGCTTTACAAAAGCAAATCACATTGCAGATTTGACTGAGGTTTTCTCAGTACTAAGGAAACATCAAATGAAGTTGAACCCCGAAAAATGTGCCTTTGGAGTCTCCTCGGGCAAATTCTTGGGTTTCATGGTATCACGAGGGGAATTGAGGCAAATCCAGCCAAAATACAAGCTCGATTGATATGGAGGCTCCCAAAACCGTTCGGGATGTACAATGTTTGATAGGGAGAGTTGCTTTGCCTTAAATCGATTTATCTCCAAGTGCGGAGAGAAATGTTTGCCTTTCTTCAAGGCACTTAAAGACCCGAAGGGCGGTAAGGAAGCAAAGTGGACTGAAGAGTGCCGTAAAGCTTTTGAGGAATTAAAAGCTGCACTTGGACAACCACCGATCTTGTCCGAAGGAGCAGAAGGGGGAAATATTACAGCTATATCTAGCGACATCCCTTTCCGCGGTCGGTGCAAGTACTTGTTCGGGAGAAAAATAAGAAACAGTGGCCGATTTACTATGTAAGCCACGTGTTGCTTTGGATGCGGAGACGAGATATTCGCAGATTGAGAAGCGTGCTCTGGCTCTCATGATGGCCGCCGGAAGCTAAGGCCATATTTTCGGGCTCATCCAATTGAGGTATTTACAACTTTTCCTCTTAGTAAAGTTCTTAACAAACCTGATTTGTCTAGAAGGATGGTATCCTGGTCGGTTGAGCTAAGTGAGTTCCAAGTGAGCTTTAAGCCCGAGGACTGCAATCAAGGCTCAAGCATTAGCCGACTTTGTAGTAGAAACTATCGCACCAATGGAACCCACTATTGAAGATCCCATTATACCAACCACTTGGGAGGTATATGTCGATGGTTCGAGTAATAAAGATGGAGCAGCGCTGGAATTCTATTAAAAAGTCCGGCGGGATTCATTATTCGATATGCTTTGAGATTCGCATTTGATGCGAGTAATAACGAAGCGGAGTACGAGGCCCTAATAGCAGGACTTCGGTTGTCAAAGGCATTAGCTATTGCAGATGTTACTATTTATAGTGACTCTCGGCTTATAGTCAACCAAGTCCAGGGGGAGTATGGCATTAAAGAACCACGCTTGCAAAAATATCGGGAGATAGTGCGGGCATTTCAGAACCAATTTCGGAATTTGAAGATATCTCGGATTTCGAGGAATGAAAATTCGATGGTGGAGATGAGCTATCCCGACTAGCCAATGCCAAGGAAAAGAATCTAGACCCTTCGGTCTATATTGAAGAGGTAACTTTTCCAAGTTATCATGAGAAAGAAATTTCTTATATTGAAGCGGAACGTTCTTTGGATGGATCCAATAATTGAATATCTAAGAGATGACAAGTTACACGAGGATCCAGTAGAAGCAAGGTTGATCAAGATTCGATCAGCTAGATTTGTCATTCGGAATGGGAGACTATATAAAAGATCTTATGCGGGACCCCTTATGAGATGTATAGGCCCCGAAGGAGCAAACTTAGCTTTGGCTGAGGTTCATGAAGGAATTTGTGGCGCTCACATGGGTGGCAGAGCCCTGGCCCACAAAATTCTAAGATTGGGGTTATATTGGCCTAAGATCCAAGAAGCTGCTATGGACTACGTTCGTCGATGTAGTAACTGTCAAATTCATGCTACAGTATCAAAGTGCCCGGCGGAGATTATGACTTCAATTCTAAATCCCATTCCCTTTGCAATGTGGGGAATTGATATCATGGGCAAATTCACCAAGGCATCGGGCGGACGAGAATATATCGATAGTAGCAATTGATTACTTCACGAAATGGGTAGAAGCCGAGTGCATCTGGCGACAATTCTTGAGAAAAAGTGGAGAAATTTGTGCTTGAATCAATCATATATCGCTTTGGGATTCCAAAGATAATTGTCATCGACCATGGTACTCGGTTCGACTGTCCACAATTTGAGCAATTCTGTGGAACATATATGATCGAGCATCGTATGTCCTCAGTGGCATACCCCCAAAGCAATGGCCGGGTAGAGGTTACTAACCGAACGCTCTTGGAAGGAATAAAGAGAAGACTCGAAGCCGACAAAGCTTCTTGGGTCGAAGAACTATATAATGTCTTGTGGGCTTATAGAACTACGGTTCGGACACCTACGGGAGAAACTCCATTCAGGTTGGCATATGGATCCGAAGCATTGGCACCGGTGGAGATAATGGCAGGGGACGTTAAGGGATCGTGAGTTTGAGGAAAAAGCAAATGAACAAGGACTGCTTGATAGTCTTGATTTGTTGGATGAAGTTCGGGCAAAGGCAATAGCACGAACTCAACATTATCAAAGAAGGATAGCGTCTCATTATAATACTTGAGTGAAGAATCGTCGGTACTTAGCCGGAGATTTGGTGTTAAGAAACACCCTAGCTTCCGACCCGCGTCACCAAAGAAAGTTGGACCCTTCCTGGGAAGGACCTTATATGGTTGTGAAACCGGTCGGTTCGAGGAGCTTACAAGCTGAAGAACATTGATTCCCAGAAAGAATTGGATCGTTCGTGGAATGCTAGGCATCTCAAAAAGTTTTATCCTTGAAGATGATTTCAATTTTGTTCGCGATGTAATCATTTTCAACTCAATCAATGCAATTTTTGGTTTTCAACAAACTATCTTTTGATTGGGGGGCATCATACACCACATTCAAGAACAAGATCCAACTATAAGGCATCGGATGAAAATTCGTGTGGGTCCTTCAACACTTCAACACTTATGGAAAATCTTTCGAACTTTCTTAAGTCGGGGCATCGGATGAAAATCCGAGTGAGTTCCTTTTGCAAGGCGTCGGTTTAATACCCGAGTAAGTTCCTTCGAGACTTATTGAATTTTTGAATTATCCTTAAGTATAAGGCATCGGTTTAAAACCCGAGTGAGTTCCTTCTCAGACTTATTGTATTTCTCCGGAAATCCTTAAGTATAAGGCATCGGTTTAAAACCCGAGTGAGTTCCTTCTCAGACTTATTGTATTTCTCCGGAAATCCTTAAGTATAAGGCATCGGTTTAAAACCCGAGTGAGTTCCTTCTCAGACTTATTGTATTTCTCCGGAAATCCTTAAGTGTAGGCATTGTTTCGGACAACTAAGACCTAATACAACACGACGATTCAAGTGACTAGCAAAGTTCAAGATAAAGTAATTTCTTATTTCTTGGGAAGATCCAAAGAGGCCAGCATCAAAACAATTACAAGAGCTGGATACAATCTCGATCAAAGAAGAAGGTCATTACAGTGTGTTGTTAACAAGTTATACAAGATCGATGCGACTTTGCTAGAACAAACATATGAGTCAACCATTGAGAAGAGTCAAGGAAAAGAAGAGAAGAAATGAGGATTACAAAAATATTCCAATATTCGGAAAATCCTCTGCAATTTCATACTCTTTGCCCGACTTGTCCGGGAGAAAAATGGTCCTCGACCAAACTCGCATTCGGCACAAGCTCGTCATAATTGATTTCTTCCGGCGGAGAATAAACAGGAGAATCTTCCAGATTTTGCATAATATCTGGATCGGAAGGTGGAGGATCAATCTTATCCTTGGTCCGATCGGGAGGAGGAATACCCGGGTTGGTAAATACTTCGGGATGGCAAACAAGACTTGTAGGGAGTCGTATCAAAATGAGGATCTTTCCTTAGTATTGATTCCCATACTTCGTTCTCACCATCCCGACGCCTTGCAAGTTGTAAGCATTCAACATATCAACAAAAGGCTTACTTGTGTAAATACTTGAAGACACGAGCTCTGCGAACATCGGTTGGAAGGGATTCGGGCAAAGGAACGACGGCTTGCCTTTCGGGTAATGTTTCAGATCCTTTAGCTCCCGACTTTCCAACTGTCCGTTCCGATCACCGGATCTTCTCCCTGGCATCATCCAAATCCGACCGAAGACGACCAATCATTGAATTCTTTTCTCCCGCCACCTCCCAAGCTAGATTCCGAAGGCGAGCAATCTCAACATCTTTAGCTTCAGAGATTCCCTGAAGCCTAGAAACTTCATTGCTCAACCTCTCGAGTCTAGTAACTTGCTTCCACTTGGTTGTGGAAGTTACAAGAAGACTCCCGCAAACAACTTTCGAGTTAGCGAGGAGCGGGAAAAGTAATTTTTCCAAATCGGAGGAAAATGAAGAAAGATTTACATCACCGGTGACTTCGTAAAGACTTCATCCGGAAGTTTGGAAAGAAGCTGCGCTCTCGAAGTCATTCGAGCAGCGGTACACCATTCCAACGCTCTGTCAAACTCGTTTGACACTAATTCAAAGCGAAGGATGAGAAGGATGAGCTACATCAAGAGAAGGACGAACTACACCAAGAGAAGGATGAGCTGCATCACTTGTCATCCGACGGCGCTTCCTGGTGGCAAAATCCTCCAACTCAGAAGAAGAGGAGGAGGATGCCAAACAAGCATTGGAGTTAGAAATAGGAGCAGCACCTGCTGGGGCCACACCTTCATCAGACGCCAACATAGTTGCCTCAGATGCCCGAAGAGTCTCCTTCGGGGGTGCACCAACAGGCTCACCAGCAGGATTGCCGCCAGCACCATCAGCAACGGAGTGATCAAGATCTTCCTGGGAAAGACAAGCGGTCACTTCGGGCAAAGAAGGCGCAGGGACGGCATCAACAGAAGCTGCAGGAATCTGACTTGAAGATTCACCGCCAGCAGTCGCCTTACGCTTGGAGGATTCACTAGCTGAAACCACCGTACTGGCCCCAATCACCACCGACGGAACGCTATTCTTGCGAGATTTTGCTCTGATAAAGTCTGGGTTGATCTTGGGAGCCACTATACAAAAAAACAAACAGCCGTATCAGTATAGAAATAAAACGACAGCAAAAGTGGGGAAACCCTAGTTTTCTAAAGCTTCTGACAGACCAACAAACTAAACCCCAAGTATAACTACTATGCAGTTTACTTTGGGGGGAAGAGGGGAAAGAGATGAGAAATCAAAAAACTCACTTGTTCAGAAATGGATAGAGCTGTCGTTGAAGTATGAGGAATACGGAGGCAGGCCGAAGGATGAAAGGTTGCTTTGGCACTTTAGCAAATCTATCTTGCAGAAGTCAAGATAGATGGAGGGTACCCACGAAGGCTTTAAATAGCCTCAGGTATAAGACGACGGTTGAAGGCTAAGGACAACCGACGACCCAGATCGAAACGACGCTTCGAAATCCGTAAAAAGCAAGATCAACGGTCGAAGGGATGCCACATGGAAACATGTGGAAGCGAGCACCTGATGCAGAGAAACCTCCAATCGTCGCACTGCCATTAAAATAATGGAGGTATTTCCGATTCATTGGAAACAGTGAATGGAACACAAAACCAGGAAAACGTTTGAACTTCGCAGAAGGGAAACGTGCGGACTTTGCAATAAATGAAGTAGTGGGGAAGATTAACGCATCTTCCCGAAACGCATCTTCACAATATTTCTACAAGATCATTATTCGGCGAGGAATGAAGAGTTAAGTGATAAGTTTTATCATTAATACTTTGATATTCAAGGCAATACTTCGGCAAGAGATGGGGAAATTTTGAGACCAATATGAGTAAAGAAATATCTATTCATTAAAATGAGGGTACATCTTTACAAAAGGACAACGCCCTAAGCCTTTTCTTCATTGTTGCCCGAAGGACCCTGGTCGGGATGACTTTTCTCAGGATCCTGAGAAGAGCATTCCTCAAGAATGTCATCGGCTGAATCCTCTACAGCAACAACTTGAGACTCGGCTTGTGATTTCTCCTCTGGAAGTGCCGGCTCGTCATCTAGATATGCCTCATATTGAGGGTCAGCTGGAAAAGGATCATCTACTCCCACGGGCCCGGTCGGGAGATCCATACCAACTTTCCCGAAGACCTGCGGGTGGCATACCTCACGAAAAGGAGCGAGTGTCGAAGTCGGGGATCGTTCTAAGGATCTGCTCCCAAACGTCGTTCTGCCCCATGCGGTAAGCCTGAATGTTGTAGAAACCTAGCAATTTGGAGAAAGGTACACTGTTCAGGTATTTCCGGATGCACTCCTTCCGAAGGTTTGGCTTGATATGCTCAGGCTTGCTAGGGATTGCCAACTTCAGATGATCTTCGAGATCCCTACTCTTAACTTCAAGGCGGTCACCAAACAACGTGGCAGCTGCCTTTTGCTTCCTGGCCTCGCGCTCGGCAGCAAAGACGCGAATTCTTGAAGCTTCAAGGGCTTCCTTGAGGGAGGTCACTTCTTCCTCATGCTTTTTTGCAACTCTACAAGAGCTGCGGTCAGCTGGTCTATTTCGGAATTGGCCTTGGCCAATTTCTCTTCACAAGTTTGCGGCAAGGAGCTGAGTGCGACCAACACGGCTCAAAGCTTCCATGTGTTGATAAAAGCTCAACACAGCATTCCTGGGAAGACAGAAGATATCAGAAGAAGTCATAAGAAATTATGAGAACATAAATAAGCGAGAAGACCGTTACCTTGTAGATTGACTCACAAGGGAAGTGTCATCCAGGGCTTCAAACTCCTGGCGATCAGAAGGAGCAAGACTGAGAGAGCTCCACTCAGCAGCTTTCTCAGGATCCCGAGTGACCCTGTCGGTCATCTTCAGGGTCCACTGGGGGAGGAAGACTTCCTCACCATCCGTCGAAGCTTTGGATTTTTTGTTGGAGGGAGCATCAATTGTGTCATGCCTCCTCTTGGTTCGGACGGAGGAGGAGACGGTGGCCCTCTCCACCATTGGTTTCTTCCCTTTGCCCGAAGCATCAGCTACATGCCTGATATTCCTGATACCCTTGTAAGAGGGGTCGGGAGAGGGAAGAGAAGCCTCTTGATCTGCAGTCAAGACCCTGGGAGATCGTTGTTCGGCTGTCACAACGGCTCTAGCGGCCTTCACCCGCAGACTTTCAGGGTTCGTTCTGGGAGGCACTGCAAAGAAGAAGGACAAGAATTAGAATTCAAGACATTTCACTTCAGTCAAATCAAAGGATGATGGTTAGAAGCTCACAATGAGCCAAGGCCCAGTACTGAAGGATGGAGTTATACTCCATTTCATATCCATGTATCTTTTGATACCACGGAATGGATTTGATCTTCCTGATGGCCGCCTCGTCTTCTTTGGATAAGGGAAGGCCCCGGTTACTTTCGGACGAAGAAGTAAACCTCCTCCAGGTGGTCGGGAAGTTAAGATCTGATGGAGGCGCTCGACAGAAAAAATATCGTTCGCGCCATCTTTTGTGGTTAGAAGGGCAAGTTCCTTTGGCGAGGATGCTGCCCCTCCAATCAAGTTCAGCCCTATTGCGTTTGGAAAGAAAGACCCATCCGGGAGGATGGGAGATAGAAAGAACATGAAAATGTACAAAAAGATAAAGAGATGGCGTGATGCCAAGCTCAAAACACAAACCCAAGAAGCCGACGATGAGACGCCAGCTATTGGGGAGGAGCATTCCGGGACAAATGTTCCAGTGATTCAAAACTGCGGAAAATAAAGGATTAAAAAAGGGAAAGCGAACCCCGCTTTCCAGTGTATCTATGTATAGAGAAAATTCACCCGAAAGGGATGAATCAACCCTTTCATCAGGGTGGGGAGCCCTAACCTGATATGAGGAAGGAAGGTCAAAATCTTGAACAGCAGAAAGAAGAGTTTCTCCATTATAAATGGAGGGGAATGCAGAGCAGTGCCCACTATTGGACCCGGAGGTTTGAGGTTGCCTGGAGGAATCAACGATCTTGGAAGATCCGGACTCGACAAGGACGGGGAGAAGTTTTGGTTTTTCTTTCAAAACCTTTTTGAGAAACTTCAGCGAACTCCGCCGGAGAGGACGGTTAGGGTTTTGTTATCACTATCCGACTGTTCGGGGGCAGGAGAAGCAAAAGCATCACTGCTATCACCAGCATGGGGCACTAAAGAAGCCCTATCGTCCGCCATTACTCGTTTCAGTAAACTACAAAAAGAAAAGATCAGTAAACTTACTGATTCAGTGAGACGGAAGCTTGAGAGCGAGGAAGGCGCGAAGCGAGACGACAAAGGTTCAAATTCCGGATAGGAAGAATGAAACCTACGAAGACAACGAACCGCTTTTAAAACTCCCACACGAGTGTTCGGGAATCTGAACGATCGAGATTGATTCAAAATTGACGATCAAGATTGAAAGACGTTTTGAAAGTTTGAACTCACGAATCCGAAATAGGCGTTTGGAAACCGTCGCTTGGATGACGTGAGCCACGACAGATCAACTGCAACGGAGACATGTGGCCTTACACTCACAACGCTCGAGGAAAAGTGACCACCGCATTAAATGTGATATGACATTTAATGAAGCACGCGAGAGATCATCACTCGACGACGAACCCGATTAAAAACCAAACCCTCGGGATCAACCGAACGCTTAGTGCGGGGGCTCGTGATATGGAGAGTTTATAATCAGACCGGGTTCACACCTGGTCCGACCCTCGACCCCGGTCGAGACGGAGAAAACCGAATGGCTCCCGAGCGAACCGGATCCAGAAGATGGCTTGCTGAAGAAGAAAGATTATTCTGCTGCAAGCGTGCCCTAATCTTACTTATGGATTAGGGTAATCACCCTGATGACATCAGACTCAAACTGACGGCTGCGGATAATCATCATCAAAGGGATAACTATCGCATAACCTAACGGTTATCTCAGGAGTCCTCTACTAGCCCAAACTAGTAGAAGTCTATCGCTCAACGGGTCTTATTGATGAGATCCAACGACTACCCGAAGATGGCTCGAGTGCATCCAACGAAGGAGATTCGAAGGTACACTCTATATAAACCTCACTACTATACATGGTGAGGGACGGATCAATTGATCAAGGAGAATACTATCTGAAACTCAGGTTCAGATACATACTGATAGACCTCAACTATCAGCGTCCTGCTATCTAGATCACCTTTCCCGTTTCTTCATTCATTAGCTCTGTACTTCTAGCAGAGCCGTTTGTGATTAAGTTCATCAACTGACTTAGCCTTCGGAGGTGGACTCCCGACCCCAGCGGTCGGGCCACATCTGACGCTTTTGTTTTGCAGGACATTACATGGAGATCCAAGGGCTGAGCAAATTTTGGACGCATCAGAACTATAGAGAAGGATAGTTAGACTAATCTCTTATTCTATTAATTTCTTCACTTTAGAGGGTAGTTTTTTCTTTCAAATCCTTGTAGAAATTGATTGGAGATGAAGAATATTTATTACTTCGTTTTTGATCAGATCGTCGGGAGAATAGATCTCATATCTATTTTAATGGCAATTACTTCCAAAGAGAGTTATTAATCCTCAGATCCATGAAGAATTTAGTATTTTTGTTTCTTGAGATTGAAGAGGCTTCTATGGTGCTCTAAGAATTCTTAGCTTGAGAAATCAAGGGTTATGATATGGGACATTGTCTTTGGTGTGCTTCCCATCACCTTTCATAGTTGTTGTCCTTCATGACTAAGGTCTAGAAGCATGGTTAGGTACCCATACATGCCACTACCCTTTTGGAAGGGGTATTGAAGCTGAGTGACCTATGATGACAGTGACATGGTCCTGTGGGTGTCCAGTTGAGGTAAGCAGTTCGTGAGGAGTGACAGTGGCTCACTTTATCATGCAGTAGTAGGGTTGCATATGTTGAGGGCTAGGCTCATGAGGTAAGCAGTTCATGAGGAGTGACAGTGGCTCACTTTATCACGCAGTAGTAGGGTTGCATATGTTGAGGGCTAGGCTCATGGGAGTCCAAAAGACGGCTTGGGTGTCGTGAGGAGACATGAGAGACATCTGCCCTAGTATACGTGGATGACCATAAGGTTAAGGAAAGTTGTCCAATAGAGGTAATCAGTCTATGATGATATGCATTCCTAGGTGGAGAAGGATACTAGACCAATTGAACCCTTCAGAAACCTTAGGCATCGTCTGTTTGCAAAGGTGTAGTGGGAAAATATTGGCCCCATATATAATGGGGTGAGGGAGAAGGAAAGGAAAGGAAAAAGTTTGTGGAAAAGTGTTAAATGTGGGTCCCACTTTGTTGTTTTCCACACTTTTCCACAAAATTCGACCTATTTTGTGAGGTTTATGGGAAAGTTAGCATGCCACCTCAGTAGATATTTTCTGCCAACTTTCCCACCCCAATGAACCAAACAGGCCACCCTTTGGGATTTCATGGAAAATTTTGTTTTTTCAAACTTTTCCCACCCCAACTTTATTTTGGCAAACAAACGATGCCTTAGGGTTATTTTGGGACTTCTGAAACTTACAAAGATGCCACATTATTAGTTAATTAACGAAACTTAAAGGGTAGGGGGAAAACAATAATTTCAAGTAGTCAAAGGTAAGATTAGTAATTTCAAGAAGTACAGAGAATAAGATAATAATTAAGCCAT
Organism: Hakea prostrata; assembly: GCF_041222555.1. NCBI lineage: Eukaryota > Viridiplantae > Streptophyta > Magnoliopsida > Proteales > Proteaceae > Hakea > Hakea prostrata. The sequence continues at coordinate 51,429,495 of NC_142607.1, read as the reverse complement.
TGTGCAAGCGGTGTCAATAATTATCCCTACAATAAATGGTTATCTTGTTAGCTAAAAAGCCTAATGATAACTTTTGTACTATAAATTTTAGGAAATTTTCAGGACCCCTTGAGGTTTGACTCAAGTCATTTTTAACCTATAAAAAAAAACACATCTTGCATTGGCCTCCGTTGTGGTATCCAAAAAATCTAGTTATGGATACACAATCACTTTTATGACCAAAATACCCTTATGGTTTTTCAATAGAAAATTTTACGTTGGAATCCTATTTTTGGGCTAAAACTCGAGTTGGGTCCCTATTGTTACCAAAATTATGTTCGGTTCTACCTGAAACCACATGGATGTGAACATCCGATATGAAATGACTATATCGCCATCATCTTAAATTAAAATAAATGAAATTACAATTTTATCCCCATACCGCTGATCTCAAAAACCGTATAGGCAGTTGATTCACCCATCTTCTTCCTTCACCTACCACCGGCCCCATCGGAAACCACCCACCACAAAAAAAATGCAAAAATGAATGCCATCGCCCCCAACTTAACCTTGCCGGAAATCATCCGTTGGAAAGTTGTTTGTGATGAACATGGCATAGATCCAACCTAAGGGTGGCGCTCGATTTATGTTTAAGGTGCATATAAAGGTTTATAATATAGTTTACCTTCTATGGTGAAGAAAAGAAAGAGGTTTCTATGGCTTCTTAGGGCCTAGGATCCTTTTGATAACTCAGCTAGGTGCTTATGCTTTGTTTTTGGAAGGGGAAACACATTTGTAGGTATTTGATAAAACTTGCTTTTGGAAGCAAAATCACTATTACCAGAATTTAGTAGAGTTCTTTTTTGTTTAGAATGTCAAATTCCATGAATACCACCCTTGTTTAAAGTCTTTCACTTAAACCTAGCCGCCCATAAACAGACACAATAACATCAAAATTGTTTCTTGAAGTAGAATTTTTCCTAAATTTCAACTTAAGTTTCAAAAATTACCCAAAATTAACAAACAATTTTATTTGATGGTTTTTGGTTGATTTTTTAAATTTCTTGAAACAAGAAAATTGGTTTTCGGTGAATTATCGAAGGGGTCCTGAATTTCCAAATCTGAAAAGGCATTTGATTCTATGGACTTGGTGGAATTCCTTCAATTTGATCTATATCAAATTCCCACCTATCTAAAGCAGATATCTATAATCCCGAGTTTGAAGGAAGCCTAAGATCTTGCGAGAAAAACAAGGAAATTTGAAAAGAGATTTTTTTTTTGTGTAACTCATTGTTAAAGTTGTCACACCCCACTCGCCGGTCTCGGTTACCTGCCAGACAACCCATGGGTGCGATCCATCATAGGATCCACGGTCTTACCCATCAATAATAATCAATGCAAGAAATAGATAATCAAGAATAACAGCAAGTTCAAATAATTAATCAAAAGGATTACAGGAGTTTTTTTTGTGTAACTCATTGTTAAAGTTGTCACACCCCACCCGCCGGTCTCGGTTACCTGCCAGACAACCCATGGGTGCGATCCATCATAGGATCCACGGTCTTACCCATCAATAATAATCAATGCAAGAAATAGATAATCAAGAATAATAGCAAGTTCAAATAATTAATCAAAAGGATTACAGGTGTCACATCCCGCCCTAAATCCACCCAAAGGGTACCCTATCTGGGTTACTCGGGAGTGATCCACAGCCCAACAGATCCAGTTTAGGAACGATCATATCCACTTATCACAATAATATAATCAAAAGCAAGAACAATTTATAGTATTCAAGTAATCTAATAATAAAATTTAAGAAATGATCACAGAAGGATCACAACGAACATCAGAGTGCGGAATAATAAGTACCAAATCAAAAGACAACTGTGCGGAAGGTAGATCGAAATAAGGTAAAGGTTACAACCAAATCTCCAAAGAAGGAAAATAAAAAGGTAAGCAACTAAGTTACAGTTTCTTCTAACTTATACAATGTCTCCTCAATAACATAATCATAAGAAACTAAGCCAGGCTGGATCTACTCCTGACAAAAATGAGTCTTGAACTGATAGCCTTCACCGATGTAGTCACCGTAGCCAAAGTGGTATGAGTCACCAACTTAGTCCTCAAAGTGTTGACCGTCACGAGTCCAACAGAGGAGTACCTGCAGAAAAGTCTAACAAAATATGTTGCAAAAGGAGTGAGTTCAAAAGAACCCAGCAAGGAAAGTTATTCCATAATACATAAGCCATATGATATCAATCATGAACCGATGCAGATGATATGAGACATAAGATGCAAATATGATTCTAACTCTAAGTATGCTGGTCTCTATGGTAGACATGCTTTAAGTCATAGCACCATACTTCTTTAGGTAGTCTCAGTCACTCATCACCGGGGAAGTTGGGTCCCGCATCCCTCTCGGACAAATCCATGGTTGGGGGTTTCGGTCACCACTCTCTCACATCACCATTTGGTCTAAGTATTGGCGCATGTCAAAGTAAAGCCTAGCCCAATGCAAGTCATCTACTTAGTCATATCATGTCGAGTTCCGGATACGTCCATTCCTCCCCTCTCGGGATCCTTTCCGGTATCCTTCACACTAGAGTCACGGATATTACTCACCGGACTCATCAACCCTATTGGTCATCCACAAATGGTAAACGGGAAGCTCTCACGTCCCTCACGGATCATTTCACCGGTCTTGAGTGCCCGTGAGCCCAAGTCTAGCCATTTGCAACCCTACCAATAAATGGCCCCTTCCGGGTATCCGCAATGCAATTTATGTCCTCTCACGGAGTGGTTACCGGTCTTGAGCGCCCACAAATCCACACTACTACCACGGGTCGTTCGGTCTCAATGCCCTTCCGATTCGGGTCCGATATGACAGGGCATCCTAGCCATACATCTAGACAAGTCCTATGTATGTCATCCAATGATCCAGAAAGCGTCGATGGGCACTCGGAGAACATCCCAACCACCCTCGATGCCAAGGACGAAGTACCAGAGGGCACCCCCAACCCAAACAACCTAAGCAATCACATGCATTCATCCATTACATATCAACAATACATTATCATATTGAAAACATGTCATAACATCTCATAATACAAATATAAATAAATGACAAGAATAAGTAAACATGATAAATCAAGTAATAAGCATGGGACGCATAAGGTAACACAGAGTCATATGATGTCTAAAATCAATTAATAAGTTAAGTCTACAAGTACCAACAGCAAGGAAAAGTCATACAGCCATGTTATATGGCAAAACCACCTACCTCAAATTGTGAAGAAGATGATCCGAAGTCACAAGAGAATGGTCCAACTATAGTCTTAAAACCCTAAACAAACATATATGAAGGATTAGAGAAGAAATCAAAACAATCGGAGATCGAACGGATCAAAACCGGCAAAAGTTCGACAAGAACCTGTTGGGATACATTGGCGATAGTATCGACCAAAGGCATCGACCAAAAGAACGAGACAAAGGGGGGGGCCAAAAGGGGGCCGGACGAACGAAACGGGAAAGCAAAACAAAAGAGAACAAACAAAGAAAAACACCAAGGCAAAAGAAACCCAAAGGCAACAAGTCAAGAGTGAACAGGCAGGCACGGGTTTGGCTCAAAATTGGTTGGGTCTCGGATCGATACGAAACTTGGAGGGATGCTAAGAATAGTAGCAGGAGACTACGAGCAAGAATTAACATGATCCAATGGTGAATTGAAAACCCCCAATTTGAGGTCCTAGGTTCAAACTTGCAAGAATCATGTTCTTCAATGAAATCAATTGCAATTGCAAGAGAACTTAGGAATTTAAGCAATAGAATGATGAACAACAGAATATAAACAATTACTAACATATAATCAGACCTAATTGAAAGAGAAAATCAGATTAAGAGATGAATTCATGTTGTAAAGAAGAGGAAAATCAAAATAAGAAAGCAAGAACATCATGTATGAGAATCATAGCATGGAAAGAATGAAGAGAGGTTTAATCAACCCAAGAGAGCTGTAGAAGAGGTGGTTGCAAGGTTGCAGCACCTTCTCCACGAACTCAGTAGCAAGAACAAGATGAGGTAGAAGTAGATTAGAGAGAGAGTGAGAGATTACATACCTTGGAGAAGAGATTAGAGAAGAGAAACAATGATTCTGAGAAGATCATCACCCAAGCCAAGGAGGAGCCAGAGGAGCTCCCACGTTCTCAGATGTTGAAATGAGTGAAATAATGATTTAGGTTCGAGGTTTCACTTAAAAGGACAAAGGAATATCCAAAAAGCATATTTTTCACGATCGGGCTTGTTTTGGTCGATACCGGTGAAGACACAAAGACGACCAACAGCAGTTCAACAGAATTCTCAGGAATAGTTCAGCAACCAACAGGGATTCGGAAGGCTATACAAGGTCAAATTGAGTGAGGTTTTCTCCTACAAGTCAATAAAGAAGTCTATTTCCAGAAATACCTTTGGATCAAGCATGGGAATTCATTAGGTCTACCAACTAAGCTCACCTTCCGATGCGCAAGCAGGATTGCCAGACATAGTTCAGCAACCGGACAGGGATTTGGAAGGCATATGGGGTCAAATTGGGTGGGGTTTTCTCCTACAAGTCCATCAAGAAGTCTAGTTTCAGGAAATACTTTGGATTGTGCACAGGTGTTCATTAGGTCTACCAATAATTCACCCCTCTTCGGTGCGCAGATTCAAAACTAACACCGACAACGCCTCAAGTGAGGGGCACATCCAATGTCCATGGGCTGGGCTCCGACACCAAATCATCAACCAAAAGGGTATACAAGGACTTTTCCCACCACGGGTCATTGGATCAACAGACAATACAACTCCGGGCCGGGTCAAGGTAAGGATAAGGCCGGACATGGCCTCCTAAGGCTTTCAAGGATAACAACATTGAAATCAAGGTCCAACTTCAAGGTCTAACATTAAACAAGTCTCTTTATCCCAAAACAAATAGGGTACCCGGCAGGTTTGGGCTGGATGTCACATTCTCACCCCTAAAATAATCGCCCGAAATTGGGAGAGTACAGGATTCTAAGGAGATGGAGGACATTGCATCTTGACTCTTCTCCCAAAATCTTCGGAAAACAATTAACAATAAAACTTTGTAAGAAAACAAGGGATAAATCTAGCATGCCTTGAAATCAAATCAAAAGTATGATAATGGCTCATGAAGACTCACAAGGATCATGGCAAAGAACAATATGAAGATCATAAAACCCAAGAATGAAAGGAGATTGTCGAAGAGATGGTTGCAAGGATGCAAATCTTCTTCATAGTCTCAATCACAAAGAATAAAACATAGTAAGAGTAAAGTAAGATCATGGCTTATGAAGATTCATAAGGACATGGTAAAGATCAATATGAAGATCATAAAACCCAAAAAAATGAAAAGAGAGTAAAGAGATGGTTGCAAGGATGCAGATCCCAAATCCAATCACAAAGGGAAAACATAGTAAAAGAGATCAATACAATACAAGAGAGATACTAACCTGATGAGGAACAGGGGATGAAAAGCTGAAGTCTTGAAATAAAGAAGGAATAACAAATCATGAAGATACACTGATTCCCCGAAATCATCAGGGGGAAAACACAAGGTAAGGGGAGGAGGTCCACCAGAACAGCAGGGATAGGAGGAATCATGGGAAACAAGACACCCCCACAAAGGAAAAAAAGGCACAAGAAGAAATGAGAGGAGAAAAGACAGCCGGGGTGAAACCAAACAAAACAGGCAACCAACGACGGACAGAGAATAAACGAAAAGCATATGGTAGGTATGGATTTGGCACAGTAGCAAGGTTAGGATTAGGCGGGATTTCACAACAGAGTCCAAATACTCCAAAGAATGAATCAAAGGAAAGAATCAAAAGAATGTGATCAAGTTCAAGAATTAACGAGTTCAACGGAAGCAATAAAATAAACTAAATTATCTTCTTTCCAGTAGACTTTTCTAAAGCTATGGACTTCTCTTCTAAAATAACAAGATAGGGAGTTCTCCAGTTCTTCTCCAGGGACTTCTCAAAATGTCTAACGATTTGCCTTCTCCGACCATCAATAAGTGCTATAAGCGCACTCCAAGCATCAACAAGAGGCTTCGTGGACCACATTTCTGTCTCCCATTGATGGTGCCACATCCTCTTCAAATAAGAGGTTGGACCCGTGTGGAACTTCTCCGGTTTCTGACGACGTACTACCATTTGTACAATTTAATATAACATATAAAGAAAAGAAATGAATTATGACGAACTCAATAAGGATAACACATTTCTCATACATATGTCAACATCATCAGTAATGCATATATGAAATGAATGATACTAACATCTAACTATGCATGTCTCTAAATAGTTGACATGCTTTAAGATATAACACCAGCCCTCATCTAGGTAGGTCTAGTCACTCTGATCCCTCACGGACTGGTTACCTCCATTGGGATCCTAGGTAAAGGAGTTAAGTCCTCATCAGGCATCCATGGCTGGGGTTTAAGTTAACACTCTCTTACCATGACCATTGGCATGAGTACTGACGCATGTCGGGGTTTCTAATCCAATGTAGGGTCATACTGGTAACATACTATATGAAGTCCAAATACTTCCCCTATGGCACCAACCAACTTAGTTCTGTATCCTTTGCAACCTAGGAATGAGAACCCTCATGGACTAGCTACCGTTGTTGGACTCCACTCCCTAACCCTATGGTCATCCACATATTATTGGGGCAGAATGCTCTCATGACCCCTCACGACTCCCTAGCTGTCACATCCTCCCAGCCGGTACCCTAACTAGCATACCCGAGAGTATGATCCACAGCCCTAAAGATCAAGTTTAGGAACGATCATATCCATTTCGCACAATAACATAATCAAAAGCAAGAACAAATCGTAATGTTCAAGTAATTTATAATAAAAGTCAAGAAAGGATCGCAGAAGGATCACTATAGAATATCAGAGTGTGGAATAACAAGATACCGAATCAAAAGACAACTGCAGAGTATAGCGGAAATATACCCTACAAACACATGCGGAAGGTAGATCGAAATCTAAGTAAAGCTCTAAGCTAATACAAGTAAAGTTAAAGATAAGTCTAGAAGGAACAAAAGAAATCTAATCCACATCTTCATTCAACTCTTCTTCTCCTTCAGTCTTCATCTTCTTCACCTTGCGCTTCCTTATATGGACCGTCAAAGAAATCCGAACCTGTAGAGAAGTCTAACAATAGATTGTACAAAAAGGAATGAGTTTCGAAAGAAACTCAGTAAGGCAAGTTAATCCATAACAACATAAATAACATGTGGCAGAACATAACAAGATGCAATGCAATATGAAACAGATAATGTATGAATGCAACTAAACTCTAGGTATGCTGGTCTCTATGGCAGACATGCTTTAAGTCATAGCACCGTACTTCTTTGGGAAGGTCTCAATCACTCATCATCATTTGGTAATGGGTCCAGGCATCCCTCTCGGACAAACCATGGCAGGGGGTTAAGTCAACACACTCTCTCACAACCATTTGGCATAAGTACCGGCGCATGTCAGGGAAAAGCCTAGCCCAATGCAAGTCATCTACTCAGTTACATCAAGTCAGGTCCAGATACTTCCATTCCTCCCCTCTCGGGATCCTTTCCAGTATCCTTTCCACTAGAGTCACGGATATTACTCACTGGACTCATCAACCCTATTGGTTATCCACATATGGTAAACGGGAAGCTCTCATGTCCTCTCACGGATATAACTCACCGGTCTCGAGCGCCCATGAGCCCAAGTCCAGCCATATGCAACCCTCCAATAAATGGCCCCCACAATGTGATTCCCGTCCTCTCACGGATATAACTCACCGGTCTTGAGCGCTCGTGAATCCCCATTGCTGCCATGGGTCGTTCGGTCTCAATACCCTTCCGAATCGGGTCTGATATAACGGGGACATCCTAGCCCAACACTACCAGATAGCCCTAGTATGACATCCATTGATTCGGGAAAGCGTCGATGGGCATCTTCGGAGAACATCCCATACTATTCCCTCCGACGTCCAAGGACAGAAGCATCAAAAGGACACTTCCCAATCCCAAACCAAACTTAAACAAACACATTCAGATCAGTCATGACATACACAGTCAACACTTCATCATATAAAAGAGAATATAAGATCATGATCTAATCATTAAACAATATAGTAATAAACAATTCATATAAGCTTGCATAGTGGAAAAGAAAACATATGAGAAGTGCTACTGTACTTACAGTAGTACATCAGAAGTATAAAATACAATAACAGTAGGCAAACTCATAGTTTCATAAAGTAGAAACCAGAGAGCATGCGATCTATGTAGTTAAGGAAATAACTGTCCTTACCTTCTAACTCGTATAGGAACTTAGTAAATCAAGTAAGACCTTGACTAAACCTGAGAAGACAGTCATAAACAAGTGCATAAAACATGTTAGGAAAGATGCATAAAAGGAAAGATCATAAATCAATCGAAACAGACCAAGAATGAGGTTGCTGTACTCATTGGTCAATTGATTGGTCAATTGGTTCAATCAACCAATCAATTGACCAATCGAGACAGTACGGAATTGCAGAATTTAGATTGGTCATAACTTCTTCGTTTGAAGTCGGATTGATCCGAAATTCGAAGGGGAACTTCCTAGGATGTATTAGAATCATATGGGAAGATAAAATCATTAAGTCATGGTCAAAATATGGGTTCTTGATTTAACCCAAGAAATTAGGGTTTCAACCATTATGGCTCCCATGAAAAGGTTAGGGAGAATCAAGATTCACCCTAGGGCAAGAGAAACAAAGAATGCACAATCTAAAAAGGTGTTGGGGAGTTTCCAACAGATAAAAGAATATTAGGGTTTCAGATATGGTTACTTCTCATAAGAGTTGGTTACCTCCCATGAGAGTTACCCATAATTAACTCTCACCAAAACAACCCAAGGTAGATAAAGGAACATCTCATTAGTATTTCAAAATCAAGAATGGAATTAGGAAGGGTCTACCAATGAGAGAAAATAAGGTTCTCAATTAAAGTGAAAGGAAAGAAATTCTAATCATACGATTAGGGATTTACTAACAAGGATCCGTGTATCCCACGGAAAGACTAGGGAGAATAAAGATTCACCCTAGGGCAAAGAATTACAATCAAGAAAGGTTTTGGGGAGGGTCCAATGAATTAATAGAAATAAAAGGGTTCCCAAATTGGTTAACCTCTCATGAGGGTTACCCAAGAATTTCCCCTCAAAATCTCTCCCTTTGGCTAGGGTTGAGATCATGACGATGATCATAGATCTCAAAGGATGGAATGAGATCATGGAATAGATGGTTGCAAGATTGCAGCATCTTCTTCCTGATCTCAATCAAGAACAAGAACGAAGAAAGAATAATTTAGAAATCCTAATTAGGTTAAACATGGATCATGAAGAAAATATAGTATGATCAAGGATAAAGAATTAAAGATTGATAGGTTACAATTCTAGTAAGGGAAACACATTGATTGGAGGTTAACAAGATCAAACTAAGGGTTCTTGGTTTGATCCAAGAAGTCGTGGTTTCACCCTTTTTGGCTCATGGGGAAAAGGTTGAGATCACTGGAATGTAAGGGAATTAATGATTGGCCAATTAAAACAAGAAAATCATAGAAGGTCAAATTTAGATTAACATAAATATGACCCATGAGGTTTCCCTCACATGGGAGGTTACCAAAGGTTCTCTGGATGATCACACAAGGTTAGGGTTTCAAGAATTCAACTGGCTGGGGTTGAGATCATGATGATGATCATAGATCTCAAGGAACAAGATGAGATCATGGAGTGGATGGTTGCAAGAGTGCAGCATCTTCTTCCTAATCTCAACTAAGAACAAAATTAAAGAAAGAAAATCAGAGATAGAAGAAAGAGTGAGTATACACATACCTTTGCTGCAGGAGGATGAAGATTTCTTCAAGTCTTGTGAGAGATCACCAAGGAATGCAAGGGAATTGATTAGATTAGGGTTCTAACTCATTCCAGAGGCTTAGGAGGCATAGGAGGCGAAGTAATCCCGAGATTTGGACTTAAATAGAGAAGCCACGACCTAATTAGCAAAAACAGAACTCATTGGTCGATTGGATTGGTCTACTGGTCCAGTCGATCAATCAGGACATCAAGGTTCAAACAGGGATTCGGAGGGCTATACAGGGTCAAATTGAGTGAGGTTTTCTTCTACGAGTCAATCAAGAAGTCTAGTTTCCAGAAATACTTTCAGATCAAGCATGGGAGTTCATTAGGTCCACCAAATAAGCTCACCTTCTTCGATGCACAAGCAGGATTTGCCAGACATAGTTCAGCAAATTCGGACAGGGATTTGGAAGGTTATATGGGGTCAAATTGAGTGGGGTTTTCTCTTACAAGTCCATCAAGAAGTCTAGTTTTGGGAAATACCTTCGGATTGAGCATAGGAGTTCATTAAGTATTTCAACTAATTCACCCCTCTTCGGTGCGCAGATTCAAAACTAACACTGACAATGCTCTCAAGTGAGGGGCATCATCGTCAATGTCCATGGGCTTGGGCTCCGACACCAAATCATCAACCAAAAGGGTCTACAAGTCTCATATTCCCCCACTTCGGGTCTTCAGACCTACAAACATAACAGATTCCGGGCCGGGTCAAGGTTAGGATAAGGCTGGACATTACAGATCTATCCTAAGGGAAAGGTCTAGCATGACTTCCTAAGGCTTTCAAAGATAATAATACTGAAATCAAGGTCCAAATTTAAGGTGTAACATTTAAACTAACCCTTCTTTACCCAAAACAGATAGGGTGCCCTAGCTAGGTTTGGGCTGGATTTCACATTCTCCCCCCCTTAAAATAATTTCGTCCTCGAAATTGGGAGAGTACTTGGTTTCAAAAAGGCAGGGGTACTTTCCTATTATCTTGGCTTCCTTCACCCAAAGTCCACAAAAAACAAATAACAATAAGTCTTATGTAAGGAGACAAGGAATATATCTGACATGCTTTGAAATCAAATCGAAAGTATGATCATGGCTTCATGAAGATTTCACAAGGATCATGGCGAAGATTAATATGAAGATCATAAAACTTTAAGAATGAAAGGAGATTGTAGAAGAGATTGTTGCAAGGATCAATATGTTGCAAGGATGCAACATCATCTTCATAATCTCAATCTCAAAGAATAAATCATGGCAAGAGTAGATCAATACAACACAGGAGAGATTACTAATCTTTGATTTGAAGAATAGGAGATGAAAAGCTTGAAGTCTTGAAACAATTAGAAGGAATAACAAATCATGAAGATCACACTTGATTTCTCTTCGAAATCGTCATGTGGAGAATTCACAAGGTTATAGAGTGTATGGAGATCCACTCTAGAATAGAAGGGATAGAAGGATCATTCATGGGAATGATTTAAGATCATCCTCCTATCAAACGGAATGTAAGGCACAAGAAGAAATCGTGGAGAGAATAGATCAGCATTGGGGTAAACTTCTACCAAACGAAACTAGGCAATTTGTACAGAAGAGAATAAATCGAACAATGCATATGGTATATATGCATTTGGCACAACAACAAGGTTAGGGATAGGTGGGATCTCACACTAGCTACTCCTTGGATGTCCATGAGCCAACCCTAACATATGCAACCCTACCATTGCATGATTAACAGTGGACCACTAAGTCTCTGCACAGACTGGTTACAGTTGTAGGATGAAACAGAGTCACATCACCATTGTCACGGGTCATTCGGCTTCAATTCCCCTACCGAAAGGGTAATAGCATGTAGGGTACCTAGCCATGCAATATAGACTCCCTAGGTATGTCATCCAACAGTCATAATAGTGCTGGGGGCATCAGTGAGCATGTGTCCCATACCATAGCCCTCTGATATCCCAAGTAATGGATACCCAATTGGATACCCTTCCATCACATCTACATCGCATCATTCATCATCATAACATAGTCATTTGTTCAATATTATAAAGTGATAAAGTATATTGAAACAACACATAGAGTAGGTATTCAACAGTATAACAATGACTTATACAACTACAACAAGTTACATGATTAATGAACAATGTAAGAAACAACTGATTCATCATATAGCATGTCATTGCATATAAACAAGAAAGTGTGTCCTTACCTGTAATTATGTAAAAGTTTACTAGAATGCAATCAAACCACAATTACAAGACTTTTAGCAAACTCAAAGAACACCTAAACATAGGGTTACAATAATATATTAAAGACATGAGTTAAATCAAAGCAAAAACCAAACTCAAACTCACATAGGAGATGGATCTTTTGATCACCCATTCCAACCAACGGATGATCAGTCCGCTTCTCGCAACAAAGGGCAACAATAACCAAATGATTCACCACCCAATCATCTCCCTGTTAGCCATCCTTTATTCGAGAAGGATCTCCTCAAAATCATTGATTAGGAAATAGAACCAATCACAATTAGGTCACCTCAACATAAAGGAGATGGATCTACACCATTCCAAAGCTGAGGGAAGAGAATGGAGAGAAGGGGATTCACTTACCTCAACCAGATTTGCAAATCAGAGAGGGGAATGGATCCAGACCACAATCCATGCTTTTCTCACCTTCCAGCACATGTCTTGTGCCTCCTAACAGTCCACAGTAGCAATCTCGAATATAATAATGAGTTAAAAGGACGGGGTTTGCTATTTATAGAGGACAAGGGGCAAATTAGGGCAAACTCCCGCAAGCAGACCATGCCTGTCGCTTGGGGCAGTTGATTGGCCCAATCAATTGCCTTAAGCAACCGCCCCCTAGTACTTTGCAGTACATGGGTGCTTTGCTCAAGGGGTTGATCCCCAACTCAAACCTAACCCTAAACAACACATGGGGAGATCTTACCTTCAATCCGGACGCCTTCAAACACCTCTTGACCCTGATTGGAACTCCACTTTCCCAGCAAGGCAGGTTTATCATCAAGAGAATCCAGATCCATGGATTCAGGGTATGGATCATGGACTTCAATCCGGATACTCCACAACTTAATCTGACTTGACCTTCGGGTTATCGGACCTGCAATACGGGTTCTGGGTTAGAAATACAGGGGCTATTACAAAAGTAATCTGGGGGGGAGGCTGAATATGTTTTTTGATTAATTGCAAATTTAGTATTATGTTGAGAAATTTGAATTGAATTAAGTAATTACAATCAATCCACAACACAAGAATTTATAGTGGTTTGATTCATCAAGTCTACGTCCACTCCTCTCTTGGTCTCAAGAAATATTTCCACTAATGATCTCTTTGAATAAAATGGATAGAGAATCAAACACTTACAAATATTTGTTGGTCAAGAGTAAGAGCACTAGTTACAATCTTTATTCTAAAAGAGTAAGAGCACCCTCCAAAATCTTGGTTTCTCCTAGGGCAAGAGTACTATTAACAATTCTAGTCCACCAAGACTAAAATTAAAAACAATAATTACTAGAGTATGGTAAGAAATTACCTAACAAGGGTCTAACACTTTATCTCTTGTGTGTGAGAGATGTAATGTGAAATGAATGCACACAGAAGAAAATTTGCAACACTTTTAGTGACCCAAAAGCCTTGAATCACTCCTAGATCCAATAGGTTGCTTTAAATCCTTGGAATGTGCTTCAAGGGTTGGGTATAGGTGAGAGGCAAGAACACAATTAAGTTAGAGTGATTTGAGAGATTGAGAGTGAGTATGGTGAGTATGATCAATACACAAGGTAAAGGTTCTTAAATGAGGGTAGTTGGGCTTAGAGAGTATTCAAGTCCTTTGGCCAAAGTCCTAACAGCTAGAATAACAATTACATTTTGACTAAAATGGTGCACCATTTGGGCAAATATAGCTATTAGGCTAGTTTAGGAACGTGCAACTTTTGGCCGAACGGACCAATCCGTTCGGTCACTGTGATTGCAATTGTGCAATCACATTCTATAGAGCACACCGCTTGGGCTTTGCCAATGCACCGTTTCAAAATGGTGCACTATTTGCAATAGCAAGTGCATACTTGCTTTTTCATAGGGGTTTTTGGTATCCTAACCAACCCTATGTCCACAAGACCTCTCCTAATATGTCCTAGATCATTCTAATGACATGATGCACTTGATTGCAACAAAATGAATATAATTACATGTTTATGTGAGTATGAGAAGTGTCCTATGCCTAAGATCTTCATCTTGAGCTTGATTCTACTTGATTCTTTAAGTTTTTGTTTTGTCTTCAAGCATCAAGTCCCTCATGTTTAGCTTGGCTAAGTCTTCATGTCCAACTTAACTGAGTCTTCATTTATAGTTTGACTTGGCCTTCACTTGGGCTGAGACATCTGAGTTGGGCTTGTTCCATCACACTTGGCTTGATTTAAGCATAGTACCTTGTCTTTGTTATCATCAAAATTAATGAAGGTTGATGTAAAAACGCTGACATGACATTTTCCCAGCACTCACTTAAGTTGAGGTGAAACCCTTGTTGCCTCCTTTAAGCGGGTTACATTACATGTAATTCAATCCAATATACTTGTAATACATAACTAATAGACTCAATTAGGGATTTTTGTTCGAGGCAGAGTGGATATCCTCCGCTCACCGCCACGAACTCGACACGTGGATTTTTAATATCCAACAGACAATATGAAAAAGTTGGGGGTATGAACGCAAATTTCATATTTGTTTTACATTTTAGGTTTTAAACTTTTCTAATTTACAATCAAAAGCCATTACTTGGTTCGATCAAATCATTCTGCATTAGAGAAGTCTCGGGCTGTTCTTCGACTTTCCTTCTGATTCTCTTCCGTTTCAATGGATCCAATCCTCTATTTGATCTTCACCGCTCCCTCTTCTGGATTGTGGCAACATAGAGTTCCTCAAGAAACATCAAGAACATCATCTAAGAAAATCATGGAATGCCCTAGCCTGCGATAAACTGCCTCTTCTCCGGAGACGGCGAGCAAGCGTGTTAATCAAGATCCAGTTTCGTCAGCGATTTGCAGATTGGAGGTTTTTGTTGAGTTTATGTAAGTAATCTATTCAATGCAAATCAACTTTCACACATTGGGTTTTGTTTGTTGCTGCTGGATTTTTACCCTATTTTGGTTGCCGCTGAATATTTTATTTTCCTTTGATTTCCAGTGGTTACACTTCTTTGAAATTTAGTTAAGTATTTAATGACCACCACTTACCATCTTATTTTTCTGCGTTGATATTCTTGAAGTGACAAACCTGTAAATATTCTCAGCTTCTTGTTTATGTAGCATCTCTCCTTTCGCGCTTCTGGAACCCTTTTGGATTCTTCTTCAACATTTGTATATTGTTTCCTCATTAAGATGAATTAACATATGTAGGAGAAAGTTGTATCTTTTGATTCTGATGCACTTAAGAAGTTGGGTGATGTAACATTTTCTGATCATGAATGGCAATTGGGTTGGCTTGCATCTGAAAAAACATTATCTGGACATATTTCTAAAGGTTTTTTTGTATTTACTTTGTTCAGTTATCTGACTTAATTGTCATATTTTAATATCTAGAACTAGAATACACATTTTTTTTTCTTTTCTTTTTTTAAATCTTGGATTGGCAAATGAGGTTTTGAAGGAATCCTAGGGATTTTGGAAGAATTTCAGAGAGGATGAATGAGGTTTTGAAGGAAGGAGATGGAAACCCCAAAGTTGCGGAAGAGAATGGAGCTATGGTTGAACTTGAACCTTTCGAGGATTCTGAAAGTTTTGGCGGATTTTTCTAGAGTCAAAATCGTCAAATGCTCAAACTTTTGAGACGATTGAAGCTTTAGGTAAGTTGGAATCGCTTTCATCACTTGTAACATCACTATCTCAAGGTCTGGATTCCAAGTCCTTAAGAATGTGAAGAATGAGTACTGTAGTTTATTTCAGAGTTATTCCCTGTTTTCGTTCTACTTCATTCTTGTTTAACTTTCCTCTTGGATATACTATTTAAGTTATTCACTTCACGGGTCACTGTGGTAGGCTTGGAAGACAAATCCTTGAGGTCTCTACATTTTCTGGCCAACAATTACTGGATATATTTTGGAGCTTCCTTCTGTTCCTATTGGTAATAAACCATCTGACGAAACAGATAGTTGTGGATGACAAAGCTTTTTCATGTACTTTTTTTTTGTACGTTCTCTGTAAATGTGTATGTACTTTCTCTGTCTTCTTAATCAAAGGCTCATTTCCTCATAGTTGGAATTTCGTTTGAGAGAAAATTCTTCTACACCCAGATTGGTGAGTGGGAGATGTATATTAATATTTTATGAATTACAATTCAAATATTTGAGTTTGAACTACAACTTGTTTACAATCAAACTCTACAAGTTGTTAATACTTTAACTATAACTCAAAACTCTTCTTGATCGGTTGGAGATAAGATCAATCGAGGATAGAGCTAGTAACGGTGGATTTGAATTTAAATTTGAATTCAGAGACTTATCCTTTACACTCCCCCGCAAGGTCATTGGTTGAGAACAAACAGTGAGCTTGGACTTTAAAATTTTGAATCTTGGAGCAGATAAGCCTTTGGTGAGAATGTCTGCGATTTGGTCTCTTGTGGGAACGAATCGGATTGAAAGATTTTTTGTGGCGACTTGTTCACGAACAAAATGATAGTCAATCTCGATGTGTTTGGTTCGTGCATGAAAGACCGGATTAGCAGCAAGGTAAGTAGTTCCAATAGTATCGTAGTATAGAGTTGGTGCAGAAGTGACAACCCCAAGTTCAAGCAGTAGTTGACGTAACCATATCAGCTCAGCGGTAGCATTAGCAACCCCTTTGTACTCTGATTCTGTAGAGGAGTGGGCCACAGTGGGTTGTTTCTTGGAACTCCAAGAGATCAAGTTAGGGCCCAAGTAGACACAATAACCACTTGTAGATCATTGATCAGTAGTTGAACCGGCCCAGTCTGCATCACTAAAGGCAGTGAGAGAAAGATTAGTTGTTGGCCGAAATAGAATTCCATGGGATGGGGTCTCTTTTAGATAATGAAGAATTCGCTTAACTGCAGCCCAATCATCAATTGTAGGGCGATGCATATATTGACAAACCCTATTGACAACAAATGCTATATCAGGGCGTGTGAGAGTCAAATACTGAAGGGCACCCACTGTACTTCTATATTGGGATGGATCATCATAGAGGGGAGGTTCCTCAGTTGTTGTTTTGGTGATGGAGGTCGGGGTTGCTACTGATTTTGCTTCATGCATATTGGTCCTTTGCAAAAGATCTGAAGAATATTTTGACTGGCAAAGATGTAAACCCTGAGATGAGCGAGTGACCTCGACCCCTAAAAAGTAGTTTAAGTCACCAAGATCTTTGATGGAGAATTCCTTGCCAATGGCCATAATGACAAAATTAACCTCAGAAGAACTAGATCCAGTGAGGACAATGTCGTCCACATATACCAGAAGATAGATTGTTTGATGTGCTAAAGTACGAAAATATAGTGCCATATCAGATGAGGACTGTGAGAATCCCAAAGTGAGTAAATAACTGTCAAGTTGATGAGACCATGCCCTAGGGGCCTGTTTTAAACCATATAAAGCTTTCTGAAGGTGACATACATAAGTAGGTCTCTCTGGATCAATAAAACCCTGTGGTTGAACCATGTAAACCTCTTCAGATAATTCATCATTTAAAAATGCATTTTGAACATCCAATTGGCGAAGAGTCCATCCTTGGGCAAACTGCTAGCGATAGAATCAAGCGTATGGTAGTAGGTTTGACAACGGCACTAAAAGTGTCAAAATAATCAATTCCTTCACGTTGATGAAATCCCTTGGCAACCAAACGAGCCTTATAACGTGAAATAGAGCCATCACTGTTTCGTTTGATTCTGTAAACCCATTTATTTCCAATGAAATTCATGTGGGGCTGATGAGGAACTAGACTCCAATTACCATTACGTAAGAGAGCATCAAATTCATCACTCATAGCAAGCCTCCACTTGGGGTCTTTACTGGCAGTGGTATATGAGGTGGGTTCTGTTTTCAAGATTATCAACAAAAGAGGTGACTAGGAGGTTAAGTTTAGAGATGGGTTTAGGATGACCCGTTTTGGATCGGGTTTGCACATGGTAAGGTTGAGTTGGTTGGGATGGTGCAGGTGAGTTATGGGCTAGTGTTTCGGGTGGGTTATGGGCTAAGGTTTCGGGTGTAGGGAGAGGTTGTGATAGAGTTTCCGAAATTTCAAAATTTGAATTTGAATTTGAATTTTGACTGGGAAAGAAGAGTTCAAAATTTGAATTTGAATTCGAAGTTCGGGTTGGGTGGGAAAATTCAAAATTTGAATTTGAATTTGAATTTCGGGTGGGATGGGAGATTTCAAAATTTGAATTTGAATTTGAAAAGAGATTATCTGCTGTAACTATGGTGGGAGTGGAGTGGGAGTGGGAAGGGTGGTTAAGAGGTTGAGTTGCAAAGGGAAACTTGGTTTCCTCAAAAACTACATGTCTAGAGATGTAGGATCGGCCAAGAGTTGGATCATAACATACATACCCCTTGTGTGAGTTGCTGTATCCAAGAAAAATGCATTGCCTGGAGCGATATTGTAGCTTGTTTTTGTTATAAGGTCATAACCAAGGAAAACATGCACATCCGAATATTCTGAGAAATGAAAGATCTAGATCTTTGTGATATAACACTTGAAATGGAGATTTATTGCCAAGCACCGGTGTAGGCATGCTGTTGATTAAGAAGACAACCGTTTCAATGGCAGCTGGCCAGAAAATAAGGGGGATTGAAGCACGAGCCATAAGAGCGAGGCCTGTTTCTACTATATGTCTATGCTTCCGTTCCGCTCTCCCATTCTGTTCAGAAGTGTGTGGGCATGAATACTGATGAAATATACCATTCTCTTTACAAAAATGATCAAAATATTCATATTCCTTGGCACCATCAGATTGAAAAACTTGAATCTTGGAATTAAAGATATTGGCTGCATAATAATAGAATTGCTTGAATACTAAAATTGCATCAGAACGACGCACAAGTGGAAAAATCCATGTAAATCTACTGTAATCATCCAAGAAAGAAATATAATAACTGTAACCTTGCGTCGATGGTGACGGAGAGGGGCCCCAAATATCAGAGTGCAATAATTGGAATGGAGATACTGCCCTTGATTTATTCAACTTGAAAGGCAATTTATGCGATTTTTCCATCTGGCATGGGAAAAAATCATCTGCTGTGCACATCTCTCTGCTGTGCACAGCAGTGCGGCACCACAAGTCGACACGTGGCTTATTCCTATTAAATGGTTCAGATTAAAAGGAGGAATTTAAGTGAAATTGACCCACCCTTTTACCCATTTTAATAGAACCCGTTTTGTAACCCATCTAAATAGGAGGAATTTTCATATTAGAATCCGTTTTAATTGAAAGTTTTCCCGCGATGATATGATGTTCCCTCTCCTCCGTCTCTCTCGCCCCACCATGAGCAGTTGCAGAGTTGCAGGTAGAAGAGGAAGGGAAGCGTAGGGGAGAAAGCTAGACGGCTCTGTTCGTGGTTTGGAGAGATCGGTTTGCAAGTATACTGTTGTATTCTTCTCCTCTTTCGTTTGTGAATTTGGGTTCAAAATCTGAGGTTGAGGTTGTGAATCCTCCAAGCCCTTCGTTCAAAATCTACTTCAGGTTTTCCTCCAACGATTATTCTGTTAAGACGATTGAAATGTATATTAGAATGTTGCAGAATGGGCTATTTCCAGATAATTATACTCTTCCGTACATGTTGAAAGCTTGTGCAAACTTGCAAGATAGTCTTTTAGGAGAGCAAGTCCATGGAAATAGTGTGAAATTGGGTTTTCTTCTAGATGTTTTTAATGGGAATACTTTGATTCTGTTTGATAAAGCACCGGTTAAGGATAGAGGGGCATGGGGGTCTATTATCTTTGGGTATGTGCAAAACAATTGTTTCAAGGAGGGACTACAGATGTTCCGTTTGATGCAATATACAGACTTGGAGCCTGACGAAGCCATTTTTACTAGTGTCCTTTGTGCATGTGCTCATTTGGGAGCTCTGGATATTGGGATATGGATTCACAGATATGTGAATCAAATTGGCATTCCATTGGGTGTTCGTTTGAATACAGCTCTCTTAGATATGTATGCAAAACGTGGAAATTTAAGTTTAGCTAGGAAACTGTTTGATGGAATGCAGCAGAGAGAAGGGAAAGGTTGTTGAAGGGGTTCTGAATTTGGGGTGGAGCAACTACCTATAGAAAGATCAATGAATGGTTAATTGGCGTCTATAAAGGGTGTTAGTGTTACCTAGGAAGGTTTGGATCACCTTGTATTGGCTTTGCCCATGACTGGGCTGCAAAGCTAAGACAGAGTAAGATCTTGGCTTGCAAAACATGGATACCATTGCAGTCACTGCAACTTGGCTTCACTGTAACACAGCCTGGCTTTGTGGAAAAAGCTCATTCTTCAGTTAAGAGTCAGACTTCTCAAACAAAGCAATATCATGAACTTTTTGGTTTTTTGGATGTTAGTAGGCCTTCAATGATCCAAAATTGACTCAGCTTCTTTACCAACTCCTGTTGACTAGCAAATCTAAAGTAGTTATGTCTTAGCCATAGATTACAGAATCTGGTAGACTTAGCTAGAGAGTATGTTGTTCCAGAAGCAATTAGGGGTTAGAAAATGGAAGCCCATGTTTTCTGGCCTCCCAGTAGTAAAGAGTTCAGGATCACTTCGGCAAATTTTATATTACCGATTGATTTGGATGGGTATGCAGATACGATTATTCTGTTTTCATAATTTCATATATATATATATATATATATATATATATATATATATATATATATATATATATATATATATATATATATATATATTTGTTTTAATCAATTGAGTCCTCCTTCCTGAGAACAATTGATCTCGTAGTCTGAGAGCTTTTGAATTCGTAGTCTTTGGTCCTCAATAGAATAAAACTTTGTTGCCTTCCTGTTTTGATGAAATGGTGGTGGTTTAATTCTGAAATCTATTACATGTTTTTCTTTTGCTTAATCAATTATTGATGAGAATTGCAAACATGGGCCGCTTCCTATTGATCTTTGTGCCACTGGTTGAGGAATTGATAATATCTCATATGGAGTTTGATCATTGATTATGAGCATTGTTCTATGGAGTCTGCATATATTTTGGTCAGCTGATGGTGTTTTAGAGATCCTTATCTAACAGAAGGTGATAAGGTCAGAAGGTGATAAGGTCTACATTACTTTGTGCCCACTTTTTGTAAAAGTATTATTACTGCCTAGCTCTATTTTATAGCAAGATTAAGTGAAATAATAATTGTCAGAAATAAGAACTTAAAAACACCGAAATTGGCACAAAATCATTGCCATACAACTCCTTAACTATAAAAATGTTTCTTTTGGGTACATAAAAATGTTTCTAACTTGTTTTTATTTTTTTGTGTGCATTATTTGCAGAATCCTACCATTTTATGGAGAACCCACCAATTGGCCTTGAAAATGAGTTTGGTGGAGATGTGGAGTATAAGCCTCAAGTTGGTATGTTGTTTACTACAGAATTAAAGGCTTATGATTTTTACAATAAATATGGACGAAGTCTTGGATTTAGTATTAGGAGGGATTATGCAAATAAGAGCAGGAAAGACAAATCAACTATAACTTCACGAAGATTTGTATGTAGTAAATCTGGTGTTCGATTGAAAGATAAGAGGGATATTTATAAAAGTAAACCGCGAGCAGAGACAAGAACAGCTTGTTTGGCAGGGATGTCCATATATTTGTTAGAGAATGGAAAATATGAGTGTCGTAATTTTGTTGAAGAACATAATCATGAATTTCATCTTCCAAATACATCTCACATGATGCGTTCACAGAGGAAAGTTTCAGACATACATATGCATGATATTGATTTGGGTGATAATTTGGGGATTAAAGCTAAGTCAATGTATGAGTATATGGGTAGACAAGCAGGTGGAAAGGAGAACCTTGGTTACATTCCTGTGGATCATCGGAACTACCTCCGAACTAAAAGACAACATTCACTATCTTATGGTGAGGCAGGGAGCTTGTTGATGTATTTTGGAAAGCAACGTAAGACTAATCATTCTTTTACATATTTAATACAATTGGATAGCGATGAGCAAATAACTAATATCTTTTGGGCTGATCCAAGAATGATCATTGATTATACATTATTTGGTGATGTTGTTAGCTTTGACACCACATTTTGCACAAACAAAGAATGTAGGCCATTTGGGGTATTTGTTGGGTTTAATCATCATAGAGGAACTGTTATATTTGGGGCGGCACTCTTATATGATGAGACGGCTGAATCATTTATGTGGTTATTTGAAGCATTCGCAAAAGCACATGGAGGAAAAAAGCCTATTACTATCTTTACAGATCAAGATGCTGCCATGGCAAAAGCATTAAATGAGGTGTGGCCTGAGACATGGCATGGGCTATGCATATGGCATATAATGCAAAATGGCATCAAGCATTTGGTTAATTTAATGAAGGATGGTTGACATTTTCTTCAGGATTTTAAAATGTGCATATATGAATATGAGGAGGAAAAACAGTTTGAGGATGAATGGCAAAAATTATTGAGCAAATATGGAGTGACTCATAATTCATGGTTGCAACGAATTTATGGATTAAAATACAAGTGGGCTACGTGCTACATGAAAAATACCTTTACTTTAGGTATGAGAAGTACACAACTTAGTGAGAGCTTGAACGCTGAATTGAAGAAGTATTTAAAATCCACATTGGACATTGTACAATTTTTCACACATTTTGAAAGAGTTGTGGCTGCCAAGTGAGAGAACGAGTTAAAAGCTGAGTTTGAATCAAGAAACAAACTTCCAAGGAAAATGTTTTTAATGTCACCTATCATAAAACAAGCTGGGGAAGTCTACACTCCTGTGATTTTTGAGATATTTCAAGAACAATATAATTGGGTAAGTGTTTGCTTCATCAAAAATCGAAATGAAAATAATACTCTGTATGATTTTGTTGTTGTAGTTATGAATTCAAAATGTGAATACAAAGTATTTTGCAATAAAGATGAGTATATGATTAGTTGTAGTTGCTACAAATATGAGACACTTGGCATTCTTTGTTGTCATTCTTTGAAAGTTTTGGATGTATTAGATGTTAAATTTATACCCACAGCATATATTCTGAAAAGATGGACACGAGCAGCAAGAAATATGGTAGTGATGGACAATGAGGGAAAACAGGTTGAAGAAGATGTTAACTTAGAAAGTTCAGAATGATATACGCATCTATGTCATGAACTTGTTGATGTAGCAAAACAAGCTTCAAATTCAGCTGAAGGTTATGCTTTGGTAAGAAATGCGGTCCGAGAATTACGTATACAACTTGGTACTATCATTGATTCTAATGGTCCACAAGTGGTTAGTAGTGATAAGATCCCTACGTCTACAATAAGGTTGAAGAAGAAGCCAAAGTGTGTAAGTGGTAGGCGGAAGAAGGGCTGGGAGGAGACTCAAAGACATAAGAAGAAAAGAAAAGACCCAATAAACATACAAGAGTCACAAGTTTTAGCTCCAGCACCGGGCAATAAACCAAATGTGTTTCATCAGATGGATGATGTCAGCTTCACTTCACTTTTATCTGGGTAAGACGGTCTATTTATTTTTAACTTATCAGATTATTATTATAATTATTATTTTGGATAACCACTTATCAGATTGCTTTTAATGTTTTATTCATTGTACTTAGTATTTTCTTTTTTCCATTTATGAATATATGTAGGGAACCTATGGATGAGCTTTTCTTAGGTTTGTCCTCTCAAGCATCATGTCAGTTCTCTAATTTCCAACATCAAGATTAAACAGTATAATTCACTTTTGCTGGTAAGCTACTGTTGTGGTTGATATAACATTTGTAATCTTTTATCTTCTTCTTCTTCTTCTTTTTATTTTTTTATTTTTTATTTTTTTTATTTAATTTGTATTCTTGCCTGGATGTTACTTCCTAATCACTCTTGTTTGACAGGAAGGATTGTTGTTTAATCCATGGAGACGATGTTCTTTTGGCACATGGTAAAACAGCTAAAGAATCATCTTTGACACCAAGACTCTTTCTTGTATCATTTGCATCATCTTCCTGTCTCCATTTGTGGTTCGTTTTGTCAGACCAGAAGACAATATCTATGTTAGTTGGAAGTTTACAAAATTTAGATTTAAAACCTTCAGTTCAGGGGAGGAGTCAAGCAGCCATTGGAAATTTTCAATTAGGTGAAGAGGGAACTTCGTTTCCTGGGATTATGTACTAATAGAATTGAGTTGGACACAGATTAATAGCCATCAATAATTTTTAAGTCTGGTTTGCATAATATAAGTCTATAATGTGCCATGATTGAGAAGTTCAAGAAACTACAATGCATTACCCATATAGTAGCAAGAGCCTCAACGACTATGGACAATGTATTACCTTCATGTTTCGTATTCTTTCTTTTTCTTTTCTTTTCTTTTCTTTTTTTTGTTGGTCAAGTACCCACATTTTTTGAAAAAGCCTTAAGAAAGCTGCACTCAAGTATGAAACATTCCTCCCAAGCTAGTTGGTCCTGGGACACCCAAAGTAGCAAAATCAACATTAATTTTGACCACAGATTCTCAAGGTTGTCCTCAACCAATATGCAGTAACTGAGAAGACCTCTTGGAAGCAATCTGTAGATCAATATTCCTAATCCATAAAAAATGATTAATTAGAACAGTTGCTGAGGAATGAGACAAGTTTCTGAGAAAGCAAGTCATGAGATTTGGCAAATGGCTGACTGTCATTACACATCCCAACCATGATCAAAATGTTTCAAGCCTTCAAAGATGAGAGAGGACATATAAAGTTTGATTTTTTTCTTTCTTTTAATCATGTTCTCATCAAGTACAGCAGACCATTAGAACCAGACTTAAACCAGACGTAATCCATCATTACTATTATAAACTGCTCTGTTTCACAGGTTTAATTTGATTTTAGATGATTAAGAAAACAGTTAATAATAAATTGCAGATATACTTTACTGGCACATTTACCAGAACTGGAACTGCTACTAGTTTCATATTTACGGCATGGAAGCATGGTGTCTGCAGCTTTAATGGGTATCCTGATTTTAGTTGAGTCCTCCACCTCCACCCCCACCCAAAAAAAAAATCTATGTTGAGGTCTCCATTCCATGTCAGCTGCAATTGACAAAGGAGATGATGCCTAATAAAACTCAGCAACTGAACTCCCTGGGTTGCTAGATGATTAACAGTAACATTAAACTTGTTCTGAAAAATGAGAAAAATTCCAGATTCCAGACTGAAGCTAGTCACTAAAGATCCCATCACTGCTCAATAAATTTCAAAGAAAAAGTTTATAATTTTATAACTGAAATCAAGGTGTCATATTCGTACCTTATGTTGTGCAATTTCAATTGTTTTCAAATAAGCTGCAGTATCTATTGAGTGATTGAAGTCAACTCTATGTATGTGACAAAGGTATAAGATAACATATATACATTTATATGTTTAAACTTCATATCGGCAGTCTTCAACAAGCAAACGGGGTAACATTAAACTTGCCCTTGAAGAAACAGATATGCCGAAGCCATGGGTTATAAGAGCATGAGTGCGTTCCTTCAAACAATGAGTATTAGAATTTGATATACAGAGAACTTGAGTAGAGTATTCAACCCCCATGTAGAAACTTACACTGCATTTCCTCCTGACAAAAATGGTCTGTGTGTCTCAAACCTCAAGATGTTTGTTCATCTTCTCCAACAGCTTGTGTATCTCCTCCATAGACAGATGTGTCATCTCACCTGCAATAAACTCGTGAACAAATCTATTAATCTCAATTGAACTGCTGCCTGGGGTCTTCTCCACCCCATTTTCCTCCATAATCTTCCTTATTCTTTTGGCATCTTTGTGTTTCCCAGAAGCTGCATACATATTTGAGAGGAGAACATAAGCCCCACTATGACGTTCTAACCACATAAGTTTCTCTGCTGCAAACTCAGCCAATTGGGTTTCTCTGTGTTGACAAGATGCATTCAGTAATGCCCTCCAAGCAATTGCTTTCTCAGAAACACTGCTGGTACTAGGTATTTGTAGAACAATTTCCTTTGCCTCTTTCAACCGCCCGGCTCGGCCAAGAAAATCAACCACATAGCCCAAGTGCTCACCTTTGGGTTCAACACCATACACTTTACTCATACTATTGAAAATCTGGAGGCCTTCAGTTGTCATCCCGAATGGCTACAAGCAGTTAAAACAGCAAGGAAGGTAATGTCACCTGGCTTGAAACCAGCCTCCTCCATCCCTGAGAACAATTCGAGTACAGTCACTCCATCTCCCTGCATTGCCAATCTTGAAATCATGGCGTTCCAACAAATGATATCTCTCTGCTGCATTCCATCAAACAGTTTCTTAGCTAAACTTAAATTTCCACATTTTGCATACATATCTAAGAGAGCTGTATTCAAACGAACACCCAATGGAATGCCAATTTGATTCACATATCTGTGAATCCATATCCCAATATCCAGAGCTCCCAAATGAGCACATGCACAAAGGACACTAGTAAAAATGGCTTCATCAGGCTCCAAGTCTGTATATTGCATCAAACGGAACATCTGTAGTCCCTTGAAACAATTGTTTTGCACATACCCAGAGATAATAGATCCCCATGCCCTCTATCCTTAACCGGTGCTTTATCAAACAGAATCAAAGTATTCCCATTAAAAACATCTAGAAGAAAACCCAATTTCACACTATTTCCATGGACTTGCTCTCCTAAACGACTATCTTGCAAGTTTGCACAAGCTTTCAACATGTACGGAAGAGTATAATTATCTGGAAATAGCCCATTCTGCAACATTCTAATATACATTTCAATCGTCTTAACAGAATAATCGTTGGAGGAAAACCTGAAGCAGATTTTGAACGAAGGGTTTGGAGGATTCACAACCTCAACCTCAGATTTTGAACCCAGATTCACAAATGAAAGAGGAGAAGAAGACAGCAGTATACTTGCAAACCGATCTCTCCAAACCACGAACAGAGCCGTCTAGGAAAACTTTCAATTAAAACGGATTCTAATCTGAAAATTCCTCCTATTTAGATGGGTTACAAAACAGGTTCTATTAAAATGGGTAAAAAGGTGGGTCAATTTCACTTAAATTCCTCCTTCTAATCTGAACCATTTAATAGGAATAAGCCACGTGTTGACTTGTGGTGCCGCACTGCTATGCACAGCAAACGATTTTTTTCCATCTGGCATGGGACAACAAAACTGGTGAAATAGATGAAGGTTGGTGCAGGCCAGAACTGCGAAAGAGAGAGTCCAAAGTTCTCTTCGGCAGATGTCCTAATCCGTCATGCCACACTTCTTGAGACACACGTTCGCTGAGATGAATAGAGGCAGATGCGGATGGTGGATGGAAGCAATAGAGGCCAGCTTCAATTGATCCTTGAAGTAGAATAGTCCCCGTTTTGAGATCCTTCACAAAGCACGAACTTGGATGAAATTCCATATAAACATCATTATCACGTGTAAATTTACTCACAAAGAGCAAATTTTTAGTCAAAGAAAGAACATGTAGTGTAAAACCCAGCCCTAACCTTGACCCGGAAACCTTGTTATTTGTAGGTCCAGTGACCCGAAGTAAAGTAAGAAGTCAGCTTTGGGCCATCCCAGTGGAGGACTTGTTGTCTGGCTTTGAATCCATGAGAGTTGATGATGAAGTTCTATTTATGGAAACTGAATCTTGATGAAGATTGGATTAGTTGATGGACTTGGAGTGCTCTCTATCATGGTTTGAAGGCATTTCTACCTATTAGGTAAGTCACTTGTTATGTGTGCAAAACCCCTTTAGGATTGGATTTGATCTGGGCCTTCAATTCCCTGTTTTGGAATTGCTATCTGCATTGGTCGACTGATTGGTCGACTGGACCAGTCGACCAATCCACTCGACCAATGGGTGCTGTCTTTGGCAATTAGGTCTTGCTTGCTCTATTTAAGTCCAATCTCGAGTCTACTTCGTATTTGCTGCCTCCAAACTCTTTGGAACGAACCAAAGACCTCTGCAAGTCATCTCCCTTGCAACCTTGGTGATTTTCTTGACGGATCTTCGTCAAAACTCTTCCTTTTGCATCAAAGGTATGTCTACACTCTCTTCTTCTCCTCCATCTCTGTTTTTCTTTCCTTTTTGAGTTGAGACAGTAGAGGAGATGCTGCATTCTCTGTTGCAAACATCTCTGGACTTGTCTCTCATGATCTTCCTAAGGATTAATGGCTAAAACAATGATCTTAACCATGATCATTGCAAGCTTTTGAAGGAATCATGATCAAACCATGATCTAGTCTTCGTTTAACTTTTGATTTGAATTCTGATCTCCTTGGATCTTCTATATTGATCATGTTAGTAGTCAATTGCTGTGTTTTCTTTTCATGATCCATGATCTATCAATCTCTAGTTGTTTCTCTTCTACCATACCATGTTTTCTTCATGAATCATGATAGTTACATATATGGTAGGTTTTGTTTCCTTATTTAGATTTATGCTCTTAGGTCTATTTTCTTGAAGATCTAAGTATGCTTTTCATGATACCTTTACCTGAAGCAATGATCCATTCTCCTATTGTTCTTGTCTTTGATTTCTATCTTGAATTCTTCAAGATCCATGATTGATCTAATTATGGTAACTTTTTGTTTCCTAATTTGGATCTTGATGACTTGATTTGATTAGTGTTTTGAGACCCCCTATATGTTAGGATACTACTAATGTAGTTTACCCCTTGATTAGTACCCTTTTGAACCACCAAATTCGGATTTTATATCTTAAAACTCTGTTTTTTTTAGGCTACTGTCTGCATTGGTCGACTGATTGGTCGACTGGACCAGTCGACCAATCCACTCGACCAATGAGTACAGCAACTCCAGAATTGGTCTGTGTTGGATGTTTTGGTATCTTTTCTGTTAGGGATCTTTCCTAATATGTTGTATACACTTGTTTAGGACCTTCTTCTCAAGTTTGTCAAGATCTTACTTGATTTCTTAGGATTCCTTTGCGAGTTATAAAAGGTAAGGATGGTTATTTCCTTAATTACATAGATAGAATGAATCTAGTTTCTATATTTGAATATCATTGATTTGTTTCCTTAATCAGATTCTTACAATGATATACTACTGTTACATAACCTTGATTACAGTAGCATTACTTGTTTATGACTAATTGATTCATATATGATTTACTTACCAATTATATACAAGTTGATTGTAATTATTGATTTCTTTCCATATATGAAGTTACCATATATGTGATGATATGAATTGATGCATGTGTATGCTTAAGTATGGTTTGGAAAGGAGAGGTGTCCTTTTGACACTTCTGTCCTTGGACTACTACGGGAATATTATGGGATGTTTCCGGAGATGCCCTCTGGACACCTTCCTAAACTGTTGGATGACATATTTAGGACTGTCTAGTAGTGTTTGGCTAGGATGTCCCGTTATGTCAGACCCTAATCGGAGGGGTATTGAGACCGAACGACCCGTGGTAGCAATGGGGATTCATGGGCGCTCAAGATCGGTAACCAACCCGTGAGAGGACAAGAATCACATTGTGGGGGCCATTTATTGGTAGGGTTGCATATGGATAGACTTGGGCTCACGGGCGCTTAAGACCGGTAACTAACCCGTGAGAGGACGTGAGAGCTTCCCGTTTACCATATGTGGATGACCAGTAGGGTTGATGAGTCCGTAGTCAGGGACTATGAGGACTCTAGTGTGAAGGATACCGGAAAGGATCGTCAGGGACGAGGAATGGATGTATCTGGATCTGACTTGATATAACTAAGTAGAAGACTTGCATTTGGCTAGGCTTTACCCTGACATGCGTCGGTACTTAGACCAATGGTGATGTGAGAGAGTGGTGACCTATACCCCCAGCCATGGAATGTCCCGAGGGATGCCGGACCCATTACCAACTGATGATGAGTGATTGAGACCTTCCTAAAGAAGTACGGTGCTATGACTTAAAGCATGTCTACCAATAGAGACCAGCATACATAGAGTTAGATTCATTCATTCATTGTTTGTCTCATACCATATTGCATTTATGTTTGTTCTGAAATCCTGCCATTTATGTTATTATGGATTTAATCGCCTTCTTGAGTTTCTTTGAAACTCATTCCTTTATTGTACAATGTTTGTTAGACTATTCTCTACAGTCTTGAGTATTATGACGGCCCCTATGAAGAAGCGCAAGGAGAAGAGGCATATCTCCAGGAAGGTGATTGCGGTTACAACAATTACACTGAAGATCCCGCGAGTGGTTATGCTCCGTACGATGCTTAGTCCGACCATTGAGTGGAAGCGCCCTTGTGCTGTTTATGAGATTTATACTTATAGGGATGTTGTCTATAAAGTTGAGAACAATTTAGTTACCCATTGTACCTGCTACTGGGATTAGATTCTGTCTTGCTTATTCTCTTTTAGAACTACTTTTCCGCTGGTTGTAGAGTGGGATTTTGCCTCACTTTACTTATCTGTCTTAGACACTGACTATATCTAGTACTCTGATTTATATATGATTCATTCTTTCCTTATTTGGATCTATGGTTTATCTTCCGCACTTTTATTATTATTGTTCATGATTATGTTATTGTTTATGTGGGAGGTTGATTACTCGTTACTTGATCTTCGGGCTGTGGATCACACCCTCGGGTATGCCAGATAGGGTACCGGCTGGGAGGATGTGACATGTAGCACTTTAGATAAAATAAGAATTTTAGAAGGCGTTGACAGAGAAGCACTTCCAATATTTTTTATATGCAAACCTAAACCATTACCAATGTGAAGTTGATCAATACCATGGTAAGGCATTGTTGTATCCATGTGGGTTACATTGAGTATAACATGATGAGTGGCACCTGAGTCAGGGTACCAAGAAGGATCAAATGAAGCTGTGGGTCCTACCAAGAAAGCTTCTGGAGAAGAATTCAGCTTGAAGGCATTGTCACCTGGTGCATAGCGAAAATAATATTGCATCGCTGTATGATTAGTTTTGTTGCAAATTCGACAAGCAACCATAGGGGTAGGGAGGAGAGGTGGAAGATGTTTTGCATGTCGACCACGATTGTAGTAACCTCGAGCTCGTCCTCTGCCATAGCTGTGAAAGGGGCCACGATTGCGGTTAGTGGGTGGGGGGGGTTGATCTGGTGGATAGATTAACTTCTGATGAAGGCAAGTCAAGTTGTTGTCTTGTTTGGTCATTGAAGATTTCTTGATTCAGTAGAAGGCCTATGAAATCATCAGGGGGAAGAGGGTCAAGACGGGAGGTAATTGAAGTGGCAAAGGATTTATATTCATGGCCTAGGCCACGAAGCATTGTGAGGATAATATCTACATCAGAAACTGAATGAGCAGCAGCGACAAGATGATCAACAATAGATTTAATCTTCTAAACATAATCGGCCATAGAAGAGTGGCATTTGCGAATTTGCAAAAGTTGGTATTTCAATTGCATTATGCGGGCTTGAGATTGGGAGGCATAAGTCCGTTCAAGGGAATTCCAAGCAGCGTGGGAAGTGGTGAGACCAATGATTTGAGAAAGAGCACTTTCTAGAAAGGGAGGAGATGATCCAAGATAATATCATCTGATCTTGCTTGCGCCATTGAGAATATGCAAAATTAGGAATGGAGGTTGATGTGGGTGATGTGGTGGAGGGATTGGGTATGGTTTGAGAAGGAGCTGGATTGGTTCCATCGACATAGCCATAAAGGTCATGTGCATGAAGTAGAGGAAGAAATTGCGATTTTCAGAGGAGATAGTTGTTTCGATCAAGTTTTACAGGTAGGAGAGAAACGATGTTGGTAGGTGAAATCAGAGAAGAAGCCATGGCAATGGTGGAGCTGGTCAAGGATCGTATAGACGGCGGTCAGAGGTTAAAAAACTGATACCAAGTTAGAATTTCGTTTGAGAGAAAAATTTTCCCACCCCAGATTGGTGAGTGGGAGATGTATATTAATATTATATGAATTACAATTCAAATATTTGAATTCAAATATTTGAGTTTGAACTACAACTTGTTTACAATCAAACTCTACAAGTTGTTGATACTTTAACTATAACTCAAAACTCTTCTTGATCGGTTGGAGATAAGATCAATCGAGGATAGAGCTAGTTACTGTGGATTTGAATTTAAATTTGAATTCAGAGACTTATCCTTTACACTCATTTCTTTCTTTATTGACAATTACCCTACTCAAATCAAATGGAAGAAGCAAGAAACTGACGAAACTAGTAATTTTGATTTGTTCTTAAATCAGAACAGGGATAAAAGAATCTTTTGATGAAGTCTGATGTTAGATGCATCAATACTGAATTCTTAGAAGTTCTAGCGGTACCTTTCATTGACTCTTCTGCTTTGGTTAAATGTATACGCATCCAAAATGCAAATTTCTTGCTGGAATCATTCATACCGGGGCTTCGTAAAATTGTGTTGGAGCTTTAATCTACAGGTAAATAGCCTGGTCACCAGTCATGCAACTGTTCTTAGGAACGATTGTTCAGTCTTGACATACTTTTTCCTGTTTTCTTCTGCAATGAACTCTCTTTGCTGTTTTTTTGTTTTTGGTTTTGCTTGATGAATGCTGTAAACCTGCTTGTTATATCACCTCTAATTCTTTTCATTGTCTCTAGTAATTGGAGCAATATTTTCTGCAGCCGATTCTATTTGCACCCTGCAGGTATGTGAAGTTTTAAGAATCAGTCTTTGCTATTTTGTTACAACAGCTCATTGTTATATTAATTCCATCTGATGGTGCAGGTTCTCAATCAGGATGAGACACCTTTACTCTATAGTCTAGTATTTGGGGAAGGTGTTGTTAATGATGCCACCTCAGTGGTGCTCTTTAATGCAATCCAGAGCTTTGATCTCTCGCACATTGACACCAGCGTCGCTTTAAAGTTTTTTTGGCAATTTCCTTTATTTATTTATATCAAGAACCTTGCTGGGAGTGATTGCTGGGAGTGATTGTGAGTCTCTCTCTGTCTCTTTCTCTCTCTTAGCCCCCTGAATTTGTTGGACCATCCTGTTAGAACCTCCATTTACATTATTGTTGCCTTGTAGGCTGGATTGCTAAGTGCATTCATTATTAAGAAGTTGTAATATGGAAGGTATGCAATTGGCCTGTTTAAATTTTTTTTCTTTAATATTTCTTGCCATTCTTCTATTCTTTTTCTTTGGTTGAACATTCTATTCCGTGTTTACTGTCAGCTTTCATCTGCAATACTTATGGTCTATCTGTATTTAGCTTTACCTTTTAAATGGGAGTGGGGGGGGGGGGGGGGAATAAGTTTTAGAAAAATATTTAAGGTGGAATGTCTGTCAACCTTGTAATGATGCTGATACAGTATTCTTGTTGGTGAGAAGAAGATGAACAGTAACAGAGGATTTAAATGACGAGAAAAGACAGATAGAAGACTCGAGAAAGGTAAAGAGAAGTGAGAGAGAATAGTTGCTTTTTCATATCCTGCATAATGTCTGACAACCCACTTTTATAGTGGTCCCCTTAAGCAGTTACAACAATATTAATGCATCTATTCAAAAAGAGTAAACTATAGTGAAAAAGAATATTTCAAATATAACTTTCTAGAAAAGCAGGGCGTTTTCCTCTACACGTTGTTCGTGTCGGGTTGGGTACCTCAGCCTTATCTGTGGTATTTTCCTGAGTCGAATTAGATGCACATACAGGACTATACTTTCATATCAGTGCTGGGTACTGTTTCATAGTTTTTTTTTTTTTTTTTTTTTTGGGTGGTGGTGGTTGTTGGGGGAGAGGGGTGGGTAGGGAGGGGGGTGGTGATGGTTTGGGTCTTCAGGATCCCAATTGGTAGCTTCTTATGCAACCTATTGGTTCCCAGCCTAGCATGGCTTTCTACAGCTTACTCATACTTTTCTCAATGACAACTAGTTTTGTCACATCCACCCAGCCGGTACCCTATCTGGCATATCCGAGTGTGTGATCCACAGTCCACAAGATCCAGTAGTTAGAGAAATCAACCTCCCACATTCACAACAATATAATCAAGAACAAGACTAAATCAATGTTAACAATATTATTCAATGAATCAAGGTAAAGTAACGAGATATTCATCAGAGTGCGGAAAAGATACCAATAGATATATAAATCAAAAGTAGAGTGAGGCGGAATCTCACTCCACGAGTACAGCGGAATGTAGTTTGAAAATCAAATGGGATTACAACTGATTCTAAAGACAAGAAAGAAAGATATAATCTAAAGTAGAGTATTTTCTACTTTATAAAGGATGTCCTCATAGACATAGACTTCATCGATGATGCTCAAACGCTCCCACTCCACAGTAGGGCTAATCTTGGTAACAAGAGAGACCACTCGAGGGATCCTCACAGTAATCTTTGTAGTCGCCAACACTTTGCGTATGGTACGCTTCTTCATCTTGCGCTTCCTCATATTGCGCTTCATAGCCATCAAAACCTGTAGAATAGTCTAACAAAAGATATTGTACAAAAAGGAGTGAGTTTCAAAGAAACTCAGCAAGGCAAGTTATTCCATAATAGCATAAATAACATAGTATCACAACAAAGCAATAAGTGATATGATATGAAACAACAATGCATGTATGAGTCTAACTCTATGTATGCTGGTCTCTATAGGCAGACATGCTTTAAGTCATAGCACCATACTTCTTTGGGTAGGTCTCATCACACAACGCCGGTTGGTAGTGGGTCCTTCATCCATCTTGGACAATCCATGGTTAGGGGTTAAGTCACCTCTCTCTCACATCACCGTTTGGTCTAAGTATTGGCACATGTCAAGGTAAAGCCTAGCCCAATGCAAGTCTTCTACTTAGTCATATCAACTCAGATCCAGATACGTCCATTCCTCGCCCCTGGCGATCCTTTCCGGCATCCTTCACACTAGAGTCAGCGTATCCGACTCTCTCAAATACGGACTCATCAACCCTATAGGTCATCCACATATAGTAAACGGGAAGCTCTCATGTCCTCTCACGGGTTGGTTACCGGTCTTGAACGCCCATGAGCCCAAGTCTATCGATATGCAACTCTACCCACAAATGGTCCCCACAATGTGATTCATGTCCCCTCACGGATATAACTCACCGATCTTGAGCACCCATGAATCCCCATTGCTACCACGGGTCGTTCGGTCTCAATACCCTTCCGATTCGGGTCTGATATAACAGGGGTATAACCTAGCCAAACACTGCTAGACATGTCCTAGGTATGACAAACCAATAATCTGGGAAAGCGTCAAAGGGCAACATTTGAAATATCCCATACTACTCCCAATGAGGTCCAAGGACAGAAATGTCAAAAGGACATTCCCCAATCCCAAATCATACCTAAGCAATCACAATCATAATTCAGTCATATCATCCACGACAAATATCACATCATATGAAAGAGTATAATAAGACAATATTAAATAAATAAGGAAACATACATGAGTTAAGTATTCATACATAACCAAGTACATAAAGTAAATAAAGAAATAAGATCCTAATGTACTTGCAGCATTCATATCATAATAGAAACTAACATAACAGTAGCAAATCTAAGTAGTTCCCAAATTAGAAACTAAATCTATGCAAATCTATGTGAATATGGTAACAACTTTCCTTACCTTAAATAGATCCGAGAATATTCCGGACGAACAAGAGGATGAATCCAAAGTTAGCAAATAATCCCTAAAATAGCATCACACAATCATTAGGAAGTAGTCCTAAAAGAATAAGCATGATTCGAATCAAATCGGACGAAGAAAACAGATTCTGCTGTTGCGGGTTGATTGGCTGGGTAGCATTGGCCAGTCGACCCAGGTAGTCTGCCCAAGAGCAAATCCGAAAGTAAAAAGGGAATCTTGATCCGAAACTTATGCTACACAAACCGGAATGTGACGAAACTTGGAGGGATTGTCTAACACAGTAGTCTAAGCCTAGAAAGCATAATTTAGACATCAAACCACCATTAAAACATTACTTCCTAATTTAGAACCATAGTTTCTATTTTGGTAAAAATCATAGTTTTCATTGGAAACATGCTATGAATGAAAGAGATGAACTAGAGATGACTAGATCTCATTCTAGTACAAGAACACAGTAGATCAGAGGTATGAATAATCATAGAGAAGCATCTATAATGCTAGAATGAATCAAAATAGGAAATATTATCATAGTTTAAGAAGAAATCATAAGAATCATGTTAAGAATGAATGAGACGATCATAGTACAAGAGAATGAAAAGAGATTGTAAAGATATGACTACAAGGTTGCAGCATCTTCATCATAATCTCAGTTCAGAGATGAGAGTGATCATAGAAAGAATAAATCATTAACATAAAAGATAGATTACTAACCTTTAATTGAAGAACAAGAGAGAGAGAGAGTTTGCAAGATTGCAAGATTAGGTCTTCTTCTTCACTATTGGAGGCTTGGAGATGGTTTCCCTTAGTTCTCTAGGTGTTATGGAGGCTAGGGATACTAAAATCATGAAGTCATGGGGTATATATAGCAAGATTCTCAAAACAAAAGATTATGTTCGAGTTCAGCAACTCTGGGTCGATTGGCTGGGTAGTATTGAGCACTCGACCCAAGCACTCGACCTAGGTGACCAGCAAAGCCAAAAATAGGGATTTGAGGGTCTTCCACTACTCGGAATCAAACGAAACTTTAAACACATATTCTATAACATACCTAGCATGGAAAAATGGTTTTAAATCATATCCCACCAAGCTCTAAGGTCATCAACTAATCTTCTCTTCATCAAGGTGCAGTCTCTTCTCTATATCCAACACTGACTTCAAGTATGGGGCATCATCTTCAATCTCCATAGGTTCGGAGTCGAACACTATATCATCTACCAATATGGCCCATAGTTGACTTTCACTTCTACTTCGGGTCTTCGGACCTACAATCAAAGAGTATCCGGGTTAAGGTTAGGGCCGGGTTTCACAAGTTTCTTGCAGCTCATCAGGGTCATGTCTTTATTGTCTAGCATGTGAATAAAAAATTATAATGGTATGCCATGCAAGTCATTTGCAATTTATTTTCTATCAATACTCCAATAGCTTTTGTTCTTGTGACTTCTGGGCACTCTATTGATCGTGAAGTTGCACTTATGATACTCATGGCCTACCTTTCCTATATGTTGGCTGAGGTAAAATATTCTCTCTTATGTTGTGTGAGCCTTATTGAATGCTTCTGCTCTGGATTATTTTCCAAAAATTCAGTACCAACACAGCCCTATGGCAAATTTTTATTGCAGCTGTTCTACTTGAGTGGTATTCTTACTGTATTCTTCTGTGGGATTGTCATGTCCCACTATACCTAGCATAATGTGACAGAGAGTTCAAGAGTCACCACAAAGTATGTTGAATCTCTTCTAAATTTATTCCTTTATAGTTGAAATATTTCCTGTACCTGTAATTTTGTTTTGCCTTACTGATGATTTAAACTAGTTATTCTTACATATGGGCTGTGTTTACTATTTTTGCAGGCATGCTTTTGCAACATTGTCATTTATTGCTGAGATCTTTCTTTATGTTGGTATGGATGCATTGGACATTGAGAAGTGGAGGTTTGCATTTGATAACTCTTTTATGCGTCCTGTGTTTGGTGGGAGGGGATTCGTACCAGTCGTTCCTGGATCACCAGTTGAGTAGATTGTCCACCGATGGCAATGAGAAGAATTGAGAAACAGAAGGTCTGTAAGCAAGTTATAGGAGCAAGCCACGTTCGTTTGAGGTCTATAAGCAAGTTGTGGGTGCTTAAGAGTTTATGTTAGTGATGCTTTAAGAGCGGGAATTTTGTTTTCCTCCCCGGTTGATTGTAATATTCTTTGCTTCTCTTCCTTTCTGCTACCCCACCTCAAGACACCCCAAACCCAGTCCATTTGGCTAGCAGGATTGACCTGTTTATAGAGAGAGCTTCCAATGGATTCTCACTAATTGTGTACTCATTTACACATGCCTGTAAAATTTGTATATTTGTACACAAATTGACTTGATTAATATGTATTTGGCATTATTTTTCTAAAATTTTGTTCTTTAAATATTTTTTTTAACTTTCTTAAATTTTCTTTCTATTTATGTATTTGTATTGTCATACAGGAATAAATGCCAAAACCAATTTTTTTTGTAGTGTCAATATCAGGAAGGATCTGTATGGCAACATTGTGCTTAGTGGTGGCTCCACCATGCTCGTTGACATTGTTGACAGAATGAGCAAGGAGATCACTGCACTACCTCCCAGCAGCATGAAGATCAAGGTGGTTGCCCCACCTGAAATAAAGTAGTGTTTGGACTGAGGCTCCATCTTTGCATCTCATAGCACTTTCCAACAGGTAAATCGTCTTCTGATAAATCTGGTTTCAACCATATACGTGTTTAATCATATAAGCATTATAGAGGTCCCTGAATTCTGTTTAATGTGTAACGTTTCTTGTTTCTTGCCCTAGATGTGGATTGCAATTTGCAAAGGCTGAATACGATGAATCTGGCCCATCAATCGACCATAGGAAATGCTTCTATTATGCACTAGCAGGGCATGCATTGACAAAGAGGATTAAGCCGGATCATAGAAATGCTTCTGACCGAGCACATCTGGAGAAATTCTGGTTTCTTTTATTTTTCCCTTTCTTCTCTCTTTGTACTTCCCAATTTAATGATGATCTTAAATGGGGTGAAAATTTTTCACACCTGGGAATACCAATTTTTTCATTTATTGTTTAATCTTAGAGACTGTGTTATTGTGTGTTACGATAACACTATGCTTTGGGTTGAATCAGGAGTTCCTTTGATTTATTAAAACGAATAAATCTCTTCCATCTTAAATCATCTGTGACACTAGCTGACTCGATGTCTTCAGATTCTCAAAATTGTTCTTATTTTTATTTTTCTGATAATGGGGAAACTGGAAGCCAAACAAATCTATGCAGCCAGTTATTATTTTTAATATCCATTATAAGGTCAGAGGTTCTGAGTTAACCTGATCATGAAAGAATTAATAGAAGCTACATCCAAAAGTATCCAAGAAGACTCAAATAACTCGTGAAAGATCTTGGCCCCAACCTCCCTGGCTGCAGCTATAAAAGCAGCCCCAAATGCATTCCCTTGGGCTGCCCCAAGATGTGGCTTTGCCCATACACCAACAATCAAAACTTTGTTTGGTTCTTGTGATAAGCAAGCTGTTAAGGATTCTAACTCTTACGCAGTGGATAATTACCATGAACAAGTGATAGGAAATAAATAAAAGACTAGACACAGGGTTTTACTTGGTTCGTTCAGTGACCTACATCCAAGGATGAAATGAGCTCTCCAAGCTCATGCAATCTTCAAATAACAGAGAAGGTTTACAGCCCTAAACAGTGATAAACTCTATACATAGCCTAGAGAGAAAACAACCGAAACAATGGATTGACCACACCTGATTCAAGATGCAACTAGAGCTTCAACTCTCTTCTGTGTGAATCCAAGAACACCAAGCACCAGCGCCTTTCCACGCACCAACAGCAGGTACTGTTTCAGTCTAGTATGAGAGCCAAGAACCATCACCAAGAACACACCAGAGCCAACCGAACCTTCCACTTGCAGATGAAGAAGAAGCAGAGAACGAGAGCCGGAGAGAAAATCGTGAGGAGAGAGAGTGATTTCTTCGTATGAATGAGAAATCCCTAAACCCCCAAATACATACTTTTAAGAACACAAGTGCAATTCCCCTCTTGCCCTTAAAACAAAACAATAAGACATAAGCCTATCTTAATACAAGTAGAATGACCATACTTCCCCTGTTTACATATTACACAAGCACAGGCCAAAGGCTTCATCTTTGCACCCTTCTAGCGCAAAGCATCCATCAAGAAATAAAAGAATTTGGTCAACGCTTGAGGGTGACCAAGCAATTTTATATCAGCAAGATCTTCAAGCTTCACCCACCTGAATTTCCTCCCACTTCTGATGGATCTACTATTGGTTATAGCTATACTTCCTTGCCTTATAATAGCCCTCCGTATTTTTATTGCATCTTGCATACCTTTTCTTAACTTGTCAATGTTCATAACAAGGATTAATCCAAAGTATTCTTACCAAAAAAAAAAAAAAAATTCAAAGTATAAATTTTCATAATAGGGATTAATCAAAAGTATAAATTTTCAAATCTCTCAATTGTTCATTTGTGTATCTTAAATACACTATGGACTAAAACTTGGAAAACAAATTCTTCAAAAAATTGGGCAACATTTCTCCTAGAAATGACGACATTTGCAACCTGTGATGATCAATTAATTTTTTGCTTATCATAAGTTTTTACAATAATACATCAAATGTCTTTAACGAAGCATCCACCAGATTGAATAGCGTATTATAAACAAAAGAACAAAAAAAGAAAGGAATATAGTAGACAATGTAGTCAATTATGAATTAAATATATACTAAACAACTCTGTGTTCCACAACAGCAGCAGAAGCATCACTCAGTGGTTATCTGCACAATCAAATTCACAAAATATTAAGTATTACTTCACCTATAAAATAATAATAAATAAGTTAGGAATATAAAATACATGGAAAATTTATCTGCAATGGAGAAAAAGTATCT
Organism: Hakea prostrata; assembly: GCF_041222555.1. Taxonomy (NCBI): domain Eukaryota; kingdom Viridiplantae; phylum Streptophyta; class Magnoliopsida; order Proteales; family Proteaceae; genus Hakea; species Hakea prostrata. The sequence continues at coordinate 51,388,846 of NC_142607.1, read as the reverse complement.
GTTACTTCCATGATCAGTAAGTTGGGAGGAAACAGTATCCACCTACGAAGTTGGGAGTTTAGAATAAAAAATCAATATTAACTAAAGATAATATATTAAAAATGCCTGAACCAAAGAAGTTTGGAATAAATATATAGTTGGTTGTAGAGAACTTTTTTGGTAGGGTTGTAGAGAATTTGGAGTTCCTTGTGCATATAAGATGACAAGATGTTAACTAATAAGAAGAAGAAAAAAAATGATAACATTAACATGAATTGTTTGAACTCTTAAAAATTACCATAAAAACATCATTTGGTTGATTGATCACAAATGAGGGAGTATGTTGCCCTTTTGTACCTTGGTTGTTGTTTTTCCTCTTTTCCAAAGCACTTTTGTTCTTCTAGTAAAGGTGTCTCATCCTGATTGAGAACCTACACCATACAGATGAAATTAATATAACAATGAGCTGTTGTAACAAAACAGCGACGACTGATTCTTAAAACTTCACATACCTGCAGGGTGCAAACAGAATCGGCTGCAGAAAATATTGCTCCAATTGCTAGAGACAATGAAAAGAATTAGAGGTGATATAACAAGCAGGTTTACAGCATTCATCAAGCAAAACCAAAAACAAAAAAACAGCAAAGAGAGTTCATTGCAGAAGAAAACAGGAAAAAGTATGTCAAGACTGAACAATCGTTCCTAAGAACAGTTGCATGACTGGTGACTAGGCTATTTACCTGTAGATTAAAGCTCCAACACAATTTTACGAAGCCCCGATATGAATGATTCCAGCAAGAAATTTGCATTTTGGATGCGTATACATTCAACCAAAGCAGAAGAGTCAATGAAAGGTACCGCTAGAACTTCTAAGAATTTAGTATTGATGCATCTAACATCAGACTTCATCAAAAGATTCTTTTATCCCTGTTCTGATTTAAGAACAAATCAAAATTACTAGTTTCGTCAGTTTCTTGCTTCTTCCATTTGATTTGAGTAGGGTAATTGTCAATAAAGAAAGAAATGAGGAAATGAACCTTTGATTAAGAAGACAGAGAAAGTACATACACATTTACAGAGATCGTACAAAAAAAAGTACATGAAAAAGCTTTGTCATCCACAACTATTTGTTTCGTCAGATGGTTTATTACCAATAGGAACAGAAGGAAGCTCCAAAATATATCCAGTAATTGTTGGCCAGAAAATGTAGAGACCTCAAGGATTTGTCTTCCAAGCCTATATACCACAGTGACCTGTGAAGTGAATAACTTAAATAGTATATTCGAGAGGAAAGTTAAACAAGAATGAAGTAGAACGAAAACAGAGAATAACTCTGAAATAAGCTACGGTACTCATTCTTCACATTCTTAAGGACTTGGAATCTAGATCTTGAGATAGTGATGTTACAAGTGATGAAAGCGATTCCAACTTACCTGAAGCTTCAGTCGTCTTAGAAGTTCGAGCATTTGACGATTCTGACTCTAGAAAAATCCGCCAAAACTTTCAGAATCCTCAAAAGGTTCAAGTTCAACCATAGCTCCATTCTCTTCCGCAACTTTGGGGTTTCCATCTCCTTCCTTCAAAACCTCATTCATCCTCTCTGAAATTCTTCCAAAATCCCTAGGATTCCTTCAAAACCTCATTTGCCAATCCAAGATTTAAAAAAAGAAAAGAAAAGTGTATTCTAGTTCTAGATATTAAAATATGACAATTAAGTCAGATAACTGAACAAAGTAAATACAAAAACCTTTAGAAATATGTCCAGATAATGTTTTTTCAGATGAAAGCCAACCCAATTGCCTTCATGATCAGAGAATGTTACATCACCCAGCTTCTTAAGTGCATCAGAATCAAAAGATACAGTTTTCTCCTACATATGTTAATTCATCTTAATGAGGAAACAATATACAAATGTTGAAGAAGAATCCAAAAGTGTTCCAGAAGCGCGAAGGAGAGATGCTACATAAACAAGAAGCTGAGAATATTTACAGGTTTGTAACTTCAAGAATATCAACGCAGAAAAATAAGATGGTAGGTGGTGGTCATTAAATTCTTAACTAAATTTCAAAGAAGTGTAACCACTGGAAATCAAAGGAAAATAAAATATTTAGCGGCAACCAAAATAGGGTAAAAATCCAGCAGCAACAAACAAAACCCAATGCGTGAAAGTTGATTTGCGCTGAATAGATTACTTACATAAACTCAACAAAAACCTCCAATCTGCAAATCGCTGATGAAACTGGATCTTGATTAACATGCTTACTCGCCGTCGCAGGAGAAGAGGCAGTTTATCGCAGGCTAGGGCATTCCATGATTTTCTTAGATGATGTTCTTGATGTTTCTTGAGGAACTCTATTTTGCCACAATCCAGAAGAGGGAGCGGTGAAGATCAAATAGAGGATTGGATCCATTGAAACGGAAGAGAATTAGAGGGTAAGTCGAAGAACAGCCCGAGACTTCTCTAACGCGGAATGATTTGATCGAACCAAGTAATGGCTTTTGATTGTAAATTAGAAAAGTTTAAAACCTAAAATGTAAAACAAATATGAAATTTGCATTCATACCCCCACTTTTTCATACTGTCTGTTGGATATTAAAAATCCACGTGTCGCGTTCGCTGCAGTGAGCGGAGGATATCCGCTTTGCTGCGAACAAAAAACCCTCAATTAGTCTCAATTAAGTTTTAAAATGAAAGGATCAGAATACCCTTCTAATATTAATTTACTAAACTACCTTTGTATCACATCCCATACCCAACCCTCAGGTGGCTGAAGGAATTCTCTCTTCACCCATCTTTTTCCTACACCTTACTAGAAACCAATGCACCTACTCCCCCTATCGGCCACCACCACCTCCACCTTTTGTGCAGAACTTGGGTCCAACCAAGCCTTATTAAAACCAACTTCCCAAACTTGAATGAAAGCTAGGGCAAAAACACAGGCCACCATTCAGATTTCGTAGACGAAGGATGACAAACATACCTTGGAAACATCATCAATGGGTGAAAAAGTCTAGCGTAAATATCCTTCTTACTCAAATTCGTGGGAACCTCATTAAACAACTTTTCCATTAAATAAGGATAAGTGATGCGTCCAAAATCTGCTCAGCCCTTAGATTTCCTCGTGATGACCTGCAAAATGAAAGCGTCAGATGTGGCCCGACCGCTGGGGTCGGGAGTCCACCTCCGAAGGCTAAGTCAGTTGATGAACTTAATCACAAACGGCTATGCTAGAAGTACAGAGCTAAGGAATGAAGAACTGGGAAAGGTGATCTAGATAGCAGATCGCTGATAGTTTAGGTCTATCAGTATGTATCTGAACCTGAGTCTCAGATAGTATTCTTTTCGATCCCTTCACCTTGTATGGTAGTGAGGTTTATATAGAGTGTACCTTCGAATCTCCTTCGTTGGATGCACTTGAGCCTTCTTCGGGTAGTCGTTGGATCTTAACAGTTAGATCCGTTGAGCAATAGACTTCTACTAGTTTGGACTAGTAGAGAACTCCTGAGATAACCTTTAGGTTATGTGATGATTATCCCTTCGATAATGATTATCCGCAGCCGTCAATTCGAGTCTGCCATCATTAGGGTGATTACCCTAATCCATAAGTAGGATTAGGGCATGCTTGCAGCCGAATAAGCTTTCTTCTTCAGCAAGCCATCTTCTGGATCCGGTTCGCTCGGGAGCGAGTCGGTTCTCTCCGTCTCGACCGGGGTCGAGGGTCGGACCAGGTATGAACCCGGTCTGATCATAATCTCTCCGTATCACGAGCCCCCCAGACCAAGCGTTCGGTCGATCCCGAGGGCTTGGTTTTTAACTGGGTTCATCGTCAGGTGATAATCTCTGCGTGCTTCATTAAATGTCATATCACATTTAATGCGGTGGTCACTTTTCCTCGAGCGTTGTGAGTGTAAGGCCACGTATCTCCTTGCAGTTGATCTGTCATGGCTCACGTCATCCAAGCGACGGTTTCCGAACGCCTATTTCGGATTCGTGAGTTCAAACTTTCAAAACGTCTTTCAATCTTGATCGTTGATTTTGAATCAATCTCGATCGTTCAGATTCCCGAACACTCGTGCGGGAGTTTTAAAAGCGGTTCGTTGTCTTCGTAGGTTTCATTCTTCCTGTCTGGAATTTGAACCTTTGTTGTCTGCTTCACACCTTCTTGCTCTCAAGCTTCCGCCTCACTGAATCAGTAAGTTTACTGGTCTTTTTCTTTTTTTAGTTTACTGAAACAAGTAATGGCGGACAATAGGGCTTCTCTGGTACCCAGTGTTGGTAATAGCAGTGAGGCTTTTGCTTCTCCTGCTCCCGAACAGTCGGATAGTGATAACAAAACCCTAACTATCCTCTGGCGCGAGTTTGCTGAAGTTTCTCAAAAAGGTTTAGAAAGAAAAACCGAAACTTCTCCTGTCCTTCTCGAGTCTGGATCTTCCAAGATATTCGAGTCTTCTAGGCAGCCTCAAACTTCCGGGTCCGATGGTGGACCTGGCTCTGTTCCCTCCATTTATAATTAGGAAACCCTTCTTTCAGCTATCCAAGATTTTGATTTTCCTTCCTCTTATCAGGTTAGGGCTCCCCACCCTGATGAGAGGGTTGATTCAACCCTTTCGGGTGAATTTTCTCTATATATAGATGCACTGGAAAGCGGGGTTCGCTTTCCCTTTTTTAATCCTTTGTTCTCCGCAGTTCTGAATCATTGGGACATTTGTCCCGGAATGCTCCTCCCCAATAGCTGGTGTCTCATCGTCGGCTTCTTGGGTTTGTGTTTTGAACTTGGCATTACGTCATCTCTTTCTCTCTTTGTACATTTTCATGTTCTTTCTATCTCCCATCCTCCCGGATGGGTTTTTCTGTCCAAACGCAATAAGGCTGAACTTGATTGGAGGGGCAGCATCCTTGCCAAAGGAACTTGCCCTTCTAACCACAAAAGATGGCGCGAACGATACTTTTTCTGTCAAGCGCCTCCATCAGATCTTAACTTCCCAACCGCCTGGAGGAGGTGTACTTCTTCTTCCGAGAATAACCGAGGCCTTCCCTTATCCAGAGAAGACGAGGCGGCCGTCAGGAAGATCAAATCCATTCCATGGTATCAAGAGATACATGGACTTGAAGTGGAGTATAACTCCATTCTTCAGTACTGGGGCTTGGCTCATTGTGAGCTTCTAACCACCATCCTTTAATTTTACTGAAGTGATATGTCTTTAATTCTGACTCTTGTCATTCTTCTTTGCAGTGCCTCCAAGAATGAACCCTGAGAGCCTGCGGGTGAAGGCCGCTAGGGCCGTTGTGACAGCCGAGCAACGATCACCCAGAGCCTTGACCGTAGATCAAGATGCTTATGTTCCCTCTCCCGACCCCTCTTATAGGGGTATCAGGAATATTAGGCCCGTGGCTGATGCTTCGGGTAAAGGGAAAAAACCGATGGTGGAGAGGTCCAATGTCTCTTCCTCCGTTCGAACCAAAAGGAGGCATGACACAATTGATGCTTCCTCCAATAAAAAATCCAAAGCTTCAACGGATTGTGAGGAGGTCTTCATCCCCCAGTGGACCCTGAAGCTGACCGACAGGGTGACTCGGGATCCTGAGAAAGCTGCAGAGTGGAGCTCCCTCAGTCTTGCTCCTTCTGATCGCCAGGAGTTTGAAGCCCTGGATGACATCTCCCTTGTTAGTCAATCTACAAGGTACCGGCCTTCTTGCTTACTTATTTTTTCATAATTTCTTATGACTTCTTCTGATATTTTCCACCTTCCCAGGAATGCTGTGTTGAGCTTTTATCAACACATGGAAGCATTGAGCCGGGTTGGTCGCACCAGCTCCTTGCTGCAAACCTGTGAAGAGAATTTGGCCAAGGCCAAATCTGAAATAGACCAGCTGACTGCAGCTGCCGTGGAGCTGCAGAAAAAGCATGAGGAAGAAGTGATCTCCCTCAAGGAGGCCCTCGAAGCTTCGAAGATTCGTGCCGCTGCTGCCGAGCGCGAGGCCGGGAAGCAAAAAGCAGCTGCCACGTTGTTTGGTGACAGGCTTGAATTCAAAAGTAGGGAGCTCGAAGAACATCTGAAGTTGGCGATCCCTAGCAAGCCCGAGCATATAAAGCCAGAGCTTCGGAAGAAGTGTGTTCGGAAATACCTGAACAGCGTACCTTTCTCCGAGCTGCTAGGTATCTACAACATTCAAGCTTATCGCTTGGGGCAGAACGACGTTTGGGAGCGAATTCTCGCATCAATCCCTGCCTTCGACACTGCTCCTTTTCGTGAGGTGTGCCACAAAGAGGTCTTCGGGAAAGTTGGTATGGATCTCCCGGACTGGGCTCAGGAAGAAAATGATCCTTTTCCAGCTGACCCTCAATATGAGGCATACCTGGCTGACGAGCCGGCACTTCCAGAGGAGAAATCACAAGCCGAGTCTCAAGTTGCTGCTGTAGAGGACTCAGCCGATGCCATTCTTGAGGAAGGCTCTTCTCAAGATCCTGAGAAAAGTCCTCTCGACCAGGGTCCCTCGGGCAACAATGAAGAAGAGGCTTAGGGAGTTATCTTTTATTGTAAAGATTTACCCTCTATTTAATGAATAGACATTTCTTTTTCATGTTGGCCTTTATATTTCCCCATCTCCTGCCGAAATCTTGCCTTGAATATCAAAGTATAAATGATAAAACTTATCGCTTAACTTTACATTCCTCGCCGAATAATAATCTTGTAGAAATATTGTGAAGATGCGTTTCGGAAAGATGCATTAATCTTCCCCACCACTTCATTTATTGCAAAGTCCGCACGTTTCCCTTCTGCGAAGTTCAAACGTTTTCCTGCTTTTGTATACCATTCACTGTTTTCAATGAATCGGAAATACATCCATTATTTTAATGGCGGTGGGACGATTGGAGGTATCTCTGCGTCAGGTGCTCGTTTCCACATGTTTCCATGTGGCATCCCTCCGTCCGTTGATCTTGCTTTCTGCGGATTTCGAAGCGTCATTTTGATCTAGGTCGTCGGTTGTCCTTAGCCTTCAACCGTTGTCTTAGTACCTGAGGCTATTTAAAGCCTTCGTGGGTACCCTCCATCTATCGTGCTATCTGCAAGTTAGATTTGCTAAAGTGCTAAAGCGACCTTTCGTCCTTCGGCCTGCTTCCGTATTCCTCGTACTCCAACAATAGCTCTATCAACTTCTGGACAAGTGAGTTTCTTGATTACTCATCTCTTTTCCCACTTCCCCCCTGAGTAAACTGCACAGTAGTTATACTTGGGGTTTAGTTATTTGGTTTTGTCGGAAGTGATAAAAAACTAGGGTTTTCCCTCTTTTTGTCGTCATTTGATTTCTGTACTGATACGGCTTGTTTGTTTTCATAGTGGCTCCCAAGATCAACCCGAACTTTATCAGAGCAAAATCTTGCAAGAAAATCGTTCCGCCGGTGGTGGTTGGGGCCAGTGAGGTGGTTTCAGCTAGTGAATCCTCCAAGCATAAGGCGACTGCTGCCGATGAATCTTCAAGTTAGATTCCCACAGTTTCTATTGATGCCGTCCCTGCGCCTCTTTTGCCCGAAGTGATCGCTCGTCTTTCCCAGGAAGATCTTGATCACTCCGTTGTCGATGGTGCTTTGCCGACGCCCCCTCTTTGGTGAGGCTGTTGGTGCACCCCCGAAGGAGACTCTTCGGGCATCTGAGGCAACTATGTTGGCGTCTGATGAAGGTGTGGTCCCAGCAGGTGCTGCTCCTATTTCCCATTCTAGTGCTTGTTTGGCATCCTCCTCCTCTCCTTCCGAGTCGGAGGATTTTGCCACCAGGAAGCGCCGTCGGTTGACAAGTGATGCAGCTCATCCTTCTCTTGGTGTAGCTCATCCTTCTCATCCTTCGCCTGAATTAGTGTCAAACGAGTTTGACAAAGCGTTGGAATGGTGTCTGCTGCTGCTCGAATGACTTACGAGAGCGCAGTTCTTTCCAAACTTCCAGATGAAGTCTTTACGAAGTCACTGGTGATGTAAGTCTTTCTTCATTATCTTCTGATTCTGAAAAATTACTCTTCTGCTCCTTCTTAACTCGGAAGTTGTTTGCAGGAGTCTTGCTGGTAACTTCCACAACCAAGTGGAAGCAGTTTCTAGGCTCAATAGGTTGAGCAATGAAGTTTCCAGGCTTCGGGGAAATCTACTGAAGCTAAAGATGTTGAGATTGCTCGCCTTCGGAATCTAGCTTGGGAGGTGGCGGGGAGAAAAAAATTCGATGATTGGTCATCTTCGATCGGACTTGGATGATGCCGGGGAGAAGATCCGGCGGATTGGAGCGAACAGTTGGAAAGTCGGGAGCCAAAGGATCTGAAACGTTACTCGAAAGGCAAGTTGTCGTTCCTTTGCCCGAATCCCTTCCAACTGATGTTCGCAGAGCTTGCGTCTTCAAGTATTTACACAGTAAGCCCTTTGTTGATATGCTAAATGCTTATAACTTGCAGGCGTACCGGGATGGTGAGACCGAAGTATGGGAATCAATATTAAGGAAGGATCCTCATTTTGATACGACTCCCTACAGTGCTGTTTGCCATCCTGAAGTATTTACCGACCTGGGTATTCCTCCTCCCAACTGGACCAAGGATAAGATTGATCCTCCACCTTCCGATCCAGATATTATGCATTATCTGGAAGATTCTCCTGTTTATTCTCCCCTGGAAGAAATCAATTATGACAAGCTTGTCTTGAATGCGAGTTTGGTCGAGGACCATACTTCTCCTGGACAAACTGGACAAAGAGTATGAAATTGCGGAGGATTTTATGCATACCGAAATATTTTTTGTAATCCTCATTTCTGCTCTTCTTTACCTTGAATCCACTCCAATGGTTGACTCATATGTTTGTTCTAGCAAAGTCGTGTCGATCTTGTATAACTTCTGACAGTCACTGATCATGACTTTCTTTTTTGACCGAAGATTGTATCCAGCTCTTGTAATTGTTTTGATACTGGCCTCTTTCGATCTTTTATAAGAAATTAACTTCATCTTGAACTTTGCTAGCCACTTGAATCGTTGTTGCATTAGGTCTTAGTTGTTTGAAACAATGCCTTTACTTAAAGATTTCCGGAGAAATACAATAAGTCTGAGAAGGAACTCACTCGGGTTTTAAACCGATGCCTTTACTTAAGGATTTCCGGAGAAATACAATAAGTCTTGAAGGAACTCACTCGGGTTTTAAACCGATGCCTTTACTTAAGGATAATTCAAAAATTCAATAAGTCTTGAAGGAACTTACTCGGGTTTCAAACCGACGCCTTGCAAAAGGAACTCACTCGGATTTTCATCCGATGCCTCGACTTAAGAAAGTCTGAAAAAATTCCATAAGTGTTGAAGGACCCACCACGAATTTTCATCCGATGCCTTATAGTTGGATCTTGTTCTTGAATGTAGTGTATGATGCCCCCCAATCAAAAGATAGTTTGTTGAAAGCCAAAAAATTGCATTGATTGAGTTGAAAATGATTACATCGCGAACAAAATTGAAATCATCATCAAGGATAAAACTTTTTGAGATGCCTGGCATTCCACGAACGATCCAACTCTTTCTGGGTGTTGATGTTCTTCAGCTTGTAAGCTCCTGAACCAACTGGTTTTACAACCATATAAGGTCCTTCCCAGGAAGGGTCCAATTTTCTTTGGTGACGCGGGTCGGAAACTAGGGTGTTTCTCAACACCAAATCTCCGGCTAAGTACCGACGATTCTTCACTCGAGTATTATAATGAGACGCTATCCTTCTTTGATAATGTTGAGTTCGTGCTATTGCCTTTGCCCGAACTTCGTCCAACAGATCAAGACTATCAAGCAGTCCTTGTTCATTTGCTTTTTCTTCGACCTCACGATCCCGTAATGTCCCCGCCATTATCTCCACTTGGTGCCAATGCTTCGGATCCATATGCCAACTTTGAATGGAGTTTCTCCTGTGGGTGTTCGAACCGTAGTTCTATAAGCCCATAGTACATTATGAAGTTCTTCGACCCAAGAAGCTTTGTCAGCTTCGAGTCTTCTCTTTATTCCTTCCTGTAGCGTTCGGTTAGTAACCTCTACCTGTCCATTGCTTTGGGGGTATGCCACTGAGGACAAACGATGCTCGATCATATATGTTCCACAGAATTGCTCAAATTGTGGACAGTCGAACTGAGTACCATGGTCAGTGACGATAATCTTTGGAATCCCAAAGCGATATATGATTGATTCAAGCACGAATTTCTTCACTTTTTCTCTCGTAATTGCCGCCGGTGCTGCTGGCTTCAACCCATTTTGTGAAGTAATCAATTGCTACTATCGGATATTCCCGTCCCTTTGATGCCTTGGTGAATTTGCCCATGATATCAATTCCCCACATCGCAAAGGGAATGGGATTTAGAATTGAAGTCATAGTTTCCGCCGGGCGCTTCGATCTTTGTAGCATGAATTTGACAGTTACCACATCGACGGACATATTCCATAGCAGCCTCTTGGACCTTAGGCCAATATAACCCAAGTCTCAGAATTTTGTGAGCCAGGGCTCGTCCACCCATGTGAGCTCCACAAATTCCTTCATGAACCTCAGCCAAAGTTGATTTTGCTCCTTCGGGGCCTATACATCTCATAAGGGGTCCAGAATAAGATCTTTTGTATAGTCTCCCATTCCGAATGACAAATCTAGCTGATCGAATCTTGATCAACCTTGCCTCTATTGGATCCTCAGGTAATTTGTCATCCCTTAGATACTCGATTATCGGATCCATCCAGCAACGTTTTGCTTCAATATAAGAAATTTCTTTCTCATGATAACTTGGAAAAGTTATCTCTTCAATATAGACCGAAGGGTCTAGATTCTTTTCTTTGGCATTGGCTAGTCGGGATAGCTCATCTGCCACTTTGAATTTTCATTCCTCGAAATCCGAGATATCTTCAAATTCCGAAATTGGTTTTGAAATGCCTGCACTATCTCTTGATATTTACGCAAGCGTGGTTCTTTAATACCATACTCCCCCTGGACTTGGTTGACTATAAGTTGAGAGTCACTATAAATAGTAACATCTGCAATAGATAATGCTTTTGACAACCGAAGTCCTGCTATCAGAGCCTCATATTCTGCTTCGTTATTACTTGCTTCAAATGCAAATCTCAAAGCATATCGAATAATAAATCCTGCTGGACTTTTTAATAGAATTCCAGCTCCTGCTCCATCTTTATTACTCGAACCATCCACATATACCTCCCAAGTGGTTGGTATAATGAGATCCTCAATGGTGGGTTCCACCGGTGCGGTAGTTTCTACTACAAAGTCGGCTAATGCACGAGCCTTGATTGCGGTTCCGGGCTTAAAGCTCACTTGGAACTCGTTGAGTTCAACCGACCAGGACACCATCCTTCCGGACAAATCGGGTTTATTAAGAACTTTACTAAGAGGAAAAGTTGTAAATACCTCAATTGGATGAGCTTTGAAAATATGGCCTTAGCTTCCTGGCGGCCATCATGAGAGCAGAGCACTGCTTCTCAATCTGTGAATATCTTGTCTCCGCATCTAGCAACACGTGGCTTACATAGTAAATCGGCCCTTTGTTTTTTATCTTTTTCACGAACAAGTCTTGCACCGACCTTTGAAAGGGACGTCGCTAGATATAGCTGTAATATTTCCCCTTTCTCTAGTGCGGACGGGATCGGTGGTTGTCCAAGTGCTTCTTTTAACTCCTCGAAAGCTTTACGGCACTCTTCGAGTCCATTTTGCTTCCTTCTTGCCCTTCAGGTCTTTAAGTGCCTTGAAGAAAGGCAAACATTTTTCTCTAGACTTGGAGATGAATCGATTTAAAGCGAGCAACTCTCCTGTTAAACACTTGCACATCACGAACAGTTTTGGGAGCCTCCATATCAATCAGAGCTTGTATTTTGGCAGGATTAGCCTCAATTCCCCTCTGTGATACCATGAAGCCCAAAAATTTGTCCGAGGAGACTCCAAAGGCACATTTTTTTGGGTTTAGCTTCATTTGATATTTCCGCAGTACTGAGAATACCTCAGTCAAATCTGCAATATGATTTGCTTTTGTAAAGCTTTTCACTAGCATGTCGTCAACATAAGCTTCAACATTCTTTCCTATCGGCTCTTTGAAAATCTTGTTGACGGCCCTCGATATGTTGCTCCTGCATTCTTCAGGCCAAAAGGCATGACCTTGTAATAATAGCTTTCACGATTAGTCATGAAAGCCGTATACTTCTCATCCTCCTTATTCATAAGGATCTGATTATACCTTGAGTAGGCATCCATGAAACTTAAAGTTTCATATCCTGCAGTCGCATCTATCAAGAGGTCAATCCGAGGCAACGGATAGCAATCTTTTGGGCAAGCCTTGTTAAGATCTGTGTAGTCTGTACACATCCTCCACTTCCCATTCGCCTTTTTTACCATTACCACGTTGGCCAACCAAGTTGGGCATTCAATTGGTTCTATGAAACCAGAATTCTTGAGTTTTTCAACTTCGCTTCGAACGGCTTCATATTTTTCAATGGAGAAATTTCTTCTTTTTCGTATCCTTTGGTTTCGCCTTAGGATCTATCCGAGTTTGTGCTCTGCAATGGCCCGATCGATTCCTGGCATGTCCTCAGTCAGACCATGCAAATACATCTTTATTCTGTTGAAGAAATAACTTCAACTCATCTTTAAATTCTTCCAGCTGTTCAGACCCGATATAAGTAATCTTTTTCTCATCCTCGGTACACGGCTGGATTTGTTCGACTTCTCCATTGGTTCGGGTCTTTGCATCTCTGTCTCTTCCCGATCATCTCGAACTTCTATAGGTAGGGCAGTTACCTTCCTCGGGCCCTCCTTGTCTTTTAAATAGGCAACGTAACACTGCCGAGAGATCTTCTGGTCAGAGGAGACTTGACCAATTCCCATATCAATCGGGAATTTTATCTTCAGGTGCTTTGTCGAAACAATAGCGCCTATCTTGGATAAAGATGGTCGCCCGAGGATCATATTATAAGCTGGCAGTTCCCGAACCACCAAAAAATTGATTCGGACGGTTGTTTCCTTAGGAAAACTTCCAATAGATAAATCCAACTGGACCGATCCTTCCGCCACTGCAGATGACCCTGCAAAACCATATAGATGTGTGGATGAAGGTTTCATCAAGTCCTGATCCACCTTCAATTTTTGATACACTTCGTAAGAAATTAGGTCATGCTTGAGACCCCTGTATCAATCAAAACTCTATGCACTTCCCGACGTGCAATCTCTACCTTGATGACTATAGCATCATCATGAGGTAAACAAACATCTCTTTCGTCCTCCTCGCTAAAGGTGATAGAATCTTCACCATTCAGCTTCTTCCGCTTCTGCGTCTCTCCGGTTCCAACAAATTTGGATTTTGTTTTCAGACTCCGGAGTGATTCGGGCTCTGGTCCCCCGAAGATGGTAAGGATTGGTGACCGAGTAGCTTCAATCACCTCCTTGCCCTTCTTAGACTTCGGGGCCTCCCTTGATCGTTCCGAACTAACCGAACGATCCCTTTTAGGAGCAGCCGCACGTGGCTCACGTGGCTCCTCCCTTCTTCTGCTAACAAAATTGGACAGATGTCCCTGAGATATTAATCTCTCAATATCTGCTTTCAGATGACGACAATCATTAGTATAATGACCATAGTCCTTGTGGAATCGGCAATACTTTTCTCGATCCTGCTGCTCTCCGGGTTTCAAAAGAATTTTAGGCGGCCACTTTAAAATATTTTTTCTTTTGAGGATATTTAAAATATCAGCCCGAGGAACATTCAATGGAGTGTACTCACTTTTACCGGGGGACCTTTGGCGCCAAGCCTGAGATTTTCCAACCCGATCACGGACATTTTTCTTTGGCTTCTGCTTCGCTCGGGGAGCCTTATGTTCCTTATTGGAGACTTTATTATCTCCTTGGCGCGCATCTAGAATCTCCATGACTTCAGCACTGCTTACGGCATCTCTGTACCAACTCAGCATAAGTCGCAGGCATATCCTGTAGTAATAACTCCAGGAGTTTCCGATTAGTGAGTCCCGTAAATAGAGCAGTTTTGGCTACTTGCTCATCCAAATTTTCTATCTCCATCGTCACTTTGTTGAATCTTTTCAGAAACTCTCTGATTGATTCGTTCTTTCCTTGTTTGACAGTAAACAAGGTTTCTTCCGTTTTCTTAACCTGTATTCCACTCTGGAATAGCCCTATGAATTGGCGCGCCAATTCGTCAAAGTTTACGATCCTTCCAAAGGGGAGGTTCGAAAACCACTTTTGTCTTGCTCAGTGAGAGATGAACCAAAAACCTGCATAAAATTTCATCGAAATTACTGAAGCTGCCATGGTCTGTTGGTAATAGCCGATGTGAGCTGTTGGATCTCGGAGCCATCGAATGTTGAAAAGGTAGGCAAAACGGAAGTTACGGGGAAACTGATATCCCGCAATTGGCTCAGCAAAGGGGGTCTTCCGAATGACTGAGTAAATATCCTCAGTTATTCTTCCCTAGCCAACTGCTCTAATTTCTCATTGATGTTGGCCAATTCCTGACCAATGCGGGTCGGGTGATCTTCGACAATATGATCACGACCTCGATTAACACGATCATCCCGTGCTACTCGATCATCACGAACAGCCCGTCCTTCCCGAGCATTCCGCTCGTCGCGAGCTCTTTCGATCATCACGAACGGTTCTTCGACGGTGGGTGAGTGAGTTCTTACCCCTGTATCCAACCTTGTATTTGAATCAGTTGTACTCTCTTGCGGTCTGTCGAACCGATCGTCTCGCCTAGGTTGATCATCAATCCTCCTAAGTCCTCGGTGTCCTTCACGAAAATTCTGACCGATATTCCTGTCTTCAGCCAATCTCTGGTCATGTGGCAATGCACGTCTCCCTGAATCGCGCTGATCAGGTTCTTGTGGTAGAACCACTCGTCTGGTGAGCATGCGGAGTGCTTGGCTCACCTCCAAGAGTTGAATCTTTACCTGATCCAATTGATCTTGGAGTGTATCAGGAGGAGGATTACGTCCTCCCTGGCCACCATCTACCTCGATAGGATTTTGGCTTTCCTGGGGAATATCTGGATTATTCGCTCCAGGGATCTGAACACCAGAATTGCGTTGTGCAGCGGCTGCTGATCTAGTCACCATGGCTTTTCAAGTTGTTTCCCACAGACGGCGCCAATTGATGCGTCCAAAATCTGCTCAGCCCTTAGATTTCCTCGTGATGACCTGCAAAATGAAAGCGTCAGATGTGGCTCGACCGCTGGGGTCGGGAGTCCACCTCCGAAGGCTAAGTCAGTTGATGAACTTAATCACAAACGGCTCTGCTAGAAGCACAGAGCTAAGGAATGAAGAACTGGGAAAGGTGATCTAGATAGCAGATCACTGATAGTTTAGGTCTATCAGTATGTATCTGAACCTGAGTCTCAGATAGTATTCTTTTCGATCCCTTCACCTTGTATGGTAGTGAGGTTTATATAGAGTGTACCTTCGAATCTCCTTGTTGGATGCAATTGAGCTTTCTTCGGGTAGTCGTTGGATCTTAACAGTTAGATCCGTTGAGCAATAGACTTCTACTAGTTTGGACTAGTAGAGGACTCCTGAGATAACCTTTAGGTTATGTGATGATTATCCCTTCGATAATGATTATCCGCAGCCGTCAATTCGAGTCTGCCATCATTAGGGTGATTACCCTAATCCATAAGTAGGATTAGGGCACGCTTGCAACCGAATAAGCTTTCTTCTTCAGCAAGCCATCTTCTAGATCCGGTTCGCTCGGGAGCGAGTCGGTTCTCTCCATCTCGACCGGGGTCGAGGGTCGGACCAGGTATGAACCCGGTCTGATCATAATCTCTCCGTATCACGGATAAGTAATGCGCAATTTTGATTCCCATACAAAATTAGCGGATGAAGCACCACGAAAGGCTGATTCAACCATGCAAATTTACAGATATCAAGTGGATCCAAATGCAACAGAATTGAAGAAACACAACTCTTTGGTATTAATTTTTTTTTACCCAAAAAAATTAATAATAGTGATCAAGGTTAGAATAACAGTATCCCCATTCTTAGTATAGAGATGTTAGAAATCTACACACTATGAATCCCAAGTCAAAAAGATGTCCTTTCGTCTTTCACCAAAAATATAAATAAATAATTAAATAAAAAAAAAAAAAAAAAAAAAAAGAAAAACTTCTACATATCTTTTCCCATACTCGTTTTTTTATTTACTTTCTCCATATCCAAAGTTGGTTCCCCAAAAAAATTGAACTATTATCTTTCCATCTCCCCTGATATTTAAAAATGACCATTAGCCTTTATTTTTCCTCCTTAATGATTATTTTGATTTTTTTTCTTCCTTTTTTCATGTTTTTATTTTTTAATTTTTTCATCTTCTATAAGGATCCATCAAGGAAAAGGCCAAAAAATAAATTAAAAATAAAAACTTTATTGTAAGAGAGGAGGAAAAACAAAATTTTTAAATAATAAATAAAAAAACACCTTTGAAATTTTTGATAAACTTACTCTTTATTTACTTTTGTCAATTACAAGAGAGATGCAGATTTTTTTTTCCTAGTTAAATTGATACCTGCAATTAATAGTATACATACCTCAAGGGAATCATGTAATTTAAATATTATCTTGAATGGTTTTTCTTCATTCCCTACTTTTTATTGATTTCTTTTTCTCTTAAAAATGATGAACCGGCCACAATCCTTGGTATTGACTAATATCGCATATATTCATTCCCTCAAAGATTGGACCTTCTTCCATCCACTTTATGACTAACACTGAAATCCTTGCCTTGGCTACGTACCCCCTGCAAAGTGAAACCCCATTCCCATTCACATTTAAACCTAAAAGCATTACCCTCTTCACTGTGTCTATTTTGCGGCTACCTAAACTTGAAGTGATTCATGGTTCCATTGGATAAAACTTTAAAAGTTTTCATTCCGATCGAATCTCAGGCTCTCTATCTTTGATTTAAAAAGTGGCTGAAAGTATAAATAAGTAAAAGTAAAAACAGGTATTCATTATATAATAGATGCTTGTTCCATTACATAAGCGGCTAAACCAGCGGTGTCACCAAAGAGTTGGTTGGCACAGTCGGTAATCATGACCAATACCCTTTAGTGAAGAGTTTAGGGTCGGCTCTCTCTAGTAATATAAAGAATCATACTATGCCAAAACCATTTAAAAAATGACATAGCACGGTTTTTTAAAATGATATTAGGTGTGCTATGATAGGAAATAGTTATTGGTTCAAAACCGTCGTATATACTGAAAGCATATCTTATATAAAATTTAGGGGTATATATACAAAAATTTTCATTCAACAAAAAACCAAAATGATATACAGTGTGTTTATCCGTAGGTTAAGTATCTAAATAGGTGATTATGCCTTTGTATTATTTACACTAATTAGTAGTAAAACTGTTTTTGTAACATTTAATACCCTATAATACGGTACACATATCATTTAGAGACATGGTTTTCATGCCATACTGAATCTTCTACTACTTGTAACTTGATACCTTATGCTAAACATCTAATTACCTCTTTTATATTTTGTCTATTTTTTTTCTAGTATAATAGTACATTTAGTAAGGTTATTTTTTATATCGAGTGCATTGAGATAAGTTGGGTCATTTACCCTCAATTGTGCTCCCCTCACATTTCTCAATCATATACTTAAGAATGGGGCAATGCCTCTAGTTCGCGTTATTAGTACTTAAAGATAAGCCCTTTCTAAATGTGACATAGAGAGGGATTTTTATTTGCGACAGCGGGAGCAGCCTGCTGCCGATTATCAAGATCTTAACACGTGTATTAATATCAATCCAACGGTTTAGAATTAAAGGGTAGGGATTTAATTGTAAATATGACATTTTCTTTTTATATTCAAGGTTTTAGAAGTTTGTAAATTTACGAAATAAAACCCTCAAACTACCCAACTCCTCGCCCTTGCTGGAGATTAGCATGTCTCCGGCGACTGAAATCAATACTCCGTTGGCAAATTGCGCTGGCCCTAACGATGGATCGGATAGGAAGGTAAGAGAGTATCAAACCTGTTAGGTCTGAACCCAAGCAGATCCAATCATATTGAACAGAACAAGCTTGGCTATCGTTTTCTTCCATTAATGCCTACCGGAAGAGAATCAGAACTCAGAATCTAGAACAAGGAATGTTGATAAAAATCAAATAAACCCAGAATAGACGAAGAAAACAAAACTGAAAAAGGAAATGGATAGTGTTTCAGTTGATTGAACTAATCCATTACAGTAGCCATCATTTCGTTGGTTTAAGGGTTGGATTAAGGACTGAAATAAGAGAAAGAGGGGTTGGTTTATGAGGTCAGGGGTTAACAACTACTGCTGTGTTGTCGTAAGGTCGGCCATGGACGTTGAGTTACCGTTGAGAAAGCAAGCTCAGCTACTCCTCGATTTTTATTTGCAGAAGCGGGAGCTGCCTCCTGCTGTTTTTCGGCACCGTTGCCGGATGATTTCAGTCACCAGAGACACGTTACGTCAGCAAGGACGAAATGAGAACGGAGTTGGGTAGTCTAAGGGTTTTATTTCGTAAATTTACAAACTTCTAAAACCTTGAATGTAAAAATAAAATGTTATATTTACAATTAAATCCCTATACTTTAAATCTAAACTGTTGGATTGACATTAATACACGTGTCAAGATCTTGATAATCGGCAGCAGGCTGCTCCCGCTGCCGCAAATAAAAATCCCATAGAGAGACTGTAAAAGAAACACAATTCTCTAGCAGTGTGAGTAAAGGGTTCAAATTCACTGGAACTCCATATGAATATTTGAGATAGTCAAACATATTGAATAAAAAATCTATTCATACCTTGAACCTCTAATCAAACATCAAACAAGTAATCACTTGTCCAACACACAAATCACAAGTCTCATCAGAACTTATCCTAAAAGATTTCTAACCTTTTGGATGATAGATTAGGATGCACGACAAGAATGTATTGCCATGAGAGATACTCTTGAAAGACTCAGATTCTTTTGCTATCCACTCGTGGTGTCTCCATCTCCACCGCCCCAATCTATTCTAAGCTGCTAAAGTAACCTAAAACCCAGAAACTTAAACTCCTAAACATGAAGCAACAAATTAAAATCAAGTGCTGTTACTATATATAAATATAGGCACTTGGTTCAATAA
The DNA here is from genome assembly GCF_041222555.1 of Hakea prostrata. Taxonomy (NCBI): domain Eukaryota; kingdom Viridiplantae; phylum Streptophyta; class Magnoliopsida; order Proteales; family Proteaceae; genus Hakea; species Hakea prostrata. Next base: position 51,369,728 of record NC_142607.1, on the reverse strand, counting down.
ACCTCCGCCATCAAAATCAAAATGCTCTACATTCTCTTCATCTGCTTTCTAAGCTTTGTTTCTTCTCTTACGAGTGCAACCTTTAACCTCACTCTTCTTCATGAACAGCCAGACCCTGAAGTAATTGCTCAAGAGGTTCAATGGAAGGTTGAGGAGTCTCTTTCAAGAAGGCAACTTACGGGTATCTATGAGAAGGATCAGACAGTTGTGTGCCCAACCGGAAACCCCATTGACGACTGCTGGCGGTGCGACACCAACTGGGAATCAAACCGGCAGCATTTAGCTGATTGTGGCCTTGGTTTTGGCCGCGATGCAATGGGCGGCAAGGCCGGTGCAACCTACATTGTCACTGACTCTTCTGATGCCTCAAAACCAGGGACGCTTCGTTATGGTGTTTCCTTGAATCAGCCTCTGTGGATCATCTTCTCTGGCGATATGACGATAAGACTTGAAGATAAGCTTTTGATGACTAGCTTCAAGACCATCGATGGCCGTGGTGCCAATGTTCATATAGTTGGTGGTGGGTGCCTCATCGTTGAGCAAGTTAGCAATGTGATCATCCACAATATCCACATCCATGACTGTGTACCGGCAAAATCTGACGGTGATGGAATCACCATTAAAGGATCAAATAGGATTTGGGTCGACCATTGCAGTCTCTCTAGGTGCAGTGATGGGCTCATCGATGTCACTCACGGCTCTACCGGTATTACAATTTCGAACAACTATTTCTCACACCATGACAAGGTAATCTGAATTTTTTTAATGGTAGATAGAAATTTTCCTTCGAAGTCAGTTACCAGAAAAAGAAAAGACAAACTACAAATATACCCCTTACTATGAGGGATAATTACTGATGTCCCTTTTACTTATAGCTGAATTATTAATCGAACCCATCTTTAGAAAATTACGGTTGACCCTTTACTTTTATTAACCCTTTACTTTTAATAGTGTAAGACTTAAGAGGTTTTTAAAGGTTGAATTTGTGATGTTTATTTTATCCTTTAACGAACTATTGATGCCCCTTTGTACTATAAGTTAGTTAGTATCTTTTCTTTTGTACTTTTTTAAATTAGTATCCCAACTTTAGATTTTGCCTCAACTTACTGACTCTTTTGAGTATTTTCTATCTTTAGTTAGTTAATTGATGATGTGGCATCTTTATATTATTCAATAACCCTAAAATATGTTAATACTTGTTTACCCTTTATCTCATCGTATGAAGATTTGACCCTTTGAAACCAAAATGACTAGAATACAAGGGTAAATTTGGTTATCCATATGATTTTTCTATTTGAATGTAATATCGTTTTTGGCTTCTTAATTCTAGTAAAATATAAATGGGAAGGTGGTGGCTGAACGGCCGTGTAAATTGCTTGGCTGAACGATTCTAGAAATCCTACCATTAAATTTGGTGGAATTAAATCTGAGTCGTCCATCATAAACGGTTCAGATTTAAATCAATACATTTAATGGTAGGATTTATTTACACAGCCATTCAGCTACATTTATGCCAACATAAAATGGACATTGCATACCCAACCATAATAGTTTGAATACACTGTTAAAAGCAAGGGGCAATAGTAATTTCATAAAGAGTATGGTTCAATTAGTAATTAAACTATAGTACAAGGAGGTGTCAGTAATTGTCCCTTGATAATAACAAATTGCTTGATTATTTTAGAATTTTTGAAAAATACAAAAATGTAGTGGCATGAGCTAACTAACAAAGCTTAATGGGAGGGGCACCATTAATTTCTGGCAAAGTCTATGGTTTAATTAGTAATTTTCAAAAGTAAAAGAGATAATATGGTAATTAAGCTATTGTATAGGAGGCATCAATAATTATCCCAAAATATTATGTATACACATCTCAGGAGTGTAAGCAATAGTATACAAACTCAGGGGGGTATATGTAATTTGTTCTCCATAAAAAAACTAGTGGACAATCTTTTAGGGCCTACTTGGTTATATGAATCCAGGATTTGAATCTGAGAATTATACCCGTTTGGTTGTAAAAATCTCTAGATTCATGAAATCTAGAGATTCACCTTTTTACACTAAAAACGTGAATCTGTAGATTTATGGGTAAGAGGTGAAATCCAGAGATTTCAAAAAAGCTATACATTTGCACATCCACAAAAATCACGTCGATCAAATAGTTTTTTAGGATGAATCCACAGATTTCATTCCACAACCAAACGTCTAATTTTATAAATTATAACTCCATAGATTTGAAATCTATAGATTTGAAATCTCCAGACTCATGTAACCAAATAGGCCCTTAAGTCACTACCAACCTCTCGGTTGGCAAAATATGGACACTTTAAGGTATGAGGTCAAGGGTTCAAAACTATTTCCAAACAGTCGCTGTGAGTATCAAGTGTGTGTGCATGGCAGGATCCCTAACCAAAGAAACTTTTTTCCAAACAGGTGATGCTTTTGGGACACAGTGACGACTTCACTGAGGATTCAGGGATGCAAGTGACAGTGGCATTGAACCATTTTGGTGATGGATTAGAGCAGAGAATGCCAAGATGCAGGCATGGTTACTTTCATGTGGTCAATAACGATTACACTGAATGGGGGATGTATGCTGTTGGGGGAAGTGCAAATCCAACTATAAACAGTCAAGGTAACCGATACACAGCACCCACAAATTCGAATGCAAAAGAGGTGACGAAGAGATTGGACACTGGAGAAAGTGAATGGCTGAAGTGGGACTGGAGATCTGAAGGGGATATGATGGTTAATGGAGCCTTCTTTGTGTCTTCAGGAGATGGAGCTGCGGTTAAGTTTGCATTAGCATCTAGTACTGAACCCAAGTCTCCTATGATGATTGATCAGTTAACCATGAATGCTGGTGTAATATCAAGTCACACCACTTCAACTCCCATCGGTGGTGGTGTACCCGTGCCCGGAACCGGTATCAGTACGGGAACCAGCACCGGGCCGGGTACTGGAGCAGCAACAGGAGTGGATGGGGGACCATTTGTTGGTGGAGGAACGGTTTATACCAGCAATGCTGGATTATTGTCACCTTCCATTTTCTCTAAAACTTTCCTTATCTTTGTATTGTGTCATGTTTATGTTTGTATCGCATGATTCTTATGGATTTTTAAAGAGTTCCTCATGTATGGAAAATATTTACCGAACACTTAATCTAGTTTTTGGTTGTGGTAGTTGATATGGAGAAAATATGATCGAGCTTGGTTCATTCTTGGTTCGACCCTCGACTCCGGTCGGGACGAAGGGAATCAACTCGCTTCCGAGCGAGCCGGGTCCATGAGGTAGCTTGCTGAAGAAGAAAACTAAATCAGCCACAAGCACGCCCTAATCCGATACTTTTGGAATAGGTTAATCAACCTAATGACGGCTAGCAGAATTCGGCGGCTGTCACTCATCGCTATCATACGGATAACCACCAGATAACAATCGGGTTATCCTAGGAGTCATCTACTAGTCCAAACTAATAGAAGTCTATCACTCAACGGATCTATCTATTAAGATCCAACGACTATCCGAAGAAGGCTCAAATACATCCAACGAAGAAGATTCGAAGGTACACTCTATATAAGACATCACCTACCCACAAGGTAGAGACGGACGAAAACACTCAGATGCTTACTATTTGAATTGTATCATTGTTATTCATTCCTTAGCTCTGTGCTCTAGCAGAGCCCTTTGTGATTAAGTTCATCAACTGATTTAGCCTTCGGAGGTGGACTCCCGATCCCAGCGGTTGGGCCACATCTGATGCTTTGTTTTGCAGGTCATTCTCAGGAGATCTAAGGGCTGAGCAGATTTTGGATGCATCAATAGTTAATTTATTAATTGAAATCTATCATATTGGAAATCATTTTTTGTTTCATAATAGGAATTATAAATTAATTGTTACATTGTGATGTAAGTTCTTTTACTCAATTTTGAAGATCGATCTGCAATGACATATTTTGATTGACGACCAAAATGATCCATTCATGAGATCTGTGATGGAAGCAAAGGATTTGCATAGGCCAATAGATCATCCTATTTACCTTATTAAAATATATAAATATGTATTCTAAGATTGAATAGGTCATTATGAGATTTGAAATTTCCGACTTAGGGTCTTGGGTGAGAGTTTTATAATGTCGTTATGACGATTTGAGTTGAGAACTTAATTGCAATCTCTTTAATTCATATTAAAATTTCTTGCCCATTGAGATAACATATTGCGTTGGAGTGTGAACCACATTCAATCTCTTCGTTCCTTCCTTAAATTTGTTTCAAAATTTGTTCATGATTTCTTGATATTCATTCTAATGCTATTTTTTTTTCTTTTTTGGGTAAAAATTTAACATTATCAGTATTGAGATGGGAATGCGGCAAAAGGATCAGCCATCGAACAATCTCCTTGATCGACTATGTTAGGTTTCTCCATAGTCTAGATGGGACTTCCTTAATAAGAAATGGAATCCTAAGAGAACAACCGGGATCGGGAGTAAAAGAGAAAAATACGGCTTTCAATTTATTGAAAAACTTATTGGAAGAGGTGTTGGAGGATATCTCCTAAATTTGAAAGATTTCTTTGTGCTCTTGAATTTAAAATTCAAAATGGTTTCTATTAGTGATGGAAGATGTGTTGTCAAGTGCTCTTGAATTTAAAATTCAAAATGGTTTCTATTAGTGATGGAAGATGTGTTGTCAAGCTTATTAGGAAAGATTTGACTGCCTTTTATCTCACCAACCTTTAAGTACAAAATTACATCTCCATCAACTTTTAATTATCCATTCATTTCTTGACTAATATATTCTCACCAACTTTATTATTCCTTTTATTAATGTGAGATGTGTGCAACTGAGATACTTTACCATTTTCTTATTACCATCAAAGATTACTCCATGTTTGTTTCAATAAAAGTTGGTTTCCATTAGAGATCATTACCATTTTATCAAAGATTACCGTTTTGACTTATTACCATTAAAGTTTATTGCAATTAAAAGTTTATTGCCATCAAAGATTCTTGTCAATTGTGATTGTTCAATCAAGATTCTTGCTAATTGTGATTATTTAATCAGAGGTTATTTCTATTAAAGATTAAACAATCAAGTGCCATTGCCATGTAAAGATTATGACCGTGGTGGGCACTACCATATAAATAGAGGGGTTTGTTGCTAAGATAAATCACTGAATGTTCTCCACTCTTATTGACTTCAAAATGCTTCTATCTTTTCCATTTCTTTTCTCCTGTTTGATCAAGAGAGTGTCTCTGCTATTCCAGGAGTTCGTTTGATCTTGTGCTTGGATTCAAGGGGCTATTGGTGTTGAATCCTGGAGGTTATTCGGTTGAGACCTAGTAGCATCGAATCAAAGATCGAGGGGCCGAAATATTCATTAAGGACGGTGACTTTCACGCCTCAACAAATAAGACGAGTCTTCTGCACATGTATTATTAAAATATTAAATGGGTTACATCATTCACTTTATCTATTTGACGTTTTGCACTTGATTAAAATATTAAATAGGTTACAGACTGACATCATTATTCACTTTATGCATTTGGCGTTTTGTGTAAAAGAGGTTTAAATCTTTAAAATAGATATTTTAAGTTTCCAAGCATGAAAAGTGAAAGAACAACTTTTGATTTATGAGCTACCGCAGAGATGCAGTCATCAGTTTCTTCACTGTTTACAGGCAAAATTTTGAAGCAACGAGTGCAGAGATGAAGTTCACGATGGAGCTAGGCAAGAAGAGTTCGTTTGGTGACGGTGGACCAATTTAATCAGTGGAATAAAGCAACAAGATAAGAGAAGAAAATAGCCGGTGATTAGAAAGTAGCAGTTAGGGCTTTGGTGCGATCATACTTTAAGCCATCTTTTCTTCTTCTTCTTCTTCTTGATCAAAATACAGGGGTTTCTTCAGCTGCTTCAATCTTCTCGATTTTTTTAGGGCTTGGTGCGACTAGAGCCATTTTCTTGCACTTCTTCTTGATCAAAAAAATTGAAAACACAAAAAGGTTCTTCTATAATCTGTTAGGTAACAGAAATTAGGGGAGATGGAGATGATTCGAATGAAAGAAAGAGACATCTGGTGAAATTTCTAGCGAAATTTCAGCATTTTTGCCTAGATTTCGCCGGTTCTACGGAAAATGGCGAAAAAATCACCGATTTTCCGGCGATATTTGGTAAATGTTGTTTTTGCCGCTGATTTTGGTTTGCTACGTTTGGAACTGAGTGAATTTCGGTGAAATTTAGCCAAAACTTCCTTCCTTGCAGTGGAGGTGGTGTGGACGCTTTCCCATGTTGTCCCTAGGCGCTTTCCGCAATTACTGGATGTCATACCTAGGACATATCTAGATGTGTTTGGCTAGGAAACCCCATCATATCTCACCCTATCAGCGAGAGAATTGATGCCGAGTGATCTGTGGTAGCAATGGGGATTATGGAGGCTCAAGACCGGTATCCTATTTGTGAGAGGACATAATAACAGTGTGGGGCCATCCATTGGTAGGGTCACACATAATAAACCTGGGTTCACGCTCAAGATCAATAGACAACCCGTGAGAGGACATGAGATTTTGCCATTTATTATATGTGGATGATCAATAGGGTCAAAAGTCCATAGTCCTAGTTGGTTGGTGCCATAGGATACGATGACTCTATGGAGGGAGATATTGGAATGGACTGCCTAGGAACGGAAAGGAGGTAAAGATACCGGAACAGACTATCTAGGGCACCAAAGGAAAGTATCCGACTCCGAGATTGATATGACTCAATAGATGACTTGCATTGGGCTAGGAATAACCCTGACACGCGTCAATACTTGTACCAATGGTGGAGTGAGAGAGTGGAGACCAAAACCCCAACCATGGAATGTCTGAGATGGATGCCCTGACCCAGCTGCGGAGAACCCCAATAATGTGCTTAAGAGCGGTGAGGGAGAGTGACTTAAATTGCCTAGAGGAGTATGGTGTTCTATCTTAATGCGTGTCTACCACTAGAGACTAGCGTATATAGAGTTATAAGCATACTTGCATTACTGTCTGATATCATATTGCATCATGCTTATTCTGAACTATTTGTAGTTGTTATTTCTGATTGAACTACTCGTTGAGTTCTTTTGAGCTCACCCTTCGGGAACAATGCTTGTTAAATGACTATGCAGGTTTGGAAGAGATCCCGAGCTGCTATGTGGAGGACCCTTCCATATATGATGTAGCTACGGACATAGGGGGAGAAGTTTGTGACCAGTTGCAAGACCCAAACATTGGTATGGACTACTATGATGGCACCTATTCATAGTAGTAGACATCATCTTGTTCGTCGTTGGGAAGGTGAGCTAGATGCCGATCCTAAGTTGCAAGTGTATAAGCCCAAGGTGAAAAAGGTGATGGTCGAAGAAGAGGAAGAAGAGGAAGAACCAATGGAAGACTTAGATTGATTATTAGACTTCTTTATTCCTTTATTTTATCCGGTTGTAATACATTAGAGTTTGATCTACCTTTCCACTTTGACTATAGAGTTATTTCAGTTATACTCTATACTTGATTTATTTGTTGGTATCTTTTATTCCACACTATGATATTTGTTGTAATCTATCTTGAGATCCTTCTTTGTTTGTTTTCCTTAATAATAGTTATACAATGATTATTCCTTACTCTTGGATATATTATTGTGCTATGTGGGAGTATGATTGCCTTGAACTGATCTTCCGGGATGTGGATCACACCTCTGAGAATTGCAGTTAGGGTACCTGTCACATCCACCCTATAATCCCCCAAGGAGGTACCCTATCTGGATTACCCGGGGAGTGATTCACGGTCCCGCCGATCAAGTTTAGGAACGATCATGGCCACTTAGCACAATAATATAATCAAAAGCAAGAACAAATCTTTGTATTCAATTACTTTAATAATAAAGTCAAGAAAGGACCTCAGAAGGATCACAAAAGAACATCAGAGTGCGAAAAAGATACCAATAAAATACATAGTCAACATGCAAAACTGAGGTGGAAATTCCCTCTACAACAAAAGCGGAAGGTAGATTGAATAAAAATAAGGGTTACAACCGGTTCCCAAATAAAAAGGGAACAACTAAAATACAATCTCAACGAATCAAATAAAAGGTCAAAGAGAATAGGACGATATCCCATCGTTGTCACACAAGTGTAAAAGCCGGATTGCTCCAGATAAGTACCAATCTCGTACTGATAGTCTTCATCAACTTAGTCACCATAACTAGTATCATGTGAGTCACCAACTTGGTCTTCAGAGTGTTGACCATCATAGTCAACAGTAGTACTTGCAGGAAGAGCTAACAAAATGTGTTGCAAAAAGGAGTGAGTTCAAAAGAACTCGGCAAGGCAGTTATTCCATAAAACATAAGCCATATGATACAAAACATAACATGATGCAATATGATATGAAACACATGATGCAATTATGATTCTAACTCTATGTATGCTGGTCTCTATGGTAGACATGCCTTAAGTCATAGCACCATACTTATTTAGGTAAGTCTCAGTCACTCAACACCGAGGGGAAATTGGGTCCTGCATCCCTCTCGGACAATACATGGCTGGGGTTTCGGTTACCGCTCTCTCACATCACCATTTGGTCTAAGTATTGGCGCATGTCAAGGTAAAACCTAGCCCAATGCAAGTCATCTACTCAGTCGTATCAAGTCATATCCGGATACATCCATTCCTCCTCAACCATTTAAGATATCTTGGATCCTTTCCGGTATCCTTCACACTAAAGTCACGGATATTACTCACCGGACTCATCAACCCTATTGGTCATCCACAAATAATAGACAGGAAGCTCTCACGTCCTCTCACGGATATGACTCACCGGTCTCGAGCTCCCGTGAGCCCAAGTCTAGCTATTTGCAACCCTACCAATAAATGGCCCCTTTCGGGTATCCGTAGTATGGTTTATGTCCTCTCACGAGTTGGATACCGGTCTTGAGTGCCCATCAAACCATACACTACCACGGGTCATTCGGTCTCAATGCCCTTCTGATTCGGGTCTGATACGACAGGGACATCCTAGCTAAAGACCACTAGACAAGTCCTATGTATGTCATCCAATAATTCGGGAAAGCGTCGACGGGCATCTTCGGAGAACATCCCATACTATTCTCTCCGATGTCCAAGGACAGAAGTACCAGTAGGGCACTCCCCAATCCCAAATTATACCTAAGCAATCACATGCTCAAGTCCATCATACCATACACAAATGAAACATCATCATAATAGAAGTTAAATCATAATATCGCAATGATTCATCATATATATAAGTAACAAGAATGACAAATCATTATAACAAGAATATATATAAACACAATACTACTGTTCTAAAGCATGTATAGCAGTCCTATGATGTCCAAAAGTAATAAAGAAACTATGTTCACTAAGTTATGAACATCAAGACATAATCACATAGCCTATGTATTTATGGCGATAACCGTCCTTACCTCGAGTCGCAATGATGATAATCCAATAATCTCAAGAGAATGATCCAAAGATGGTATTAAGACCCTAGACAAACATAGATGAAAGATTAGAGAAGAAATCGGGAAAATCGGAGGTCGAACGGGTCAAAATGGCGAAAAACAAAGTTCAGCAGCATGCTTGATTGATGGGATCGACCAGCAGGATCCACCAAGGAACAGTATCAGGCTGCAAGGTGTATTTTGGTGATTTGATCCGAAATCGGTCTTCCGGCGCTCGGATCGATCCGAAACTTGGAGGGATGATTAATAACAATATAAGGACACTATACAAAAAGAATTAACACAATCTAATGGCCCTATTGAAAACCCCTAATTTGAAACCCTATGTTCTAAATACAAGAACATAGCATGAAGTGAAATCAAATGAAGAAGCAATAAAAATGGAGGGATTAGCTATGGGAATGGATTAGAATCATATGCTAGCATAGAAAATAGATTTAGCATGCTATACAATTCAGTTTAAGAGCTGAAATCATGTTGCAATGAAGAGAATGATGGAAATGTATAGATAAGAATCGAAATGGGGAGCATAACATCAATGGTTGAGAGGGGTTTAAGCAAATGAAAAGGGGAAACACATGAAGTGGTGTTTGCAAGGTTGCAGCACCAATTCCATGGTTACAACAGCAAGGAGAAGAAGAGGGTAGAGTAAAATAGAGAGCAAGGGAGAGAAATCATACCTTGGGGAAGAGATTTGAGAAGAGAGACTATGATTCTTGTAGAAGATCATCACCCAAGCCAAGGAGGAGCCTAAGAGGAGCTTTCCCACATTCCAAGAGAGTCCCAACAATAGAATGGGGTGAAAACCACGAAGTCCCCTTTAAATAGAACCCAAAATGACCAAAAAACCCAAAATCCTTGGGCTTAAAAATGCAGCAGACTGCTTGGTTGATGGGATCGACCAAAGAGGATCAACCAAGCAAGATTGGCTAAACATAGATCAATAACTTTGGGTAGGGATTTGGAGGGCTATACGGGGTCAAGTTGAGTGGGGTTTTCTCCTACAAGTCAATCAAGAAGTCTAATTTCAGGAAATACCTTCGGATCGTGCACGGGAATTCATTAGGTACTTTAAATAATTCACCCCTCTTCGATGCGCAGTTTCTTAACAGACACTGACAATGCTTCCCAATGTGGAGCACCATCATCAAAATCCATGGGTTTCGGGTCAAACACCATGTCTTCCATAAAGAGGGCCCACAAGGACTTCTTCTTTCACTTCGGGACATTGGATCTACCCTAAGGAAAAGGTCGGACATGACCTCCTAAGGATTTCAAAGATAGCAACATTGAAATCAAGGTCCAACTTCAAGGTCTTACATTAAACAAGTCTTTCTTTAACCCAAAACAAATAGGGTGTCCTTGTAAAATCCAACCCTATCCTAACCCTGACCCTAACCCGGATCCATTTTTGTTTATAGGCCGGAAGACCTGAAGCGGTGGTATAAGAGACTTGTGGACCCTTTTGATTGATAATTTTGAGTCGGAGTCCGAGCCCATGGACATTGACGATGATACCCCTTACTTGAGTACATTGTCGGTGTTTAGTGAGAATCTGCACATTGAAGAAGAGTGAATTCGTTGAAGTACCTAATGGAATCTCATGAACAATCCCAAGGTATTTCTTGAAACTAGACTTATTGATTGACTTGTAGAAGAAAACCCCACATAATTTGACCCTATATAGCCCTCCAAATCCATGTCCAAAGTTGCTGAACTATTTCTGGATTTTCTGTTGAAACCTGTCTTGGTCGATCCTCCTTGGTCGATGCCATCAACCAAGAGCATTGACCAAAGTTTCCCAGACTCGAAGTTAATGATTCTTTGGAATATTCCCTATCCTATTTATGCTAGCCTTGTGTTTTGAGCCCTATTCTAATCATTACCACTCCTGAGAACGTGGGGAGAGCTTCCCAAAGCACCTCCTTGGCATTGGTGAAGAAGATTCCACCCAAATCATTGTCAATCATTGTTCCTTGTCTCCATCAACAACTACAAGGTATGATTCATCACTCCCACTCTCTATTCTATCCTTTTCTATCATTTTCTATTCCTCTTCTTGCTGATGAGACCTTGGAGTTGATGCTACAACCTTGCAACCATCACTCCAAGTGTTCATTCTTGCTTAACCTATGATCCTCTCCCTTGCCCATTGGTGCCATGCTCTCATTTCAAACCTTGCATATGAATTCCTTTGATCGTCTTCTTAACTTCATGCTTTCTTGTCCCAAAACTGAGGTATATAGTGTGCTATGTCTATGTTTATTACTAGCATATGATTCTAACCAAATTCCTATAAGTTCCCCTAGCTAACTCATGCCTTTCCAATGCAAATGCAATTAATTTCAATCCATGCTATGATTCTTGTCTATTGAACTTAGTAGTTCAATTTGGGCTTTCTATTTAGACCTTTAGATTGTGTTAATTTCTTGATTTGTAGTGTTCTTATATTGTTCTTAAGCATCCCTCCAAGTTCTGGATCGATCCGAGCCCCGGAAGACCGATTTCGAACCAAAACCCCCAAAATCCAATATGCAGCCCCGAGACTGTCTTAGCCGATCCTCCTTGGTCGATGCCATCGACCAAGAGCATCGACCAAACTTGTTGCTGACTGCAACTTCAACCAGTTTTGACCCGTTCGACCTCCGATCTTCCTGATTTCTTCTCTAATCTCTTATTTATGTTTGTTTAGGGTCTTAACACTTTTATTGGATCATTCCTTTGTGACTCTTGAATCGTCATCAACTCAACTTAAGGTAAGGATGGTTATCGCCATAAATACATAGGCTATGTACTTATGTCTTGATGCTCATAACTTAGTGAACATAGCGTCTTAATTGCTTTTGAATATCATAGGACTGTTGTACATGTTTTAGAACTGTAGTATTGTGATTTCATATACTCATTTTATAATGATTTATTATTCTTGCTACTTGTATAAATGATAGACCATTTCGATGTTATGATTTAACTTCTATCATGATGATGTGTCAAATGTAAGCGATATGATGGACTTGAGTATGTGATTGCTTAGGTATAACTTGGGATTGGGGAGTGTCCTATTGAAGCTTCTGTCCTTGGGCATCGGAGGGAATAGTATGGGATGTTCTCCGAAGGTTCCCATCGACACTTTCCCGGATTATTGGATGACATACATTGGATTGTCTAGTAGTATGGCTAGAATGTCCTTGTCGTGTCAGACCCAAATCGGAAGGGTATTGAGATTGAACGACCAATGGTAGCAGTGGGGATTTGTAGGCACTCAAGACCGGTGAAATGATCCGTGAGAGGTCATGAATCACCTTGTGGGAGCCATTTATTGGTAGGGTTGCAATTGGCTAGACTTGGGCTCACGAGCACTCAAGACCGGTGAAATGATCCATGAGGGGACGTGAGAGCTTCCCATCTACTATTTGTGGATGACCAATACGGTTGATGAGTCCTTAATTTTCTACAAAACTTGAACATGTTGTTAAAAATTGACATGCTCAAGTATTCACCCATGTGGATTATAATTAATTCCTCTTCATATAGGTGGAGGGTCCATATTCAAATCAGGGTCAGGATCAGGGCCAAAACCATGGGCCTAGATCAGGGCCAAGATTAGGGCCATAATCAGAGCCAAGATCAGGGCCAAAATTAAGGCCATAATTATGGCCAAAAATAGGGATGGGCCGAGATGGGATGGGTGGACCAGAGAGTAATCCTAGGCCCACCCTTGGCCCTAGTTTAGGTCCAGAATATTTTGGCCCTAACCCGCCCTTAGGCCCAAAATCTTTAGCCCAAGCCCTATTCGAGCTCAGAGCGGGCTTAGGGCAGGTCAGGGTTGTCAGGGCCAAACTTGCACCCCTACCAGTTAATTTTGTTATATCGTAATTGGTGAAGACAGTATCTATATAGTGAACTTTGGGGCAATAAGACTGAGACAACATGGCATGTTTTCTTATCATGTGAATGGACCAAGAGAATTTATGGCTAGGATGTCCTTATCATGTCAGACCCAAATCGGAAGGGTATTGAGACCGAACGACCAATGGTAGCAGTGGGGATTTGTAGGCACTCAAGACCGGTGAAATGATCCGTGAGAGGTCATGAATCACCTTGTGGGAGCCATTTATTGGTAGGGTTGCAATTGGCTAGACTTGGGCTCAAGAGCACTCAAGACCGGTGAAATGATCCATGAGGGGACATGAGAGCTTCCCATCTACTATTTGTGGATGACCAATACGATTGATGAGTCCTTAATTTTCTACAAAACTTGAACATGTTGTTAAAAATTGACATGCGCAAGTATTCACCCATGTGGATTATAATTAATTCCTCTTCATTTAGGTGGAGGGTCCATATTCAAATCAGGGCCAAGATCAGGGCCAAAACCATGGGCCTAGATCATGGCAAGAATTAGGGCCAAGATTAGGGCCATAATTAGGGCCAAGATCAGGGCCAAAATTAAGGCCATAATTATGGCCAAAAATAGGGATGGGCCAAGATGGGATGGGTGGGCCAAAGAGTAATCCCAGGCCCACCCTTGGCCCTAGTTTACGTCCAGAATATTTTGGCCCTAACCCGCCCTTAGGCCCAAAATCTTTAGCCCAAGCCTTATTCTAGCTCAGAGCGGGCTTAGGGCAGGTCAGGGTTGCCAGGGCCAAACTTGCACCCCTACCAGTTAATTTTGTTATATCGTAATTGGTGAAGACAATATCTATATAGTGAACTTTGGGGCAATAAGACTGAGACAACATGGCATGTTTTCTTATCATGTGAATGGACCAAGAGAATTTATGGCTAGGATGTCCTTATCATGTTAGACCCAAATCGGAAGGGTATTGAGACCGAACGACCAATGGTAGCAGTGGGGATTTGTGGGCACTCAAGACCGGTGAAATGATCCGTGAGAGGTCATGAATCACCTTGTGGGAACCATTTATTGGTAGGGTTGTAAATGGCTAGACTTGGGCTCACGAGCACTCAAGACTTGTGAAATGATCCATGAGGGGACGTGAGAGCTTCCCGTAATCTGAGAGGAATACGCCGACTCTAGTGTGAAGGATACCATAAAGGAATCCAAGATATCTTAAATGGTTGAGGAGGAATGGACGTATCATGATCTGACTTGATACGACTGAGTAGATGACTTGCATTGGGTTAGGCTTTACCTTGACATGCGCCAATACTTAGACCAAATGGTGATGTGAGAGAGTGGTGACCGAAACCTCAGCCATGGATTGTCCGAGAGGGATGCAGGACCCATTACCAACCGGCAACCCAAGATATCTTAAATGGTTGAGGGTGTGTGTGAGTGCGACCTATCCAAAGAAGTATGGTGCGATGACTTAAAGCATGTCTACCATAGAGACCAGCATTCATAAAGTTAGAATCATACTTGCATCATGTGTTTCATATCATATTACATCATGTTATGATTTGTACTTATATGGTTATGAATTATAGAATAATTGCCTTGCTGAGTTCTTTTGAACTCATTCCTTTTGTGCAAATGTTTGTTAGATTATCCCGCAGGTGTTGAAGACTCCAATGGTGCACCCTATGAGATAGACTATGATTCCACATACTACCCTCCGGGTGGTAGCTACCATGAAGATCAGGGTTATGGTGCCGAGGAGGATTACACTGCATACCAGGGTTAGCCCCACCGTGGTGAGGGAGCGGCCGTGCTGGGCTTTCTTCGTCCACACTTATGAAGATATAATTTTTAAAATAGAAGAAACCCTTGCTTAGTGCCCCCATTCCCCTGGGTTTTGTTAAACATTGGGATATGTGATTAACTTTCTTTGAGTTACTTTTTAAATGTAGGATTGTAACTTAACTTGATTTTACTACTTTTTCCGCTACCATTGAGAGAGTGACTTCCGCTCATTTTCTCTTTCTTATAATCATACTTAAACACT
Organism: Hakea prostrata; assembly: GCF_041222555.1. Taxonomy (NCBI): domain Eukaryota; kingdom Viridiplantae; phylum Streptophyta; class Magnoliopsida; order Proteales; family Proteaceae; genus Hakea; species Hakea prostrata. The sequence continues at coordinate 51,354,321 of NC_142607.1, read as the reverse complement.
TGGTATCAATTATTTCCGCACTCTGATTATCTGTTCATATTTTATTCATGATATCTGTTATTTATTGCTTTTATCTTGATTATCTTTGTTCATGATTGTGTTATCGCGTATGTGGGAGGCATGGTCCCTCGATGCTCGATCCTTGGACTGTGGATCACATACTCGAGTATGCCAGATAGGGTACCGGCTGGGTGGATGTGACAGTCCTGGCTAGGTTTGGGCTAGATTTCACAGTACCGGTTGGGGGGATGTGACAACTGGAGGAAGATCCTCCTGCTCAGTGGGGTCGACGTAACCTATATAAACATTTGAAAAGAGGCCCTCAAAAATGTAGTGAGTTCCAATTCACATAACTCACGAGGAACAATACTCATATATGGAATCATGAATGTGCAAGATGATATCAAGTCTTAGGATGCTTGATAGTATGCTAACCATGCTGGTCTCTCTAGGTAAACACGCATTGAGATATCACCAATCTCCTCTAGGTAGGTCCACACTCAAACTAATCCCTCATGGCTCATAACCATCTCTAGGGCACACATGATTAGAGTCCAAGGATAGGTCACCACTCTCTCATGATAACCAAGGTTAAGGGGTAGTAGGTCCATCTCATCACATCATCACAACCACTGGTTTGAGACTTGCGCATGTTAGGGAACCATGTAAAGGTCATCTACTTGTCATGCAACTTATAGTCACGATACCTTTCCCCAAGTCCACAACTCCTATTGGTCTGGTATCCTTCCTAATCTAAGAATGTTGATCCTCACAACTTCTAGCCGTCTTTTTGGATAAACACCACATAACCCTATGGTTGTCGACATATAATATGCGATGGCACTCCATGTCCCCTCACAGTTCTCAACCATCTTTTGGGCACCCCATGAGCACAACCTATACCATATGAAGCCCTGCCGTAAATGACACGCTGGTAGCATTGTATTTCCTCATGGCTTTCAACCTTCATTTGGTTGCCCACTAGTCACTAACCACTATCATGGGTCGTTTGGCTTCAATACTCTTGTCGAAAGGGCAGTAACATGTTGACCATGCATTTAGACAATTATATACACATGCACATGTACTACATGACATGCAAGAAGTATCAAGGGCAATGGCCTAAACCACAACTTTTTATTTTTTTTTTTTATAAATATGGATGCCATATGTCAACTCCCAACCCAACAAGCTTTTTCGATCATGTAACAAAGGAAATAGATAAATAAATTGCAATAAATAAATAATGTCACACCCCCAATCTGGAACCCCCAAATGAGCTGCAATGCTGAGACCCACACTAGAGATCTTCAAACAAACCAAAATCCTGTTGCTGCAGGCATAATTACCAAACTCCAGTCATGTAACATAGATCAATAATAAATAGTGGATAAGACAAATATAGCTGAACTGTAGAGGCACGCTAGACACACACACACACAAACACACACCTAGTATTCTTGTTGAGTACTACACAACCTGGAGCTCGACATTTGTACTACAAAAGAAGGGAACAAATGCCCAAAAACTCAAGCTCAAAGAATCAAAAGGGTTGTCACTGATCTGCTAAATACATGCCATCAGTCCTTTCTTAAATCTGGTATTCTATTGTCACCTCACCAGGAAACCTACCCCACTCAGATAAAGGCATAAGCGAGACAACCACAGTTGGTCCATGATGACCAAAATAGGTGGGTAGCCTCACATTGGTTAGTGAAAGTATCGTCAGTCTATCTAGTACTGGCTCATGGGGATTGGCATGAGAAACAACAACATCTGCAGAGTTTGAACACACAAATATTGAGCTCATCTAAGCCTAATAAGGAGATATCTAAATATATGAACACGCCATAATGTGATAATAAACTATGATGCTATGTCCATATGCCCAAGCAAATAGAATGCCTAGGTCTCCTGATGTTAAGTTGCACTAGTCTTACCTTGTTGTCAAAGGTGCCATTGCAACTAATGTAAACACAATGACACCACCAGACCGTAGGGGTATTCACATTTCCCTCAGGGTAACCATGTGGCCAAATATCACATAACACATATAACATAACATAATTGTCATCACTAGGCCCACATTGACTGGCCAGCACCTATCCCCCTATTGGCAAGGGGTGCACCATCAGGAATGCCCTAGCCATGCATTCAACCATGATGGCATACATGAATGGAGTATGACTTATATCCCATACCATAGACATACTAAAGGCTATATGTGCAAATATATAATCAAGCAAGATACACGATAGAATCAATATCAATATGCCATATAATCACATAGGCCACTGGATAGTGAGATCATCATACATATATCTTGGTGCCCTTAGCACATTCACAATATAACCATATAGCCACAATGCCCTTTGTCACATCCCCCCAGCCAATACCCTAACCGCAACACCCAAAGGTGTGATCTACAGTCCCATGGTCAAGTTTAGGGTGATCATACACCCACATTGCACAATAACATAATTCCGAGCAAAGAATAATCAATGTATAAATATATTAAGAAACAAATCAAAGAAAGATCTTAGAGTAAATCTCAAGGTATAATCAAAGTGCAAAATAAAATGATACCAACCAGAGAAACAACTATAGAGTATAGCTGAAGATAACTCTATAGGTCAAATGCGGAAGAGTAGATCAAAACTCTAAAGTAACTCTAAAGTTTACAACTGAATAAAAAGTAAAACTAAGTCTATTCATTCAACTTCGTAAACTCAATAATGTATGTCTAAACTCGAAAACTTCTGTATCCAAATACATGCCACTAGCTCTAAAATAGGGCTAATCCTGATACGCTCCATTGTCACATTGAAAATCTTCACCGTTATGTTCGTCACTGCCAAAATATTGCATGTAATATGAGTCACTCACCATGGCCTCGTAGTCCTAGCTCTCGCAATCATAAGTACCTGCAATAGAATCTAAAGTAAACATATCCCCCGAAGGGTGAGCTCAACAGAACTCAACAAGTAGTTCAATCACAATAAACAACTACATGCAGTTTAGAACAAGCATGATGCAAATGATATGAAACAATGATGCAAGTATGGTTCTAACTCTATATATCCTGATCTCTGGTGGCAGACATGCATTAAGATAGAACACCATACTCCTCTAGGTAGTGTCAGTCATTCTTCCCTCACGGCTCTTAAGCACGTCTTTTGGGTTCTCTTAGGTAATTGGGTCAGGGCATTCCTCTCCAACATTCCATGGCTGGGGTTTAGGTTACCACTCTCTCACTTCACCATTGGTTTTAGTATTGGTGTGTGTCAGGGTAATACCTAATCCAATGCATAGTCCTCTATTGAGTCACATCTACTTGGAGTTGGATAGCCTCCCTTCCATGCCTAGGCAGCTTGTTCTGGTACCTCTCTCCCTAGACTCAACATCTCCTTGTCGACTACATAGACTTTTAACCCTATTGGTCATCCACATATAATAAGTGGGAAGCTCTCATTCCTCTCATGTGTTGGTTACCGGTCTTGAGCGCCCATGAGCCCAAGCTTATTATGTGCGACCCTCCTAATGAATGGCCCCCACAATGTGATTGTGTCCTCTCATGAGTTGGTTACCGGTCTTGAGCACCCACCAAATCCCCATTGTTGCCACAGGTCACTCGGCCTCAATACCCCTTTCGATAGGGTCAGATATGATAGGGTTTTCCTGGTCAAACTCATTTAAACAAGTTCTAGGTATGACATCTAGTAGCTGCAGAAAGCGCCAAGGGGCACCATAGGAATGCGTCTTATACCACCTCCACTGGTGTCCAATGACAGAAATGCCAAAAGGGCATTCTCCAATCCACAACCACACTTAGGCAATCACATCATATCATGATTCCATAAATATCACAATCAAATCCAACTCACAATTGAATCGATCATATTCATACAAGTATGCAATTTACATAATGAAACATATTCTGGAATTACAGAAGTATAACATTATAGAAAAAGTATAACTACGGTAGCTAACACTTGCATACAAGTCCTAACATATCAAAGCATGTAATCATGTTAATTGTGAGTGAACGTACTCTCCTTGTGTTTGATTTATAAACTCCAAAGTTTGAGATCAAAGGGGAAGTCCAAAATCACCAAAACAACCCTAAACAAACAAGTATAAAGTAAAAGGATCAAACTCTAATGATCAAAAGACAAAACTGGTACAAAATAGAGGAAAGTTGTTGTCAGGGCTCCTTTGGTCGCTTGGGCTTGGTCGCCCCAAGGCAGGCAAACAAGCCTGCTGTGTACGGACATCAAACTTTAGATTTGGTCTGAAACTCTTTGTTCGAGATTGGAACACTCCAAATTAATAGGAAAATTCTAAAATTGTATACTAAGACTATCTAGCATAATCTAAGCATCAAACATAGTCATTGGTGTGAAAATCCAATAAATCACATAATAGGCTTGATCTGCGGATTCTCACAAATAGACTAGAATGAATGGGGATTCATTCCAGAGATATGAAATCAGTAGAGCATGACTAGAAAACAAACTTAGGAACATATCTAACATAGATTAGAAATCAAACAACTCAAGCAAGAATGAATCATGGTCATCATGAGGTCAAACACCAAAATCACACCGTGCTTTCCACGGAAAGAATAGAGTAAACGAGAATTCACTCTAAGACTATGAGGATCAGAGATTAGGTCATTACAATAGTGTAAGACCTTCCTCAATCACCACAATGGTTTAGAATAGTGATGAGAATAGATCTAAAGAGAATGGATATGAATACTAACCTTGTAGAAGAAGATTCAATGGAGGAATCTCTCACGGATGCTTGGAATCAACATTGGCCTTGAAGAGGAAGCTTTAGGGTTCTTCTCACATTCTTCAATAGCTAAGAGGCAAAAATGGTACGAATTAGATCAAAGTTTGAATATATAGGGCTCGAAAACTTAATTTTTTTCAAAGAGACAATTCTATCCCTGGCCAGCTTTGTTCGCTTGGCTTGGTCACCTAGGGTGACCAAAGCAATTGAACAAGGCAGTGCCCTTAAGTCAATTGTTGAATTTTGGTCTCCGGAGGCCATATTCATCACTTGGGTCCTCTTCCAACTAAAGAAAGGGTCTTACCTAATTGTGTAGGACCTTCCGAAGGTGTCAACACTGTACTCAAGGTCCATTTCCCAAGTCCATCTTCATTCAAGCTACATTGTAAAACCCAGCCCTAACCTTGACCCGGAAACCTTGTTATTTGTAGGTCCGATGACCCGAAGTAAAGTAAGAAGTCAGCTTTGGGCCATCCCAGGAGAAGACTTGGTGTCTGGCTTTGAATCCATGAAAGTTGATGATGAGGTTCTATTTATGGAAACTGAATCCTGATGAAGATCTAATTAGTTGAGGGACTTGGAGTGCTCTCTATCTTGGTTTGAAGGCATTTCTACCTATTAGGTAATTCACTTGACTTGTGTGCAAAACCCCTTTAAGATTGGATTTGATCTGGACCTTCAATTCCCGTTTTGGTCTTCTTGTCGGCATTGGTCGACCGATTGGTCGACGGGGCCTCGACCAATCCACTCGACCAATGAGTGCTGTCTTTGGCAATTAGGTTTTTCTTGCTCTATTTAAGTCCAATCTCGAGTCCACTCGTATTTGCTGCCTCCAAACTCTCGGAACGAACAAAAGACCGCAAGCACCCGATCCGGGCACGGATCGCGAAACCACGAAAGGAGATCCCACCGCGAGTGAGACAGAGAAGAGAGCGCACTCGGCAAACACCGAACAGTCTCATGATCATCCTAAGGATTTGAGGCAGAACAAGACAACCATGACAGCAAGCTGAAGGAATCATGATCAAACCAGACTAATCTCGAAACTAATCGAACGATCTCGGATCTCTAGTTGATCATGTTAGTAGTTAATACGGCCCATGATCCATAACTATAGATTAGTGCCCACCATACTATGTGCCATGATGCATGGAGTTACATATATGGTAGGAAAGAAACTTCTAAGCCACATGAAGATCATGTATGTATGATACCAACCGAAAGCAATGACCATCCTCCTAGGTCGCAAAACATCAAGATCCATGGGATAAATGGTAAGCCAAGGATCGATACCGATGGATAGTGGAGGTCCCCAGAGAATACACGAGAGTCTACCCGAAGACCAACCACCAAAGGACAACTAAAACCGAAAGGCACGGCAGGGACGAGGGAGGACCAGACAACCACTCGACCAAGAGTACAGAACAGAGGCGGGAGGAACGAGGGACCAAAGGAATACGAGGACCCCTCAAGTGCCAAGAACGACAGGATCGCGAGTATAAAAGGAAGGATGGACAAACATAGATAGCATGAACAGCAAGAAACAGATATGATCAAAAGACACAAGAATACACGGCAAAGAACGAGCAAACAGGAATGACAGTAGAACACCAAAAACAAGGATTGACAGACCCAATAGAAGACCAAAGTGATGAATGAAGATGCAGGAGCAAGAGGGGAAAGGAGAGGGGAACGCGGACACACGGGAAAAGGGAGCGGAGAGCCGGACACAAACTGTGGATGACAACAGGAGCAGAGGGGCAGGAGCGAGGACCCAACGGAGGGGAGAGACCGAACGAGGGAGCAAGGGGACAGGGCGCAAGACCGGAACCAACCCGGAGAGGACAGAAACAGGGGGCAAGGAGGGGCAAGAAGAGGGACGGGAAGACCGGAAAACCCGGAGAGGAGGAGAGCACCAAGGGAGACAAAGGGGATGAGCCGAGGAGGGGGAAGGAAGAAGGGAAGGAACGGAAAGGACGCGGACGAGGAAGGAAGAGGACGACGAGAACAAGAGAAGACGCACAGGACGAAGAAGACAACCAAAGGGGAGAGAGGGGAAACCGCCAAGGGCCGAGGGAGAAGGACACCAACGGCCAAGACCGGGAAAGAGGAGAGAACCAAGAAAAAGGGAGGAGGAGGGACCCAAAGAAGAGGAGACAAAGAGGAACAGAGACAGAAAAGAGAGAAAAGGAAAAGAAGGGAAGCAAGGAGGAAAAGAGAAAAGACAAGGAGAAAGAGAGACAGAGGCAGAAGAAGAAGGAAGAGACAAGAAGGGAGGACCAAAAAAGAGGAGGGAGGAGAGAGCGACCAGGAAGGAAAGAACACACAAGGAGGAAAAGGGAGAAAAAGTACAAGAGGGGATAGGTAGTAAGAGCACCGGAGAAAGGGGAAAAGTAACGAAAAACGATAAATATATGGAAGATCGCACCAGTAGATGTAGATATGTATGTTTAGTGGGAGGTTGATACGATACCCGATTGGGTGGATACACTGTATGGGATAGGGACCGGGGGAGGGCGTGACATACATCTTCTCTAAAAGTCATTCAATGTTTCCATAATAACGATTCCATTATCAACCTCCATTGTTATAGGTCAAACCCAATGGGTTCAAATGAGAGGGTCCACAACTATTGTGAAATCTAACCCAACCCTAACCTAAACACCCTGTCTGTTTTGGGTGAAGAAGGGCTTGTTTGATATTTGACCTTGAAGTTGGACCTTAAGTACAATGTTGTTATCTTTGGAAGGTCCTAGGAAGTCAAGTCAGACCTCACCCTTAATGTAGATCCGAAGACCAGAAGTGAAGGAAGAAGACTTTGTGGGCCATCTCAGTAGAAGACATGGTGTTTGACCCGAAACCCATAGATATTGATGATGGTGTTCCCTTATGGAAACCTTACTTGATTTGGAGTTGAACTGCTCATTGATGAAGGAGAGCCTGGTTGTTGGACCTAAAGTCTATTTGGACATGGTTTGAAGGCATCCCTCAATGCTAGGTAAGTAGTTTGATGTGTTGAAAGAAGCCCATCCAAAGATATTATAGGACCTTGAATTCCCTAAATTGGAGTTGCTGAGATGGTTGGTCGACTGATTGGTCGACTGGCCAGTCGACCAACCAATCGACCAACAGGGTCATTAAGGTCAAAGTTGGAAATCCTGGTATTTTTAGGACTTTTTATGCTATTTAAAGAGGGGGAACTCCATGTTTTTCACTCACAATCAATTCTAAGCCTCTGGAGGACTTGTGAAGAACCCTAGAACCTCTCCCCCAAAGCCAAGGAAGATCCTCAAGCATCCGTCCGAGTTTCTTCGTCGATTCTTCTTCTAAAAGGTTAGTAATCGATTCATTTCTTCTTTGATTTATTCCTTTTTCTATACTTCTGATCTTCTGATTATGAGAAAGGTATTACACTACAGTAAAGGTCTCTTCTCCAATTCTATTAGCCCTAGAGTGAATTCCCCAATTCACTCTATGATCTTGAAGCCATATGCCAATGATTCTTGAAATTGATCTTACCTAAGACTTTGATTACTCCCTCATTATTTTTCTACTGATCTTGGTGGTTGTGGGAAAGGTCTCACACCAGTGTTACAATCTTTCCTTCTATCCCCATGATTGAGGGGTCGATCCCTAATTTTCATTTTACCATGGGAAACCAAAAGTAGGGTGATTTTGGGAGGAAACCCTTGGGTAACCCTCATAAGAGGTAACCAAATTGGGAAACCCTAATCCTCTTTTAATTTGTTAGATTCTTCCCAACACCTTTCTTGATTTTAAATTCTTTGCTTCTCTTTGCCTAGGGTGAATCTTTATTCTCCCTAGTCTTCCCGTGGGATACACAGATTCTAGTTGGTAAAACCCTAATTGTATGATTAGAAATTGTTTCCTTTGAATTTATGTGAAACCTTGTTTTCTCTTATTGTTAGATCCTACCGAATACCTTTCATGATTTTGAGATACTATTCTTTCTTTCTTAGAGTGAATCCCCCATTCACTCTATGTTTCTTGAAACCATATGGTGATATTTTATGTCTATGATCTTACCTGAGATCTTGATGACTCTTTCCATGATTTTCCTACCTATCTTTATGATTATGGGGAAGGTCTCATACCATTACCATGACCTTCCCTTGTGTCCCCATGATTATTGGGTGGATCCCTATCTTTTTCCTTTTCTCTTTGTGAATCTGCAATGGGTTGTTTTTGAAGGAATTTTTGGGTAACCTTCAAGAAAGGGTATCCAATTGAAAACCCTAAATTTCTGTTAATTTGATGGATCTTCCCCCAATGACTTTCTTGATTTTAAAATACTATTCTTTCTTTCTTAGATTGAATCCCCCATTCACTCTATGTTTCTTGAAACCATATGGCGATGTTCTTGTTTCTTGATTTTACCTGAGTTCTTGATTACTCCCTCATTATTGTTTTTCCTACAAAGTTGGTGATTGTGGGAAAGGTCTCACACAAGTCTTACAACCTTTCTATAAAATCTGGCCTTATCCTAACCCTGACCCGGCCCGGATTTTATACTATTGCAGGTCCGAAGACCCGAAGTGGAGGTAGAAGAGACTTGTGGGCCCTCTTAGTTGAAGATTCAATGCTTGATCCAGAGCCTATGGACATTGACAATGATGCCCCTTACTTGAGCACATTGTCAGTGTTGAGTGAAAATCTGCGCATCGATGAAGATTGAATTAGTTGAAGCAATTTTTGGACCCTCGTGATCAATCCGAAGGTATTTCATGAAACTAGACTTGTTGATTGACTTGAAGGAGAAAACCTAACTCAATTCGGATCTGTCTGGCCTTCCAAATCCACTTCTAAAGTTGCTGTCATGCCTTGGTCGACTGCTTGGTCGACTGACAGTCGACCAGCCTGTCACATCCACCCAGCCGATACCCCATTTGGAATACCCAGGAATGTGATTCACAGTCCAAGGATCAAGATTCATAGGTCCATGCCTCCCACATACACAATGACATAATCATGAACAAAGATAATCAAAGTAAAAACATTTAATACTAGATATCATGAATAAGATAAGATTAAATAAATCAGAGTGCGGAAGACAGATAACAGTAAAGTGTGAACATAATCATAAAAGTGAGAGAAGGTATGATAACCACTCTCTCAGAGCAGCGGAAAAGAAGTGTGATTAAGTTAATTACAGTATCAAAAAGATAATCCCAAAAATAAGTTAGTTACATGACCAAAGGTTCCATAAATACACCAGAGAAATGGGGCACTAAGCTAGGGTTTCCTCTACTCTAATAACAGTCTCCTCAATGGTATGGATGAAGTAAACCCAGCTTTGCCACTCCCTCACAACCATGGGGCTAACCCTGGTGCGGATAGTAATCCTCCTCGGCACCAACACTCGAATCTTCATAGATGCCATTACCCGAAGGGTATGCGGAATCATAGTCCGTCTTGAAGGGGGTGCCATCGTAGTCTTCGGTACCTGTAGGATAATCTAAAAACATTTGTACAAAAGGAATGAGTTCGAAGAACTTAGCAAGGCAGTTATTCCATAATTAGAAATCATACACATACAGAACATACATAATGCAATGTGATATGGAACATATGATGCAGTATGATTCTAACTCTATAAATGCTAGTCTCTAGGGTAGACATGCTTTAAGTCATAGCACCATACTTCTTTGGGTGGTCAGTCACTCCCCCTCAATCATACAAGATATCTTGGGTTTGTCAGGGAAGTTCGATAAAGTCATCTCAAAAACCATGGTAAGGGAATAGGTCACCACTCTCTCACATCACCATTTGGTATAAGTACTGGCGCATGTCAGAAAAGCCTAGCCCAATGCAAGTCATCTACTCAGTCGGTCAAGTCAGATCCAGATACGTCCATTCCTCGCCCCCAGGGATCCTTTCCGGCATCCTTCACACTAGAGTCAGCGAAATCCCGGATTTCAGACTCATCAACCCTATTGGTCATCCACAAATAGTAAACGGGAAGCTCTCATGTCCTCTCACGGATTGGTTACCGGTCTTGAGCACCCATGAGCCCAAGTCTAGCCATTTGCAACCCTACCAATAAATGGCCCCTTTCGGGTATCCGTAGCATGGTTTATGTCCCCTACCGGATTGGTTACCGGCCTAGAGCGCCCATCCAACCATACACTACCACGGGTTGTTCGGTCTCAATGCCCTTCCGATTCGGGTCTGACACGACAAGGATAAACCTAGCCAACCAACTAGACAGTCCTATGTATGTCATCCAATAACCCGGGAGAGTGTCCATAGGCACCATCGGAGAACATCACAAGTCAATAGAACACTCCCCAATCCCAAGTCAATACGTAAGCAATCAAATATTCAAGTTCGTCATCTTTCATGCATCCAATGCATCTTATCATAAAATTTAAATCATGATATTGAATCATCATAGATATAAGTAAACAAGAATAGTAAGGTAACATGACAAAAGTATGAAGATGTCAATACTACTATTCTAACACATATATAACAGTCTTATAAAGATTTAAGAGAAATCAAAAGGTTCTATTCATAAACAAGAACATAAATCATAAGTTGGTGATCTATATATTTATGGAGATAACCATCCTTACCTTCGGTTGAATTGATGATGAATTGAGAGTACCAAGAAATAGTCCAAAATAATTGTTAAGGCCCTAAACAAACATCAATAATAAGTTAGAGAAGAAATTAGGAAGATTGGATATCAATTGGATCAAAACTGGCCAAGGTTGCTGTCAGCAATAACTTTGGTCGATGGTTTTGGTCGATGGTATCGACCAAAATTTCCTTCGGGACAGAATGATGGATTTTGGATGTTTTCATCCTAAATTGGTTTTCCGGTGTTCGGATCAATCTGGAACTTGGAGGAACACTTAACAACAGTAGTAGGACACTATAGGTCAAGAAATTTACCCAATCCAATGGTCCAAACAAAAAGCCCCAAATTGAGCTAACAAGTTCAAGTGACAAACATCATGGCATGAGTTGGGATTGACTGCATTGTCATGGAAATGGCATGTAATAGCTAGGGGAACTAATAGAATTTCGATTGGAATTATATAGAAGTGATAAACATGAACATAGCATGTCCTACAACTCAGTTTGGTACAAAATGACATGATGTTAATAGAAAAATAGAGGAATACATATGCTAGGCATGAGGTGAATGCATAGCATCAATGGATGACTAAGAAACTCATAGGTTAATCATGTGTAGACACTTGGAGTGGTGGTTGCAAGGTTGCAGCACCATTTCCAATGTCTCACCAGCAAGAAAGGAAAAGAAAAGAATAGAAAATGGTAGGATAGAGGGTGGAATGGTGATTCATACCTTAGTGTGGAAGAAGTAGACAAGAATCAATAGTAAACAATGAGTTTTTGATGAGGTGCCCTTCACATTAGCCAAGGAGGTGCCTTGGGAAGCTCTCCCCACGATTTGAGGTGAGAAAATGATTGCACAAGGCTCAAGGCTCAAGGTCATAATAAATAGAATAGGAATATTCCATGGAATCTTTAACTTGGCAGACTGGGAAACTTTGGTCAATGATTTTGGTCGATGGCATCGACCAAAAGGATCGACCAAAATGTTTCTCAACAGAAAAACAGGTTTAGTTCAGCAACTTCAAGTAGGGATTTGAAAGGCTATACAAGGTCAATTTGAGTGAGGTTTTCTTTCACAATTCAATCAAGAAGTCTAGTTTCGGGGAATACCTTCAGATTGTGCACAGGAGGTCATTAGGTACATCAACGAGATTAAACTTCTCCGATGCGCAAACTTTCCTTAAACACTGATAATGCATTTAAGCAAGGGGTATCATCATCAATGTCCATAGGCTCAGTCTCCAAATCATGATCATCAATCAAAATGGTCCATAGGTCTCTTCTACCACCGCTTCGGGTCTTCAGACCTGAATACAACAATGGATCCGGGTTAGGGTCAAGGTTAGAATAGGGCTGGATATTACAAGTAGACTTGGGCTCATGGGCGCTCAAAACCGGTTGCCAACCCGTGAGAGGACATGAGAGCTTCCCGTCTATTATTTATGGATGACCAATAGGGTTGATGAGTCCGTAATCCGGGATTACGCTGACTCTAGTGAAAAGGATACCTGTCACATCCTCCCAGCCGGTACCCTATCTGGCATACCCGAGAGTGTGATCCACAGCCCGAAGATCAGGTATCGAGTAATCAACCTCCCACATAAACAATAACATAATCATGAACAATAATAATAAAAGTGCGGAAGATAAACCATAGATCCAATAAGGAAAGAATGAATCATATATAAATCAGAGTACTAGATATAATCAGAGTGTCAAAAACAGATAAGTAAAGTGAGGCAAAATCCCACTCTACAACCAGCGGAAAAGTAGTTCTAAAAGAGAATAAGCAAGACAAAATCTAATCCCAGTAGCAAGTACAATGGGTAACTAAATTGTTCTCCACTTTATAGACAACATCCCTATAAGTATAAATCTCATAAACGGCACAAGGGCGCTTCCACTCAATGGTCGGACTAAGCATCGTATGGAGCATAACCACTCGCGGGATCTTCAGTGTAATTGTTGTAACCGCAATCACCTTCCCGGAGATATGCCTCTTCGCCTTGCACTTCTTCATAGGGACCGTCATAATATTCAAGCACTGCAGAATAGTCTAACAAACATTGTACAATAAAGGAATGAGTTTCAAAGAAACTCAAGTAAGGCGCTTAAATCCATAATAACATAAATGGCAGGATTTGGGAACAAACATAAATGCAATATGGTATGAGACAAGCAATGAATGAATGAATCTAACTCTATGTATGCTGGTCTCTATTAGCGGACATGCTTTAAGTCATAGCACCGTACTTCTTTAGGAAGGTCTCAATCACTCATCATCAGTTGGTAATGGGTCTGGCATCCCTCGGGACATTCCATGGCTGGGGGTATAGGTCACCACTCTCTCACATCACCATTGGATTAAGTACCGGTGCATGTCAGGGTAAAGCCTAGCCAAATGCAAGTCTTCTACTTAGTTACATCAAGTCAGATCTAGATACGTCCATTCCTCGTCCCTGACGATCCTTTCCGGTATCCTTCACACTAGAGTCCTCATAGTCCCTGACTACGGACTCATCAACCCTATTGATCATCCACATATGGTAAACGGGAAGCTCTCACGTCCTCTCACGGGTTGGTTACCGGTCTTGAGCGCCCGTGAGCCCAAGTCTAACCATATGCAACCCTACCAATAAATGGCCCCCACAATGTGATTCCTGTCCTCTCACGGGTTGGTTACCGGTCTTGAGCGCCCATGAATCCCCATTGCTACCACGGGTCGTTCGGTCTCAATACCCCTCCGATTAGGATCTGACATAACAGGACATCCTAGCCAAACACTACTAGACAATCCTAGATATGTCATCCAACAGTTTAGGAAGGTGTCCAAAGGGCATCTCCGGAAACATCCCATAATATTCCCGTAGTAGTCCAAGGACAGAAGGGTCAAAAGGACACCTCTCCTTTCCAAACCATACTTAAGCATACACATGCATCAATTCATATCATCACATATATGGTAACTTCATATATGGAAAGAAATCAATAATTACAATCACTTTGTATATAATTGGTAAGTAAATCATACATGAGTCAATTCAATATGATTAAGTAATGCTACTGATATCAAGACAGTACCACAGTAGTATAACATTATAAGAATCTAATTAAAGAAATAACTTAACAAGATTCAAATATAGAAACTAAGATATGCAATTTATGTTGTTAAAGAAGTAACCATCCTTACCTTTTATAACTCGCAAAGGAATCCTAAGAAATCAAGTAAGATCTTGGCAAACTTGAGAAGAAGGTCCTAAACAAGTGTATACAACATATTAGGAAAGATCCCTAACAGAAAAGATACCAAAACATCCAACACAGACCAATTCCGGAGTTGCTGTACTCATTGGTCGAGTGGATTGGTCGACTGGTCCAGTCAACCAATCAGTCGACCAATGCAGACAAGAGCCCAAAAAAACAGAGTGTTAAGATATAAAATCCGAATTTGGTGGTTCAAAAGGGTACTAATCAAGGGGTAAACTACATCAGTAGTATCCTAACATAAAGGGGACCTCAAAACACTAATCCAATCAAGCCATCAAGATCCAAATTAGGAAACAAAAAGTTACCATAATTAGATCAACCATGGATCTTGAAGAATTCAAGATAGAAATCAAAGACAAGAACAATAGGAGAATGGATCATTGCTTCAGGTAAAGGTATCATGAAAAGCATACTTAGATCTTCAAGGAAATAGGCTTAAAAGCATAAATCTAAATAAGGAAACAAAACCTACCATATATGTAACTATCATGATTCATGAAGAAAACATCGTATGGTAGAAGAGAAACAACTAGAGATTGATAGATCATGGATCATGAAAAGAAAACACAGCAATTGACTACTAACATGATCAATATAGAAGATCCAAGGAGATCAGAATTCAAATCAGAAGTTAAACAAAGACTAGATCATGGTTTGATCATGATTCCTTCAAAAGCTTGCAATGATCATGGTTAAGTTCATTGTTTTAGCCATTGATCCTTAGGGTGATCATGAGAGACAAGTCCAGAGATGTTTGCAACAGAGAATGCAGCATCTCCTCTACTGTCTCAACTCAAAAAGGAAAGAAAAACAGAGATGGAGGAGAAGAAGAGAGTGTAGACATACCTTTGATGCAACAGGAAGAGTTTTGACGAAGATCCGTCAAGAAAATCACCAAGGATGCAAGGGAGATGACTTGCAGAGGTCTTTGGTTCGTTCCAAAGAGTTTGGAGGCAGCAAATACGAAGTAGACTCGAGATTGGACTTAAATAGAGCAAGCAAGACCTAATTGCCAAAGACAGCACTCATTGGTCCAGTGGATTGGTCGACTGGTCCAGTCGACCAATCAGTCGACCAATGCAGACAGCAATTCCAAAACAGGGAATTGAAGACCCAGATCAAATCCAATCCTAAAGGGGTTTTGCACACATAACAAGTGACTTACCTAATAGGTAGAAATGCCTTCAAACCATGATAGAGAGCACTCCAAGTCCATCAACTAATCCGATCTTCATCAAGATTCAGTTTCCATAAATGGAACTTCATCATCAACTCTCATGGATTCAAAGCCAGACACCAAGTCCTCCATCGGGATGGCCCAAAGCCGACTTCTTACTTTACTTCGGGTCACCGGACCTACACATAACAAGGTTTCCGGGTCAAGGTTAGGGCTGGGTTTTACATTCTCCCCCCCTTAAAGAAATTTCGTCCTCGAAATTGAGAGCGTACCTGTGCTTCCAAAGAGGTAAGGAAACTTCTCCTTCATGTCTTCTTCCTTCTCCCAAGAAGCTTCTTCAGGGGTATGGTTCTTGTAAAACCCAGCCCTAACCTTGACCCGGAAACCTTGTTATTTGTAGGTCCGATGACCGAAGTAAAGTAAGAAGTCAGCTTTGGGCCATCCCAGTGGAGGACTTGGTGTCTGGCTTTGAATCCATGAAAGTTGATGATGAAGTTCTATTTATGGAAACTGAATCTTGATGAAGATCGGATTAGTTGATGGACTTGGAGTGCTCTCTATCTTGGTTTGAAGGCATTTCTACCTATTAGGTAAGTCCCTTGACATGTGTGCAAAACCCCTTTAGGATTGGATTTGATCTGGGTCTTCAATTCCCTGTTTTGGAATTCTTTGTCGACATTGGTCGACTGATTGGTCGACTGGACCAGTCGACCAATCCACTCGACCAATGAGTGCTGTCTTTGGCAATTATGTTTTGCTTGCTCTATTTAAGTCCAATCTCGAGTCTACTTCGTATTTGCTGCCTCCAAACCCTTTGGAACGAACCAAAGACCTCTGCAAGTCATCTCCCTTGCATCCTTGGTGATTTTCTTGACGGATCTTCGTCGAAACTCTTCCTTTTCATCAAAAGGTATGTCTACACTCTCTTCTTCTCCTCTATCTCTTATTTTCTTTCCTTTTTGAGTTGAGACAGTAGAGGAGATGCTGCATTCTCTGTTGCAAACATCTCTGGACTTGTCTCTCATGATCATCCTAAGGATTAGAGGCTAGAACAATGATCTTAACCATGATCATTGCAAACTTTTGAAGGAATCATGATCAAACCATGATCTAATCTTTGTTAAACTTCTGATTTGAATTCTGATCTCCTTGGATCTTCTATATTGATCATGTTAGTAGTTAATTGCTGTGTTTTCTTTTCATGATCCATGATCTATCAATCTCTAGTTGTTCTCTTCTACCATACTATGTGTTCTTCATGAATCATGATAGTTACATATATGGTAGGTTTTGTTTCCTTATTTAGATTTATGCTTTTAAGCCTATTTCCTTGAAGATCTAAGTATGTTTTCATGATACCTTTACCTAAAGTAATGATCCATCCTCCTATTGTTCTTGTCTTTGATTTCTATTTCGAATTCATCAAGATCCATGGTTGATCTAATTATGGTAACTTTTTGTTTCCTAATTTGGATCTTGATGTCTTGATTGGATTGGTGTTTTGAGGTCCCCTATATGTTAGAATACTACTGATGTAGTTTACCCCTTGATTAGTACCCTTTTGAACCACCAAATTCGGATTTCATATCTTAAAACTGTTTTTTTTAGGCTATCGTTCGCATTGGTCGATTGATTGGTCGACTTGGACCATCGACCAATCCACTCGACCAATGAGTACAGCAACTCCAGAATTGGTCTGTGTTGGATGTTTTGGTATCTTTTCTGTTAGGGA
Organism: Hakea prostrata; assembly: GCF_041222555.1. Taxonomy (NCBI): domain Eukaryota; kingdom Viridiplantae; phylum Streptophyta; class Magnoliopsida; order Proteales; family Proteaceae; genus Hakea; species Hakea prostrata. The sequence goes on along the minus strand of NC_142607.1, from coordinate 51,336,742 downwards.
TCTTTCCTAATATGTTGTATACACTTGTTTAGGACCTTCTTCTCAAGTTTGCCAAGATCTTACTTGATTTCTTAGGATTCCTTTGCGAGTTATAAAAGGTAAGGATGGTTATTTCCTTAATTACATAGATAGCATGAATCTAGTTTCTATATTTGAATATTATTGATATGTTTCCTTAATTAGATTCTTACAATGATATACTACTGTTGCATAACCTTGATTCTGAGTAGCATTGCTTAAATTGATTCATGTATGATTTACTTACCAATTATATACAAAGTGATTGTAATTATTGATTTCTTTCCATATATGAAGTTACCATATATGTGATGATATGAATTGATGCATGTGTATGCTTAAGTATGGTTTGGAAAGGAGAGGTGTCCTTTTGACACTTCTGTCCTTGGACTACTACGGGAATATTATGGGATGTTTCCGGAGATGCCCTCTGAACACCTTCCTAAACTGTTGGATGACATATCTAGGATTGTCTAGTAGTGTTTAGCTAGGATGTCATGTTATGTCAGACCCTAATCGGAGGGGTATTGAGACCGAACGACCCGTGGTAGCAATGGGGATTCATGGGCGCTCAAGACCGGTAACCAACCCGTGAGAGGACAGGGAATCACATTGTGGGGGCCATTTATTGGTAGGGTTGCATATGGTTAGACTTGGGCTCACGGGCGCTTAAGACCGGTAACCAACCCGTGAGAGGACGTGAGAGCTTCCCGTTTACCATATGTGGATGATCAATAGGGTTGATGAGTCCGTAGTCAGGGACTATGAGGACTCTAGTGTGAAGGATACCGGAAAGGATCGTCAGGGACGAGGAATGGACGTATCTGGATCTGACTTGATGTAACTAAGTAGAAGACTTGCATTTGGCTAGGTTTTACCCTGACATGCGTCGGTACTTAGACCAATGGTGATGTGAGAGAGTGGTGACTTAACCCCCAGCCATGGAATGTCCCGAGGGATGCTGGACCCATTACCAACTGATGATGAGTGAATGAGACCTTCCTAAAGAAGTACGGTGCTATGACTTAAAGCATGTCTGCCAATAGAGACCAGCATACATAGAGTTAGATTCATTCATTCATTGCTTGTCTCATATCATATTGCATTTATGTTTGTTCTGAAATCCTTCCATTTATGATATTATGGATTAAACTGCCTTACTGAGTTTCTTTGAAACTCATTCCTTTATTGTACAATGTTTGTTAGACTATCCTGCAGGTTCTGAGTATTATGACGGTCCCTATGAAGAAGCGCAAGGCGAAGAGGCATATCTCCAGGAAGGTGATTGCGGTTACCACAATTACACTGAAGATCCCGCGAGTGGTTATGCTCCGTACGATGCTTAGTCCGACCATTGAGTGGAAGCGTCCTTGTGCCATTTATGAGATTTACACTTATAAGGATGTTGTCTATAAAGTGGAGAACAATTTAGTTACCCATTGTACTTGCTACTGGGATTAGATTTTGTCTAGTTTATTCTCTTTTAGAGCTACTTTTCCGCTGGTTGTAGAGTGGGATTTTTGCCTCACTTTACTTATCTGTTTTGACACTCTGATTATATCTATTATTCTGATTTATTTATGATTCATTCTTTCCTTATTGGATCTATGGTTTATCTTCCGCAATTTTATTATGATTGTTCATGATTATGTTATTGTTTATGTGGGAGATTGATTACTCGATACCTGATCTTCGGGCTGTGGATCACACTCTCGGGTATGCCAGATAGGGTACCGGCTGGGAGGATGTGACAGTTCTTCCACCGAATCTTAACCAAAGGGATGGTGCGATTCCGCAGCTGCTTGTCCTTCCTATCCAAGATTTCGGCCGGTTCTTCATCGTAGGTCAAATCAGCACTAAGTCCTTCAGGTGCTTGCTGCAAAATGTGTTCCGGATTCTCTATGTATTTTCGGAGCATCGAAATATGAAACACATTGTGAACACCAGCAAGAGGCGGAGGTAATGCTAATCGATACGCAACAGGTCCAACCTTTTCCAAAATCTCGAAAGGTCCAATGAAACGAGGGCTAAGCTTTCCCTTAACATTGAATCTCATCACACCCTTCATTGGTGAAACCTTCAGAAAGACTTTCTCTCCAACTTGAAATTCCAAATCGGTCCTTCTCTTATCAAGCATAAGATTTCTGTCTTGGAAGGCGGACTTAATCCTTTCTCTTATCATATCTACCATAGCACTCGTAGCTTCAATCATTTCGGGACCTAAGACTTTTCTTTCCATTGTCTCAGTCCAAAGACAAAGGTGTCCTACAAGTACTGCCATACAAAGCCTTGAATGGAGCCATGCCTATTGTTGCTTGATAACCGTTGTTATAGGCAAACTCAACCAAAGCTAGGTGTTCATCCCAATTACCACCCATATCCACCACACAAGATCCGAGCATGTCTTCCAATGTCTGAATTGTTCCCTCAGATTGTCCATCAGACTGTGGATGATGAGCTGTACTCAAGTTCAATTGGGTTCCCAAGGCCTTTTGCAAACTATTCCAAAACCTTGAGGTGAACCTAGGATCACAATCCGAAACAATACTCAATGGCACACCATGCAGATGAACCACATTATCCACGTAAAGCCTCGCTAGCTTATCCAGAGTATGAGTGATCTTCATAGGAATGAAGTGGGCTGATTTGGTCAACCTATCAACAATCACCCACACAGGTGTCATTGCCTTTACTTGTCCGAGGCAAGCTAGTCACAAAGTCCATAGAGATATCCTCCCACTTCCAACTAGGAATAGGAAGAGGTTGAAGTAATCCAGATGGGGGTTGTCGAACGGCTTTCACACGTTGGCAAGTCTCACACTTGGCAACAAAATCATCAACATCAGCCTTCAGACCAATCCACCAAAAATGTTCCTTCAAGTCCTTGTAATCTTGGTGCTTCCCGGGTGTATAGTAAAGACTGACTGGTGTGCTTCCTTTAATATTTCTTTCTTAACTTCTTCGTTTCATGTGCACGCACGGTCTTCCTCTAAACAATAAAGCACCATCCATGGATATACCAAAGTCGGGGTCCGACTCAGGATTCGAAGAAATCTTCTCAACTTTGATCAAATACTCTTGATCGGAACTCTGCAGAGCAACAATTTTATCTCTAAGACCAGATCTTGCCGTCATGGCAGAAAGAATAAAATCAGAATTCTCAGGGACAATTTCCAAATCAAAACTCTCAATAGAAGACCACAATGGTAAACTCAAAGCATTCAAATCCAAAGTCTTCTTCTGGTTCTTCCTACTAAGAGCATCAGCAACAACGTTTGCTTTCCCAGGGTGATACTGAATATCACAATCATAATCGGAGACTAGTTCCAACCATCTCCTTTGTCTCATGTTCAACTCCTTTTGGGTAAAGAAGTATTTCAAACTCTTATGATCCGTGAAAATGGCAATCTTCTCACCGTAGAGGTAATGTCTCCAAATCTTCAAAGCAAAGACAACAGCGGCAAGTTCTAGATCGTGAGTGGGGTAATTCCGCTCATAATCTTTCAATTGCCGAGAAGCATAGGCTACGACCTTGCCATGTTGCATCAGACGCAACCCAATCCAATCTTTGACGCATCGGTATAAACCGTCATACCACTTGGAACTATCGGGTATAGTCAAAACCGGGGCACTTGTCAATCTATCTTTCAACTCTTGGAAATTCTTCTCACAGGCGTCAGATCAAACAAACTTTTCTTCTTTCCTGGTCAACTTAGTCATAGGAGCAGCCAACCGAGAAAAATTCTCAATAAACCTTCTGTAGTAACCCGCCAATCCAAGAAAACTTCTTATTTCCGTTACCGACTTCGGCCTTTCCCAATCAGCCACAGCTTGAACCTTTTCAGGATCGACACGAATACCTTCGGCTGAAACCACATGACCAAGGAATACTACTCTCTTAAGCCAGAAATCACACTTGCTAAACTTAGCGAACAACTTCTTTTCCCGCAACCTTTGCAAAGTGAAACTTAGATGACTCGCATGCTCTTCTTCGCTCTTCGAATAGATCAAGATGTCATCAATGAAAACAATCACAAACTTATCAAGCACATCGTGAAATACTCGGTTCATGAGGTCCATGAACACCGCAGGAGCATTGGTCAATCCGAAGGGCATGACTCTAAACTCGTAGTGACCATATCGCGTTCGGAAAGCTGTCTTGAAGATATCACTAGACTTCACTTTCAATTGGTGATATCCGGATCTTAAGTCAATCTTTGAGAACACAATTGCACCCTTCAACTGATCGAAGAGATCATCAATTCTAGGCAGCGGGTATCTATTCTTGATAGTCAGCTTATTCAACTCACAGTAGTCGATGCACAAGCGCATACTACCGTCTTTCTTCTTGACAAACAAGACCGGAGCTCCCCAAGGTGACACACTAGGCTGTCTGAAACCTCTATCAATGAGCTCATTCAACTGATTTTGCAACTCTTTCAACTCGGTAGGAGCCATCCTATACGGAGCTTTAGATACCGGAGCGGCACCGGGGACGAGATCAATAGAAAACTTCGACATCCCCTGTCTGGAGGCACTCCGATAGATCATCGGGGAAGACATCAACAAAGTCACGGACAAACCCTGACTTCATCGACTCTTTTCTCCACTTTACCCTTGCCTTTAGATGAAGCATCATCCACTAGGGCATAGACTTGCATCAGTGCGGACAGCACCTTCTTACAAACCCTTCTCTTTTCCCCCTGAAATTCTAAGACCGGACTTCCACAAATATGGAACTGAATCTTCTTTGAGGAACAAAGGAACACAGCTTTGTGGGCTGTTAACCAATCAATTCCCAGAATAATATCGAAGTCCTTCATATCAAGAATTACAAAATTGGCTTCCAAGTTCTTCTCACCAACCAACACAGGACATTTAGATAACCCCTTTTCTAGTTTCACAACAAGACCAGTAGGTGTACTAATCAATAAACAACTAGACAACTTCTCAGGGATTAGGTTAGTCTTCTTGATGAATGCAAATGACATGAACGAATGAGATGCACCCGTATCAAATAAGACAAATGCAGAAATAGAAGCAACTAACAATGTACCCGTAATCACTTCATGGCTTGGATCCGCTCAAGCCTGGAAATACGAAAACTCTACCGAGAGGGAGGAGCAGGAGCACTCTTCACCACTGGAGCCGGCTGCTCGGGCGGGCCGCTCGGACAGGCACGAGCGAAATGACCAGCTTGCTTGCGGTAGAAGCAAACGGGATTCTTGGGTCCAACGAGGGTGGTTGCAACTGAGAGGGCTTCGAACAAAAGGCCTAGCACTTGCACTTGCTGGTGGTCGGTTTCGCCCATCTTTGTCCTAAACCGGCCGGGCTGCTTGAAAACCCGAGTTCCGACCTACACTCTTAGGCTGAAAGGTAGGAGTGGGGTAGGGCGTAGGTCTCACAAAACACCGATCATTACGATCCACCAAGCCAGAGTTCCTTGGCTGCCAGGGCTTTTGCACACGTGCACTTTCCTTCTCTGTTTCTTCCAATTTCTTCGAGTTCTGCACCACTTGAGCATAGCTCACTGTAGGCTGGACTGTGAGGTAAGCTTTAATGGCGGGCGCAGTCCTTTGAAGAACTTCTTCGCTTTGGCGAGGTCAACCTTCAGAGAATCTGGAGCAAAGAAATGAAGCTCCTCGAACTTCTGTTGGTACTCCAACACAGACAGAGATCCTTGTGTAAGAACCATGAACTTGTCTTCCTTCGCATCTTTCACCGCCTCGGGAAAGTAATTCATACAAAAAGCCTCTTTGAACAACTCCCAAATTACAACTCCTGCATGCAAACCTTCCAAAACAGGCCGAGTGGAGATCCACCATGCATCGGCTTCTTGTTGCAACTCCGTTCAAGCAAACAGAATCTTCCGAGCTTCCGAGCATTGCGGATGTCGGAAAGCCTTCTCCAACTCACGAAGCCACTTGTTAGGAAACAAGGGGTCCTTGGTAACTCCGGTGAAAGTGGGTACTTGCATCTTCAGAAAACTCTCCATCAGGCGAGTATGAGGAGTTCCAGCTAAACCTCCCGCATTCAGGACTGCGGCATGAGGATTCACATTAGCACCATCTCGAGTCTCATTATGCAGAGTCATGAAACCCACCAACATCTGGTTGAACTGAGCTGCTTGCTTTGCATCATATTGCCCATAATATTGGCAATATCTCGGAAACTTCCAACATTCGGGGCACCAGGTATCTCATGGGTACCCTGATCAACATTAGGTATCTCACCACCTCCATGAAGTATTTCACCACCTCCTTGACCATTGGATTCACCACGCCCACTTCTCAGAGTAACCATTCTGCAAAACTGAGAACATCAAAATACCGAATTTCGAAGTTTCAACATAAACCACAAGTCCAAATGATTTGAAAACTTAAATCATGCTCAAATATATCCATATAGTCATCAAACAATAATCCATAAGGCAAAAATCACATTTTCCGAAAATTCAACAACAAATGAGGTCTCTGTGACCATTGGTCGAGTGATTGGTCGACCGACCCGGTCGACCAATGAGTCGACCAATGCAGACAGAATGCGAAAATTCGCATTATAAGCCTCATTTCCACATTCCAACTTCATTCTATCTTCTTCCAAAGGTGAGAGAGCTCTAGGGAAAGTCTCCAAAGGTTCTCACAAGAGTTCTTGAGGTGTTTTGGTGCTTCAACAACAACACAACAACACACAATCATCACAAACAAGGTAAATCTCTCATTCTTTCTTCCATTTTCATCTTCTCATGCTTGCATTTCAATCAAAACCATGCTTTGCTTGTATCCAATGCTAGAAATCATGCTTAGGAATGCTTAGAAACATATTCCCTAAGTTTTAAACACAATGCCATGCATAGACAACAAGTTCTAACATATTGGTGTTCATCTCGCAACGTTTTCATACCGAAATCGTTATCTTTAGAAAAATTTCGTTTTCTCTCAAACCGCTTGAAATTTTCGCACGAGATCAAATGCTACATGCTCAAGATGATACTGTAGATAGGTCCATAAAATTTGATTAAACCAATTTCAACTTTTCAAAAATCCAATTTTGACCTAAATTGCAAAATCCCCAAATTTCCTTCTTGCTGAATTTTTCGCTTTAATCCAAGTTTTCGATCGATTTTCTTCAAACAAACTTCATAGACATGAAATTCCAAGTATTGCGCACATGCTAGTATGTTCAAATCAAATTTCCCCCAAATTTGAAATTTTCCGAAAAATTACGAAAATACCCTTTTGGCTCAAATCTTAAAGTAGCACTAACTGGAATTGTCTCTTGTCTCTTTCACAGATACACACTATGCAGAGGGGAGGGCGAGGACGAGGTAGAGGTCATGGTCGCATTGTAGGGGCACTTAGGGGCGGAGGTCGGGTTCCTTCGAGCCTGAGACGGGAGGTTAGGAGACCGGACATGTTCAACACACCTTAGGCCGAGTTCTTGTACGAGGCCTACTTCGCATCTCGTAATATCGAGATGGGACGTCTACTTCACTTACGCCAGCTCGTAGTCTTTAGGATTCGGCAGAGATTCGACACGTTGCGGTGGACTCATCTCTTCACCGAGGATCTGCCAGTATACCCGGAGCTAGTGAGGTTGTTCTTCAGCAACCTTACCTACACAGAGGAGGCTCGAGGTCAAGGACATCCACTTAGACTTGTCCTTAGGAGCAGGGTCTTCCGGACTCAGATTGGCTTCTCCACCCGAGCACCGGGCTGAGATCTTGCGGGTTCCTTACTATCCATAGCGGTGTGTGTGGATACCTGCGCAGAGCAGATCCGAACGACCATCCGATGCCGTACGAGCTTCGCGAGATATGCTCTACGCTATGGGATAGTCGTCGATGCTTCACTCCGTGGACCAACGGACGGATGACGGATTCTCGCACGGTTATCGGTCGCATAGTCGGCCGAAACATTATGCCGAAGGCCGGACATCACCATCGGGTCACAGTGATGGAGGCCTTAGTCATCTACCGCATCTACATGGGCTTCGAGATCGATCTCTCCTACATCATTCAGCAGGTCATGTTGGACTTGGTTTTGCGGCCTAGCATGCGGAACCTTTGCTATGGGAGGCTACCGACCTTGATCTTCGGGCATTTCGGGGTGAGTTTCGAGGATACACCGGTGGACACCGGTTCACGGGGATACTCTATCGGAACTCGGACCATTCGCCGATGAGACCTGCAGCGATCCGAGAGATCTCCTAGTCCCGGAGGGTGAGGATGATGAGGAGTCGGAGGATGAGGATCGGGAGTCGGAGGATGGAGGAGAGGATATCGGTCCCGATAGTGATGATCGGGCCGGAGATGATGCAAATATGCACGAGGCTGAGCCGGTGCATCACGAGTTTCCTTCATCACACTTCGAGGCGGGTGGCCCTTCACATGCAGTTCCGGAGACTTCAAATCTTGGGGCACAGATGAGATCGATGACTTCCATGCTAGAGAGGATGGAGGTCGGACAGGAGCAGATGTACGAGAGGATGGAGTCACGACGGGATAGGATAGAGCATCGGGTGACTCGGCTAGCGGAGGAGTTCGGAGCATACGAGAGATCGGAGAAGATCACCTAGATAGATCTGTACCCTAGGATTTTCATTTATGCATTTCAGATGTAATCGTTGTAAAAGCTTTTGAAATTAATGAAGTTCATTTTGTTTCACTTAATTATTGTATATTATGCACCTTTCTTTTCTTTGCATTAGTGACATTTGTTTAAGTATAATTATGGTATGTTATTCGGAAATGTTCTGTTATGCTTCACAGGTTAAGTTTCTAATCCAAGTGTTCTATTATTCACTTCTAAGAGTAGAAGAGTCATTTCATATCAATGACTCAGGAATGTTCAGTTATTGTCTTTTGTGGTTAGGATTTCCTCGAACCTTGAGCTCTGATACCAATCTGTCACATCCTCCCAGCCGGTACCCTATCTGGCATACCCGAGAGTGTGATCCATAGCCCGAAGATCAGGTATCGAGTAATCAACCTCCCACATAAACAATAACATAATCATGAACAATAATAATAAAAGTGCGGAAGATAAACCATAGATCCAATAAGGAAAGAATGAATCATATATAAATCAGAGTACAAGATATAATCAGAGTGTCAAAAACAGATAAGTAAAGTGAGGCAAAATCCCACTCTACAACCAGCGGAAAAGTAGTTCTAAAAGAGAATAAGCAAGACAAAATCTAATCCCAATAGCAAGTACAATGGGTAACTAAATTGTTCTCCACTTTATAGACAACATCCCTATAAGTATAAATCTCATAAACGGCACAAGGGCGCTTCCACTCAATGGTCGGACTAAGCATCGTACGGAGCATAACCACTCGCGGGATCTTCGGTGTAATTGTTGTAACCGCAATCACCTTCCCTGGAGATATGCCTCTTCGCCTTGCGCTTCTTCATAGGGACCGTCATAATATTCAGGCACTGCAGAATAGTCTAACAAACATTGTACAATAAAGGAATGAGTTTCAAAGAAACTCGGTAAGGCGATTAAATCCATAATAACATAAATGGCAGGATTTCAGAACAAACATAAATGCAATATGGTATGAGACAAGCAATGAATGAATGAATCTAACTCTATGTATGCTGGTCTCTATTGGTAGACATACTTTAAGTCATAGCACCGTACTTCTTTAGGAAGGTCTCAATCACTCATCATCAGTTGGTAATGGGTCCGGCATCCCTCGGGACATTCCATGGCTGGGGTATAGGTCACCACTCTCTCACATCACCATTGGTCTAAGTACCGGCGCATGTCAGGGTAAAGCCTAGCCAAATGCAAGTCTTCTACTTAGTTACATCAAGTCGGATCCGAGATACGTCCATTCCTCGTCCCCGACGATCCTTTCCGGTATCCTTCACACTAGAGTCCTCATAGTCCCTGACTACGGACTCATCAACCCTATTGATCATCCACATATGGTAAACGGGAAGCTCTCACGTCCTCTCACGGGTTGGTTACCGGTCTTGAGTGCCCGTGAGCCCAAGTCTAACCATATGCAACCCTACCAATAAATGGCCCCCACAATGTGATTCCTGTCCTCTCACGGGTTGGTTAACGGTCTTGAGCGCCCATGAATCCCCATTGCTACCACGGGTCGTTCGGTCTCAATACCCCTCCGATTAGGGTCTGACATAACAGGACATCCTAGCCAAACACTGCTAGACAATCCTAGATATGTCATCCAACAGTTTAGGAAGGTGTCCAAAGGGCATCTCCGGAAACATCCCATAATATTCCCGTAGTAGTCCAAGGACAGAAGTGTCAAAAGGACACCTCTCCTTTCCAAACCATACTTAAGCATACACATGCATCAATTCATATCATCACATATATGGTAACTTCATATATGGAAAGAAATCAATAATTACAATCACTTTGTATATAATTGGTAAGTAAATCATACATGAGTCAATTCAATATGATTAAGTAATGCTACTGATATCAAGACAGTACCACAGTAGTATAACATTATAAGAATCTAATTAAAGAAATAACTTAACAAGATTCAAATATAGAAACTAAGATATGCAATTTATGTTGTTAAAGAAGTAACCATCCTTACCTTTTATAACTCGCAAAGGAATCCTAAGAAATCAAGTAAGATCTTGGCAAACTTGAGAAGAAGGTCCTAAACAAGTGTATACAACATATTAGGAAAGATCCCTAACAGAAAAGATACCAAAACATCCAACACAGACCAATTCTGGAGTTGCTATACTCATTGGTCGAGTGGATTGGTCGACTGGTCCAGTCGACCAATGCAGACAGTAGCCCAAAAAAACAGAGTTTTAAGATATAAAATCCGAATTTGGTGGTTTAAAAGGGTACTAATCAAGGGGTAAACTACATCAGTAGTATCCTAACATAAAGGGGACCTCAAAACACTAATCCAATCAAGCCATCAAGATCCTAATTAGGAAACAAAAAGTTACCATTATTAGATCAACCATGGATCTTGAAGAATTCAAGATAGAAATCAAAGACAAGAACAATAGGAGAATGGATCATTGCTTCAAGTAAAGGTATCATGAAAAGCATACTTAGATCTTCAAGGAAATAGGCTTAAAAGCATAAATCTAAATAAGGAAACAAAACCTACCATATATGTAACTATCATGATTCATGAAGAAAACATCGTATGGTAGAAGAGAAACAACTAGAGATTGATAGATCATGGATCATGAAAAGAAAACACAGCAATTGACTACTAACATGATCAATATAGAAGATCCAAGGAGATCAGAATTCAAATCAGAAGTTAAACAAAGACTAGATCATGGTTTGATCATGATTCCTTCAAAAGCTTGCAATGATCATGGTTAAGTTCATTGTTTTAGCCATTGATCCTTAGGGTGATCATGAGAGACAAGTCCAGAGATGTTTGCAACAGAGAATGTAGCATCTCCTCTACTATCTCAACTCAAAAAGGAAAGAAAAACAGAGATGGAGGAGAAGAAGAGAGTGTAGACATACTTTTGATGCAAAAGGAAGAGTTTTGACGAAGATCCGTCAAGAAAATCACCAAGGATGCAAGGGAGATGACTTGCAGAGGTCTTTGGTTCGTTCCAAAGAGTTTGGAGGCAGCAAATACGAAGTAGACTCGAGATTGGACTTAAATAGAGCAAGCAAGACCTAATTGCCAAAGACAGCACTCATTGGTCGAGTGGATTGGTCGACTGGTCCAGTCGACCAATGCGAACAGCAATTCCAAAACATGGAATTGAAGACCCAGATCAAATCCAATCCTAAAGGGGTTTTGCACACATAACAAGTGACTTACCTAATAGGTAGAAATGCCTTCAAACCATGATAGAGAGCACTCCAAGTCCATCAACTAATCCGATCTTCATCAAGATTCAGTTTCCATAAATAGAACTTCATCATCAACTCTCATGGATTCAAAGCCAGACACCAAGTCCTCCACTGGGATGGCCCAAAGCTGACTTCTTACTTTACTTCGGGTCGCTGGACCTACACATAACAAGGTTTCCGGGTCAAGGTTAGGCCTGGGTTTTACAATACCGGAAAGGATCGCCCGGGGTGAGGAATGAACGTATCTGGACCTGAGTTGATATAACCAAGTAGATGGCTTTCATTTGGCTAAGCTTTACCTTGACATGCGCCAATACTTAGACAAATGGTGATGTGAGAGAGCGGTGACCTGAACCCCAGCCATGGAATGTCCCGAGGGATGCCTTACCCAACTACTACCGACAGAGCCCAAGATGCCTAGATGGCTGAGGGAGAGTAACTTGACCTACCCAAAGAAGTATGGTGCTATGACTTAAAGCATGTCTGCCTATAGAGACCAGCATACATAGAGTTAGATTCATACATGCATTGTCTTTCTCATATCATATTGCATCATGTTATGTTTTGTCATCATGTTATTTATGTTGTTGTGGAATAACTTGCCTTGCTGAGTTCTTTTGAACTCACTCCTTTTTGTGCAAATATCTTGTTAGATTATCCTGTAGGTACTGAGGAATACGAAGGCCAGTACTATGAGACTTAAATTGAAGAATCATACTTCACACAAGGTGTTGGCAGTTACGAAGATTTCAGTGATGATCCCTCGTGTGATCATGCTAAGTACTAGGATTAGCCCTACCGTGGAGTGGAAGCGGCCGTGCTTAATTTCTGAAGTTTATGTTTATGAAGACGTTCTTTATAAAGTAGAAGATACTCTAGTTTAGTTTGATTACTTCTTTTCTTTCCTTTCTTTTGAGAAACATTTGTAATCTCTTTCTTTCGTTTCGAGCTGCATTTCCATTGTGATATGTGGAGTGATTTTTCGCACACTCTACATTTTTTTTTATTATATATTGGTATCATTCTTCTCCGCACTCTGATATATTGTCACTCTTTCTTCTTGTCTTGATCTCTTTATTTATATAATATCACATTGATTATATCTTGTTCGTGATTATGTTATTGTGTATTTGGGAGGTTGTTTTCCTCAATACTTGATCTTCGGGGCTGTGGATCACACACTCGGATATGCCAGGTAGGGTACCAGCTGGGTGGATGTGACATTGAAAGAGAAACAAAAGACCAACACTGCAGGGTGTAGTTGGTCGGAGTGGTTGCCTGGGGCAACTAGAGTTGTCAACTAGGGCAATCAACCTGAGCTGGGTGAGTTGCCATAGGCGACCAGGCAAATCAACCAGCCTTTGAGTATGGACAAAAGTGACTCGGATCATTAGAAGGCTTCTCAATTGAGTTCTAAACTACTCCGAAAATACTTAGAAAATTCTGAAATGACACTAGCACATGATCTATCATAGTTCAGCCATCAAACAAAGCAAAAAGAATGGAAACCTAACGAATCCTCTGTTGGGTCTTTTCTAAAATCGATCCGGAAGATTCACAGATAAGCCATAGTGATTGGGGATTCACTCTAGAGTAAAGAGGGTAGAAGAAGTAGGTTGATACAGTAACTAGAAGCTTTCAACTAGGTCTTGACAGTATGAGAAATCAATCTTAGAAGAGAACTAGAATGAAGAAGATGAGTACTAACCTTTAAGGAAGCAAATCGCCGGTCGGAAATTTTGTCGAATACTCTTCACACTGTCTTTCACCTTCACGGAGTGTTCTTTGACAAGCTCTAACGTTCTATGATGACATCAGATCATAATGATATGTTTTAGAATGAAAATGCATTAAATAGGGCTTCAAAAATCAAGTTTCCAAAATTGCTTCTTTTTTCACAGAACAAGGCTGGTCGCCTGGGGCAACTAAGCCAATCAATCAACCCTTGGAACTTTTGTTTCAGGAGCATAATCAAGGCCCATAAAGCCCATGGCTCTGCCCTAGTTCCTATTCTACACTCCACAAGGGTCCTACCTGATTTTTGGGACCTTCCACACGTGTCATTATGGAATACTTGATCGATCTACCAAGTCTGTCAATGTTCGAGTTAAATTTCCTTCCAAATTCTGACAAAACCCCCAACGCAGCATCATCTCCATCTACTTCCATTGTTTCGAACTCCAATCCAATGGTCTCTATCTGGATGGCCCACAGTTGCCTTCTACTCGCACTTTGGGTTTTTGGACCTACAATATGGATTTTCGGGATAGGATTGTGAGGGAATTTACATTTCCGCCTAGGGTTGTGGATAAAACCCTAGATTCGACAAACAAACCTTTGATCCACAAACCAAGGGGTTCTAGGCTACTCTCAGGCATGAATTTCAACTTTGATGCACATCTCAACACCCACAAAACAAGATCAACAACAAACACAACCTAGATCTAAAGATCAACCCAATCAAGAAGAAGACGATCCTATTATGGGAAGTTTTGTAGTTGGGGGAGATGTAGATCTCATCCATCGTCCTAGATCTAATCAAAGATGATTGAAAACATATGTTTCCCAATCAAATCTAACTTCCCACAGCATATTCATCCAATCCCTTCAAAATTTAAAATAATAAAAAAAGGAATAGAAGAGATCCATGTTCAAACCTTCAAGATCGAAGGTATATGAAGATCTACACTTTTGCCACAAACACCACTTTTCCTCTCTTTGAAATGCTGCCTCTAGCTCACTTTAGAATCCTTGGCTGTCTAACAATAGAATAATCATGAAATCAGGGTTGAAAGCCTTTTAATATAGGTAGGGCATTATTAAAATCCTTAATTTCCCGTACTATTCTAACCAATTGGATACCTTGTCCGAAAGGTTGGGAACCAACCACCCCTACCACTGTCATGCAGCAAAAGGGCCAGTTGGTCTAGGGTGGTTCTGTGCAAGCTAAAGGAGAGTTTTGAGACTCATACCTGGACTTGGGTATCATCCAACTTCATCTTGTGAAAGCTAGTAATCCATCTTTCCCATTCATCTGGGTTCAAGTCCAATCTTCTATCCGATTTCAACATGGCAACAAAACCTTGATCTCCACCATCCAATTACATGGATTCATATACTAATCCAATGGTCTCAAGCTAGATAGTCCACAACTTCCCAGCATTGGATCTATAGGTCATCGCCTTTGCAGGTAGGGTTTCGGGTCAGGATCCTAGGGGATTTCACATCCCCCCCCTTAAAAGAAATTTCATCCCTGAAATTTGATCATTCCTGAGTTCTCGAAAAGATGGAGATACTTTTATTTCATCAGATTTTCTCACTTCCAAGATGCTTCATCAGGGGTGTAATTTCTCCATCAAATCTTCCCATACGATGACATGGCACGGTTCTAAAACTGTAGATCCTTTCGATCTAGAATCTCTTCAGGAATCTATTTATAAGTGAGGTTTTCTCTCAAACTTTTGGGTTCTTTTTGCAGGGGGTTGCTATGCACTGCCTTAGTATAGAAACATGGAACACATCATGTAACAACCCCCATATTTTTAAGCTGGAATCTGTATTACAGGTCTGAGTACCTAAAGGTCCAGCCATAATAAACTGTGGAGCATCTGGATTGAAGTCCATGATGTATACCCTAAGTCAACGAATCTGGATTCTGTTGATGAATAACTTGCCATTTTGGGAACTCAAAGGAGATCCATTGGAAACCTTGATGGACTGGGAAAGAGGATCACTAGTTGGAGTCAAGTTGCGATTGAAGATGTCCGGGATCAAGGTAAGGGCACCCCCACATGTTTAGGGTTAGGTTAGTGTTGGAAATCAACTGGTTGAGCAAAGCACCCAAGTATTGAAAAGTACTAGTGTCACATCCCCCCAGCTGGTACCCTAACTGGCATACCCGGGAGTGTGATCCATAGCCCCGAAGATCAAGTATCAAGGAAATCATCCTCCCACATATACAATAACATAATCATAAATAGGAAATAATCAAGGTTTTAATATTATAAACAAAATATTCAAATCAAGAAATGAATAAATAATATAATCAGAGTGCGGAAAATGATACCAGATATCCGAAGATATCAAAATAGAGTAGAGAGAGGCGGAAACTAACTCCACAGCTACAGCGGAACGTAGTATGTAAGTCTAAAAGAATTACAACCAAATCAAAAGAAAATAAGAAAGACAAATAAACTTAAGAGTTTTCTATCCTATAGATGACATCTTCAAAATAGTGGACTTCGTCAGTCCAACAGAGATGTTCCAGCTCTACATTACGTATAATCGTAGTATGCAATGTGATCTCTCGAGGAATCATCAGTGTAATCTTGATTGTAGCCAACACCTTGCATGTAGTATGCTTCATCGGCTTGCACTTCATCGTACTGTCATTCATAGTAGTCAGTACCTGTAGGATAATCTAACAAACATTGTACAAAAAGGAATGAGTTTCGAAAGAAACTCAGTAAGGCAAGTTAATTCAGAACAACATAAATACATATATCATAACATAACAAGATGCAATGCAGTATGAAACAAATAATGTATGTATGCATCTAAACTCTATGTATGTTGGTCTCTATTGGCAGACATGCTTTAAGTCATAGCACCATACTTCTTTGCGTAGGTCAATCACACAACGCCGGTTGGTAGTGGGTCCTTCATCCCTCTCGGACAATCCATGGTTGGGGGTTTAAGTCACCACTCTCTCACATCACCATTGATCTAAGTATTGGCGCATGTCAGGGTTAAGCCTAGCCCAATGCAAGTCATCTACTTAGTTACATCAACTCAGCTCCAGATACGTCCATTCCTCCCCTCTCGGGATCCTTTCCGGTATCCTTCACACTAGAGTCACGGATATCACTCATCGGACTCATCAACCCTATTGGTTATCCACATATGGTAAACGGGAAGCTCTCATGTCCTCTCACGGATATAGCTCACCGGTCTCGAGCACTCATGAGCCTAAGTCTAATCATATGCAACCCTCCAATAAATGGCCCCCACAATGTGATTCCCGTCCTCTCATGGATATAACTCACCGGTCTTGAGTGCCCGTGAATCACATTGCTACCACGGGTCGTTCGGTCTCAATACCCTTCCGATTCGAGTTTGATATAACGGGGACATCCTAGCCAAACACTGCTAGACAGTCCTAGGTATGACACCAAATGATTCGGGAAAGCGTCAGGGCAACCCCGGAAACATCCCATACTATTTCCGGTAATGTCCAAGGACAGAAGTGTCAAAAGGACACCTCTCAATCCCAAACCATACGTAGTCAAACACATTCTTCAGATCAATCATGTCATACACAATCAACAATTCATCATATAAAAGAGAATATAAAGTCATGATTAAATCATTAAACAATATAGTAATAAGCAATTCATATAAGCTTGAATAATGCAAAAGAAAACAAAAGTGAAGTGCTACTATACTTACAGTAGTACATCAGAAGTATAAAGTACAAGAACAGTAAGTAAACTCAGAGTTTCATAAAGTATAAACTCAAGAGTATATGATCTATGTTATTATGAAATAACTGTCCTTACCTTGATTATCGTCGAAGATAATCCAAAGATCAAAGAGAGAGAGACACCAAACTTGGCAAATAGACTCCTAACAAACATAGATACAACATTAGGAAAGATACTTAAAAGATCAGAGAGCAAACGAATCGAATCGGGCGAACAATGAAGCTAATGCCTCCTTTGGTAGATTCCTTGGTCTACTGACCCTAGTCGACCAAGGAGTCGACCAAGCAGAATAGCAAGGCCAAAATAGGGAAATGGAGGATCAAATGGGCTCTAAACCTCAAGGTCTTTTGCACACATATCAAGTGACATACCTAGTGTATAGAAATGCCTTCAAACCAAGTCAAATAACACTCCAAGTCCTTCAACTAATCTCATCTTCAAATAGGTGCAGCTTCCTTTCTAGATCAGTACAGGCTTCCAAGATTTGAACTCCACCATCAATATCCATGGGTTCAGAGTCAAACACCATGTCCTCTACTGAGATGGCCCACAGCTGGCTTCTTCCTTTACTCCGGGTCTTCGGACCTACAAAAAACTAGGTTTCCGGGTCAAGGTCCAGGGTTAGGTTAGGGCTGGGTTTCACAACTAGGGGGCGGTTGCTTAAGGCGGTTGAGTGATCAACCAACCGCCCAAGCGACCGGCCATAGTTGTTTGCAGGAATTGAATCCTATTTTGCTCCAGCTCTCTATATATAGCCAACCACATCTTATTTACATAATATTATATTCACGGAGGCTGTTGTGGACGGTTAGGAGTCCGAGAGTACATGTTGGAAGGTGAAGGAAGCATGATTTGCAAGGAAGATCCAATCCCTCATTAGTTTAACGAATCATTCAGAGTAAGTTGATATCACACTCTCTATACCTTTTCCTTTTCTCTTAGAATATTGTGAATCCTCCTCCCATGGTTCTGTAGTTAGTTATTTGTGATGGTTCTATTCTTCCATCAGTGATCTTGATTGGATCATGTCCAAATAAAGGATTGATATGATTGAAGGAGACGATGTGGTTATTGAATCACTAAATTTCTAGGGTTTTGGTTTGTGCTTGTGAATGTAGGCTCCTTAAGGATGAAATTTGGATTTAGATCAGCCAAAAATCGGATTAAAATTGCAAGATCAAAAATTGGAATTTCAGACTAATGATGCTGTTTGGAATAGGGGTTGTCGATTGCCCAACCAACCGCCATAAGTGACAGGCTAGGTCACAGTAGCCCAATCAAGTTGGTTGTTGCTCTATTTGACTCTTGTCTTTAATGCATTTTTATAACCCTATTCTAGGTAGTCTCTAAAGTTCTCTGGACTTTCTAATTGTGAGGTTTAGTTGCAATTACAGTAATTTTTACACTCCTACAGGTAAGGATACATTCTTGCATATATATATATATATATATACTGACATGATTTATGATGAATTACCATAACTTTAAATGCATTTGTATTCTTGTAACTTGTTGTAACAGTATGTTCATATGAATTATGGTTAGATATGTATCGTGAATGACAATTAGGGTGTACTTCAATTACTATGTGATGTTGAATGCTTAATTATATGATGATGGTTGATGATGTGATGTAACTATGATTGAGAGTATCCTTATTGGGTATCCATTTCATGGGATATCGTGGGTTGTGGTATAGGACACTGCTTACCGATGTCCGTAACATTATCATTGTCACATCCACCCAGCCAGTACCCAATCGGGCATACCCAAGTGTGTGATCTACAACCCCAAAGATCAGTATTGAGAAAATCAACCTCCCACATTTACAATAATATAATCAAGAACAAGACTAAAATCAATGTTAACTATATTAATGAGAGATCAAGATAAGATTCAAAGAATATACAATAAAATCAGAGTGTGGAAAATGATACCAATAGAATAAGTGTATCAATAGAATAAGTCAAATGTAGAATATAACGGAAAATCTATCACATCCACCCAACCGGTACCCTATCTGGAATACCCGAGTGTATGATCCACAGTCTCGAAGATCCAGTATTCGAGGAAATCATCCTCCCACATTTACAATAATATAATCAAGAACAAGATTAAATCAAATGTTAACTTTATTAATCAAAAGATCAAGATACGGTTCAAGAATACAATCAGAGTACGAAAAATGATACAAAAAGAATAAATCAAAATGTAAAGTGAGGCGGAAACTCACTCCACAGTAGCAGCAAAAAGTAGATCAAAAGAAAAGAAGATTAAAATCGGTTCCCAAAATAAAAGGGGAACAAACAACTAAGGTCTCAACAAATCTAATAAAGATCAAAAAAAGAATGAGACGATGTCCCATCGCTGGCACAAAAGTGCTAAAGTCGAACTAATCCTGATAAGCATCGGTCTTGAACTGGTAGTCTTCACCGACGTAATCACCATAGCCAATACCTAGAGTACCATATGAATCATCAATTGGTCTTCATAGTATTGACCATCATAATCATCAGTAGTAGTACCTGCAGGAAAGTCTAACAAAAGATGTTGCAAAAAGGAGTGAGTTCAAAAGAACTCAGCAAGGCAATTCAATCCATAATAACATAATAACACATGAAAGCAAATCATACAGAATGCAAAATGATATAAAACAGACAATGCAGATATGCTTCTAACTCTATGTATGCTGGCTTCTATTGGCAGACATGCTTTAAGTCATAGCACCATACTTCTTTGGGTGGGTCTCAAATCACTCCCCCTCAACTATCTTGGTATCTTGGGTCTGCCGGTGGTAGTTAGGTCCTACATCCCTTGGGACATTCCGTGGTTGGGGTTTAGGTCACCGCTCTCTCACATCACCATTGGTCTAATTGGTGAATGTCAGGGTAAAGCCTAGCCAAATGCAAGTCTTCTATTTAGTTATATCAACTTAGCTCCAAATACTTCCATTCGTCGCCCCGGGCGATCCTTTCTGGTTTCCTTCACCCTAGACTCAGCGTATCCTATGGCTACAACCAACTCGGACTACAGACTCATCAACCCTATTAATCAGTTACATCAAGTTAACAGGAAGTTCCCATATCTTCTCACAGGTTGGTTACTGGTCTTGATGTCCAAAGGCCCTTATTCCACTTCTACAATCGTACCAATAAATGGCCTCTCACGGATATTACACACCGGTATTGAGTGTCCACAAAGTGATTCATGTCCTCCTCACAGATATTACGCACCGCTATTAAGCATCCACAAATCCCCATTTCTGCCACAAGTTGCTCGGACTCAATTCTCTTCTGATCGGGTCTGATATAATAAGGACATCCTAGCCAAACATTTCTAGACATGCCCTAAGTATGTCAACCAGTAATCAGAGAAAGCGCCAAGGGGCACCATAGGAAAATGTCCCATACCACCTCCACTAGTGTCCAAAGACAGAAATACCAAAAGGGTATTCCCCATTCCCCAATCACATTGCCAATCAGTCATTCACAAGCACAACTGATAAATATAAAACATAAGTAATCATTCATACTTAATTGAATTATAGGAACAAGTACTACTATAGTTGAAGAACTACAGCAGCAATAAGATTATAAAAAGAAAACTAAATACAGCAGTAATATGATCATGTAATCTAAATCAAATACAAGTAAACAGGTGTATTAGGCTATTAGGAATCAACTGTCCTTACCTTAAGTAACTTCATAGAATTCCGTAGAATAATGAGGAAGAGGTCCAAGACTAGCAATTAAACCCTAAACAAGCATATAATAATAATTAGGAATAAGCCTAGAAGATTAGAAGTCAAATGGATTGACTCGGACGAAGAAACAAGCTGTTGTTATGGTTGGCAGCTTGGTTGGTCGATTGGGTCAGTAGACCAGCTAGTAGACCAATGGGGTAGAAAACCCTAATTTGGTCATAACTTCTTCATTTGAAGTCTGATTGCTCCAAAATTCGAAGGGGAGCTTCCTAGAACATATTAAGATTATCTAAGAAGGTCAAAGCATCAAATCATGGTCAAAAGATAGGATCTTGATTGAGCCATAAAATTAGGGTTTTATCATATATAGTCCATGGCTCTCATGGAAAAGCTAGGGAGAATAAAGATTCACCCTAAGGAAAGAATAGTAGAATTTCATAATCAAGAAAGGTGTTGGGGAGGACCCAATGAATTAAAAGTGGATTTTGGATTCCCCAATTTGGATACTCTCTCATGAGGGTTGCCCAATTTGGATAATCTCTCATGAGGGTTATCCAATTTTAACTCTCAAAATAACCTAAGGTAGGTTCACAAGGAGTAAGGGAAACATAAAATTAGTATTTCAAAATCAAGAATAGCATTGGGGAGGATCCATCAAATTAACAGAAACATTAGTTTTACCAATTTGGTTACCCTTTCATGAGGGTTACCCTAGGGTTTCCTCCTATAAATTAACCAATTAACAGATTCCCAAGGAAGGAAAAGAAAGGGATTTACCCAACCAATCATGGGGATCCAAGGAAAGGTTGTAGCACTGGTGTGAGTCATTTCCCACAATCACCAACTTGGTAGGAAAAACAATAATGAGGGAGTAATCAAGAACTCAGGCATAATCAAAAAACAAGAACATCATCATATGGTTTCAAGAATAGAGTGAATGGGGGATTCACTCTATGGCGAAGAGAATCAAAGAATAGGCCTCTACAGGTGTGTCATATCTTTCTCAAAATCAAAAGATCAGAAGAAAGAAGAGCGAATAGATCAAAGAAGAAACGAATCAATTACTAACCTTTTTTGAAGAAGAATCGACGAAGAAACCCGGACGGATGCTTGAGGATCTACCTTGGCTTTGGAGCAGAGGTTCTAGGGTTCTTCCCACGTTCTCCAAAGGCTTAGAACTGATTGTGAGTGAAAAACACGGAGTCCCCCCCCCCCCCCTTTAAATAGCATAAAAAGTCTTAAATAATCTTATAACCTTGTTTATAGGTTTTCTTTGTTTCTACTGAAAGTCTTATAATTGTTTGTGGATTGCATTTTAAAGAGCTTCTAATTATTTTCAGGTAAGGATATACATTCTTGTCTTTATGCAATGACTTGAACATGCTAAATCAATGTCTTTCTTTACTATTCTTTAATTGTATAACTTGCAGTAATTGTAGTAAGCATGCTGATCTTATTGTACACTTGTTGTTTGTAATGTTTTTGTATGTACTTTATCAATTATGATTGTGGTATGATGATGATCGGTGTATTGTGGTTCAGATGGAAATGGTATTCCATTGGGATATCTTGGCTTGAGTTATCAAAGGGTTGTGGTATGGGACACATGCTCACTAATGCCTCCAACACTATCATGACTACTGGTTGACATAATTAAGGAAAGTCTAGAATTGCATGGCTAGGTACCCCACATACTACTACCTTCCGATAGGGGAATTGAAGCTGGATGACCCGTAACGATGGTGAAATGACTCTGATTCATCCTACAGCGGTAACCAGTCAGTGCGGAGATTCAGTGGTCCACTATTGTTCATGCAATGATAGGGTTGAATATGTTAGGGTTGGACTCATGGACATCCAAGGAGCGGACCGGGTGTCGTGAGGAGTTATGAGAGCTTTTTGCCCCAACAATATGTTGATGACCATAGGGTTAGGGAGTGGAGTCCAATAGCGGTAGCCAGACCGTGAGGGTTCTCATTTCTAGGTTCCGAAGGATACGAAACCGAGTTAGTTGGTGCCATAGGAGAAATATCTAGACATCATGTAATATGTTACCATTATGACTTGCATTGGATTAGAAACTCCGACATGCGCTAGTACTCATGCCAATGGTTGTGGTAAAGAGAGTGTTGACTTAAACCCCAGCCATGGTTTGTGAGTTAGGTGTAGACTTACCCCTTTACCCAAGATCCCAACAGAGGTATCCAGTCCAAGAGTGATCAGAATGACTAGACCTACCTAGAGGAGGGTTGGTGTATATCTTAAAGCATGTCAACTGTTAGAGACTTGCATAGTTGGATCTTAGTTGCATTCATACTTTAGCATATCATACATATCGTGTATGCATTGCTGCTTGTGTTGACATATAGATGAGAATTATGTTATACTTATTGAGTTCATCAGAACTCATACCTTTTCTTTGTATGTATTATATAAACTGCACTGATGGTTGCCCAACATCAGAAGTTGGAAGTGATCCATATGAAGGAAAACCCTTTTCCTTGCTAAATTAAAAGACCAATTTTTATTTAAAGAAAAAGAAACAAAAAAAAAACTTATTTAGTCTTTTTTTTTTTTTTGGTACTGATGCATTTTTTAATACTGTAAATGAAATGCCGCCGAATGGGTGTTAACCCTAAATCTCCCAATGGGACCCTAGGCTTTTAACCGCTCAACTAACCCACCATTAATCATTTTGAATTGCTTCCGCTGAACTCATTACTTGAGCTCCCTCCATTCAATAGTTTTTTATGCAAACTACTTCCATTACTTCCATTGGGTTTATTATGCTTTAAATGGTAAGAGACTATAAATCAAAAAGAGTAGAGGTCACATATGACCTGAAACCTAAGATCAAAATTTTCACAAAGAGACCAGGTTTCGACTCATTCCAATTTTTGGGAAAGTTGATTATGGCCTGGAAACCGGAACCTTGATCATAACTTTAACAACATTATTATCACGGCCTATGAGTACTACCATTGCGAATTGCTTAGGCATAAAACGCAACACTATCCAAAGAAGCAACCATTGTCCAAGCAAGAAGCATACAAGAAGATCCACCAAAAGAGTGCATATACATTACATCAAGTACATAGATGCTACAAATCTCTTCTAGGTTTAGCAAAGGTCTACCATGAGCACTTCTCATCAACCCCCGCCACAGGTATATGATATTAGATTAGTACCAAAACCAAGTTTGGACAACTAAATTTTTTTATATACAGCGACAGTGCTCGTTTCTTCAACACACAAACATCTGGAGGAAAGACTGTTTTTATCTCCCTTCTTATTTCCAGTCCTTCCACTTTTTCAATGCATTTACAGCCTACAGAACTTGAGGCGCTGCAGCTGGAAGTTTCACCACTGGAGCTGCCATAAGGGTCACTGCTTGTAACTTGCGGGAGTCAAAGAGTGCCTACCGATGCTGACGGCACATCTCACAAACAGTAGATGACAATGTATTAGCGAAGGTACAGTGTTCACAGGACCAACAGCCTGAGTCATCCAAATTTCTGCTAGGACCACCAGATTTGGATGATGTTCCCTTGCCTCTTCCACCTCTACCCTTGCCACCTAAGTTCTTCGAGCTTCCTGCCCTACTGCAAGCACCATGGCTATCAACATCTGACAAACCATTCTCTAATGCTCGGACCAAGTTCTCAAAGTAATTCCGTGTCACACTGCACATCAATAAAAGCGAATAAATATAATATGAAACTATCGTGCAACAAAGTCCACCAGAAATATTACAACTAAGAGTTTGATTATATTGTAGCAAAGTAAATAATGTCATAAAAGAAAGGAAATGACAAGAAAAAAAAATATAACACTTGGGAACTGGTTGCCCAAGCACTTGGGTGTACCGCCCCACTACCTTGGGTCGCCTCCACGACAAATACGCAGTTCTCTTATTTGGTATGTGAATATATATATATATTGGTAGAATGATTTGACTACACTGAAGCATAGTAAATAATGTTGGAGAAAAGGGGAAATAAATAACAATAATAACATTAGGTTCTTCGGTCACCATTACCAAAACCTCAGCCTTTAAAGACTTCGTTCTCCATGCAAATAGACACTTATAATTTTGTGAATATCTTAGTTGTCCCTGCACCTGCGATTCTGTTGTAAACTGATCTCCCAGTGGAATTCACTGATTTAAGATAACCAGACTATTAATGTTGGACCTTTCTTCAGAGTCCTGATAACAGATATATTGGGTGCATTACTCTTTAATCCCACGATATGTTTCTTGGAGTAGGAAAACATAGTTTACCCTTTGGACTTGGACTTGAATAAGCTTATACTTTTCCCACTCCTATGCATCCTAAGTCTGTCAAAAAAACTGGGAATCCTCTAGCAAGTTATTTAAGTGTGCCTCTATAAGAGTTGTGGACAGTCTAGTGCCAGCAGTAGTAGATCTGTGGCAGGTGTCAGTGGTCATAATAGGGAGACTTGCCCTTGTTGCGAGGGAGACCTATTTTGGTTAGTCTTGCTACTTGCTAGTAGTTACTGATTAAACAGTTGTTTCTTTGCCAAGTTACACATGTTACCTTGTCAGCCCAGCAAGTTTTGTGCGGAATTCATTGAAGCCTGGAGTTGGGCCCTCAGCATTCAAGTAAACCTGCAGTTCCTTCTCCGCACACTGATGAAGCCTTTCTAATCCAGATTCCGCTTCACCTACCAAAGAAGCAGAAATGTAAGGTCCTACAAGACCCCTACAGAAAGTAATAACACTAATATTGAGTTTTATGGGAAAACTACCTTGTAAGTACTCAAAGAACTGTCTTTTAGCATGTTCACTCTCAGGAAGATAATATCCATAGGCATAAGTCCACTTCAGAACCCGCCTACATTCAACTATCTAAAAACACAGGTGATGTCAGAATAGATGATAAGGACGATCCAAGTCTGAAGATGATGCAGCTATTCACCTGTAGCCAGGCCTCCGTAATAAATTTGAGCTGAGACTCAGGTTGGGACTGCTTGTCACTAAGCTTTTCAAGCTGTAAAAGAGAAATTGTTCACTCCATTATTCATAGGCAAGTATTCAATTGATTGATGACAAGGTACAACAAACAAACATGAGGTAGAGAAAACAGTCTTAAACTCACGAGGACAGAAGACAATTTAATACCTCTATAATGAATTCCTAAAACCCTGTATCTCAAGCAACACATGTTTTACACCATTGGTATCTTCAAGATAAAAATAATTGTCCAGCTCGGCATGAAAGAGAAACATATTCAGTTAATATAAAGAGAAGATCATGCCTATCAGGAACCCAGTGACTTAAAACATTTAATATTTCATATTTTTTAATATTGGTTCTGGTGTACCACTGCTGAAGAAAAAACTCAACTGTTCAGGTTAGTTTGAGTTTCCAGTAAGCACATCAAAATGTCAAAACATATCATAGGACAGTGACAATCTTGCAGTAGTGGATTTCATGGCATACAAATACCTGAAAACCAGAACTTTAAATGGAACAACATGCATTCTTTGATTCCAGAAACTCAAATGGATAAAAAGGAAATCAGCTTACTTGAACAGTTTGCATTTGATGTAAATCCGCCAAAGCTTTTTGCCTCGACTGAGGAAACAAAATATAATCAAGTCAGTTTCAGTTGTTTGATTTGAAAACAAAAAGGTGGGAATGATTCAAACAAGTAAATATGAATATTAATCAATTAAATGCAACAAAACATTAACTGTGAGAAACTGCCAATGAAGAATGACATAAAAGTACAGGAGAATTCTACTGTCTATATTATCATTTCCCATTTCCCCTCTGATCATCCAACAGAGTTCCCAATATGATGAATCAGTGATGATAAACATGTGTAGAAATATCTTATCAGAATTTTCTCAGGCTAATAGGCAACATACTTGCCACTTCTTTTACAACAATCTAGCATTTCCAAATGCAAGGTAGTCGTAAGGGAATCTAACCCCTTCTTACTCAGGATAACCCAGTAGCTCCATCAATTGTTAACCACTTAGAATGCTTATTCAGACACTGTTACCAAAGCCAGATATTTACTTAGCAGCTCCATTGTTATCATGCTTAGAAAACTTATATCACTAGTTCAGGTAATTCAGAAGAATAGCATTACACATTCCTGGCATCCACTCTAATCCTGGAAGTACATCCAACTAAAAGTTAACTTATATCGACGCATGAAGTCATCAAAAAAATCAATATTTAGTCACACCAACTCATCAAATTTCAACACACAAATAGAAGAGAGTAGAACTGAAGAAGCAAGCTATTGAACGTTTGGAACAACCAAAATATAAGTTGGACTTATATGTTCTTGAACTGGATCATTTTCAGGTATGCCATATCTTACTTTTTGTTTGTAGTGTTCTTATAAAATATGATCTCATCTTAAGTAATTAATTTTCTTTCAATTAAGAGAAATGCTCTTATTCCCCAAGGATTTGACTGAAAAGGATTCTAGTTTTACATTAGCCTTGAATATTAGGTGGAGAACACCCCCTACCAAAAAAAAGAAAACAGAGAAGAAATAAAGTCGCAACAAATCTTGGATTCCCATAAATCAGACTTATGTTGAAGAGGTTATGTCCCAATCAAATCTTATGTGGTGTGTACAAACATTGTCAACATTACCTGAATTATAATATTCTTTTTTAAGGTATCAAAACAAATGAATAACCTAACCAACCAGACTTTTGGTTTAATCATTGTTTTATCATATCATATTAGATGTCTGGAATTTTTAAATTTTGCAAAACCCAAATATTAGAAAGTTTAAAATTTCACCTACCACCAAAATATCAGTTTCTGGTTCTTGAACTGAGGGATTTAACACCATATTCTTTTAGAATTTTGAATCTTAATAATTGTTGGATTCAAATAGAAGGTGTTTGCATTTCTATAAATAATACCTCAAGTAAAAGAGACAAGAATAAAATTTGAAGAGCACTGAGGTGATCAATCAAATGATATTTGGCATAAACAAATGAAAGCACTAATTTAATACCAATTAAAGGCACCCTACAATAAGGCAGCAGCCGCCTAGGCCCTAAAAATCCACCTGAACATCTAAGCAGTGCCATGGCAACACTTCAACAACTATGGCTCACACTTTCATGCAAAAGTTTTAAGGGCTTCAGGTGATTATAGTCATATTTCAATTGTATCTACATCATTTTTGAAAAAATAGAAATATAGACTTTGTCATTGCTATTTTGCGCTTTTTTATTTTGGGTTGGGTCAGCATTTGATTGTTGATTCAGAAACAATCCTATATTTTCCATGTAGTAGCATCAGGAATACCAAATCAAATTATCATTCTGAAAATCCTCGACTCCCATTGGAATGCATTAAATTTCATATCTTTGAGCTTATGGGAAAAATTCAAGTATAAAAAAGAAAATGTTAGAATTCAATAATAAAGGAATACCTACAGAACATTTTCTCTAGAAACATATAATAATAAGAAAAAGTAAATTCAATTACTACTAATTATCAAACACTGTGGGAAACAAAAATTTAATAACAATATTCCAGATGAATGAACAATTTCTTATATGCTACACAGTAAACACAGCTACAGAGGATGCCACATAAAACTACAATAATTTCATGGAACCCAACATACCGACTGGTTGGTTGCCCAGCGTTCATAATAATGAGTATATCTCTCTAAAGAATTTTTGGCCATCTCTCGTCTTTTCTCAGTCTCATCATACTGCAACCAATGGCATTAAAAAGAAAGTTACTGCAGCTCTAATCACAGCCATCATTACGTAAAGATAGTGAACAGAAACCGAAACCAAAAACAAAATCTTACAGCTCCCTCTTGCTTTGCTGTTTCATAACGGTTGCATGCATAAAAACCACCTGTTCTCTCACCATGATCTGACCATGCACCAAGGCACAGCCTAAAACCACATAAAATAAATATAAGGGGAAAAGGGATGCAGTAAAAGATAGTGTAAAACATAAAGGATGTTAAAAAGGTAAAAAACCTTCATAGAAAATTTTGACTCGGAAAACTTTACTTCTAAAATGGAATAGGATCACTAAATAGATCAAGAATGTCATACCAGCAAAACTCAAATTTACAAGGAGGCGTGCAAGTAATATGCATACAGCCCTGGTTTTTCTCAATTGGGCGCTTGCACTTGGGACAAGGCTTGGAATTAGCTAATATCCTGAAAGTCACAACAGAAAAACATGGATTATTAGACTGTATAAAACATGAAAAGAGATGAAGGCAACCTCGACAGATGTTGTTGAATGGGTAACTAACAGTTGACAACTAGGTTTCATTGAATACTAAGTACAACTTCCTTGGGTAATTTTCCTACCAGAGAGTCAGATTTGTGATAGCAGCAAGGTTATAAAAAAAACCATGGGGACCACAAAGAGGACCAACGGGCCCAAAGAGAAGGGGGGGGGGGGAGAAGAAGGCCGGGACGACAAACAAAACCGCACGTGGGTCCACTGCTGTATGGGCGCTGGTTCCTCCTCATTTTGCGCAACTAAGGTTCAAAAGCAGTGCACTAGGCTCTTGATGAATCTTGAATATCAATTTGTTGGTTGCTTTGATCAAAGTCCATCGCTGCTTCTGCCGTGTACTTGAATGCTATCAGATTAACATTTTAAGAATTGGGCTCTAGTTTGTTGCTGTGAAGATCAAACTTCGGTTCTCTGACGCAGATCAGGTCCTACAACTGGTCATACAAGCAAGGTTTGAGATCAAGGTCTCAACAGGATCCAATCCCTCAAAAAGCCGAGATCTTGCAAGATTGACCGAGATGTGGTATAAATCCCCAGTTAACTAGACCCAACTCGAGGGCCCATCTCAGTGGGTAATAGGGCACAGTTTGGGCTGGAAATTGGTATTTAGCCTATTTTAGGCTTTCTAAACAAAGTGGTGGCCTTAGATATGTGAGAACACGTGATATATGAGTTCCAACTCGACCCTTACTTTGAAACTGATGGAGTGAACATGCAGACTTAAAACATGATCTACACAACCATTTCTTGATAAATAAAAAAATAAAGGTTAAAAGTCAAATAATAAATCATGTTCACACTTTCACATTACAACATCAGGGTACTTAAAACTTAAAAGTAACACCATGTGAGTACAACAACAACAACAATAAGCCTTGTCCCAACTAAATGGGGTCGGCTACTTGGATTCTTGCCCTCCAATCAGTTCTATTCGAGGCCATGCTAGATACAAGGCCTAAGCTATACATATCATTTCTCACCACTTCTCCTAAGGTTATCTTAGGTCTACCCCTAACTCTTCTAGTTCCTTCAATATGGATTATATCACTTCTCTGTACAAGGGCATTTATAGGTCTCCATTGAACGTGGTCGTGCCACCTCAAACAACTTTCGCAAAGCTTATGACTTATGGGAGCAACTCCCAGACCAACTCTAATATGATCATTTCTTATCTTATCCATCTTAGTTTTTCCACTCATCCATCTTAGCATCTTCATTTATGCGACACTGAGTTTATCTATATGATTCTTTTTAACAGCCCAACACTCTGCACCGTACATCATAGCTGGTCGAACAACGGTCCTATAAAATTTTCCTTTAAGCTTTAATGGAATACGCCGATCACATAAGACCCCGGACGCACCTCTCCACTTCATCCACCCTATTTTAATTCTTGGGAAATCTCATCCTCTAAATCACCTCTTTTATTTATGATTGAACCTAGGTACCTAAAACAATCACTCGAGGAATCTCTTTATCATCAAGTATCACCACCTCATCATCTGCCCGATCATGACTAAAGTTACAAACTAGATATTCTGTCTGCGATCTACTAAGTTTAAAGCATGTTGATTCCAAAGCTACTCTCCATGAATCTAATTTGGCATTAATCCCTACTTAGGTCTCATCAATCAATACAATATCATACGCAAAAAGCATACACTAGGGGACCTCATCTTGAATGTCTTTGGTTAAATCATCCATTACCAGTGCAAATAGATATGGGCTTAAAGTTGACCCTTGATGTAGCCCAACTGTTATCAGGAATTCATTACTTTGTCCCCCCACTGTCTAACACTAGTCACCGAACCATCATACATATCCTTAACTATATCTACATATTTACTTGCAACACTACTTTTCTCTAGTACTTGCCAAATTAACGCTCTAGGGACTCTATCATAAGCTTTTTCTAGGTCAATAAATACCATATGAAGGTCTTTCCTACATTCTCTATACCTTTCCATAAATCTCCTAATTAAGTAAATAGCCTCCGTTGTAGATCTTCCCGGCATAAACCCAAATTGGTTCTTCATAACTGTAGTTAAGTGTCTCAAACGGGTTTCAATTAATCTCTCCCATAATTTCATCATATGGCTCATTAATTTAATGCCCCTATAGTTATTACAACTTTGAATATCTCCTTTATTTTTGTAAATTGGAACCACGACGCTTCTCCTTCATTCATCTAGCATTTTCCCTGTGCTCATAATCCTATTAAACAACTTAGTCAACCAAACTAATCCATGAGTTCCTAAGCTCTTCCATACTTCAATTGGGATTTCATCAGGACCTTGTGTCTTGCTAAGTTTCATCCTCCTTAAAGCTTCTTTTACTTCGAACATTGAAATTCTATGTATATAAGTTCGGACATTGGTGACTTGGTGAAAGGTGTAATCGTCCGAATCATAAGAAGTGTAAACATAGTTTTTGGAAAGAGGGGGAAAAAAAGGTTTGGAAAGAACACTCACCTTGCTTCGAGATTAGCATAAAAACCAGTATATCTTTGTTGTAGATAAGCTAATAGCTTGTTGATGCAGCCTACATAGAGATCCAACCAACTTTCAAACATAAAATACAGCCAAAAACACCAAAACCAGCGAAGGGGGAAGGATTGTTGAGACAAGTTGAGATCGAGTCAAAATCAAGATATCTCAACCAAGGAGGAAATTTCTATCGATATGAACATTTCAACCTTGGAAAATGTCGAAATTTCGAGGTTTCGGTCGAAATTTCAACCGAAACTGGATATTTTTTTCCTGATTCTTGAAAACTCAATTTCGAGCCTTAAATGCACTCAAATTGATTTGGATTTTTGCATACTAGCTATTTCAAGCATAATAAACACTATAAAACTACTAGTTTACTAAAAAACTACTGAAAATGTAACATCCAACATTCCAAGTATATAGTAATATCCACAACATGCTCCAAAAATTGCATACATGCTTCCACTAATACTCCACTATTTTAAAATTTAAAACAGAAATTAATTATTTTTTTTAATATATAAATATTTTTTAATTATTATTTATATATATATATATATATATATATATTAAATACAGTAAAATTACATAATTAACAGAAGGAAAAAAAAATTAATTCAACACTATCACAGCAATATGGTGTCTCAACTCTCACATACATTCATTTGAAGCTTATACATGTACTATACATATACATTTTTAGCAATATACATAATTTAGTAAATAATTTTTAGGGATAATTACTATTGGCCCTCTGTACTTTGATTTTATTACTATTGTATCCCCTGTACTTTTCAAAATTACTAATCCAACCTTCAACTTTGTCTACAATTACTATTGCCCCCCTACTGTTAAGTTCCGTTAGTTTACTGATGATGTGACATCTTTATATTTTCTCAAAAACCCCAAAATACCCTTATACATCTCTTTACTTATTTACCCTTTTGTCAAGTTATAGTAGTACCCTTAATTAACTGTGGACAAAAAAATAACTATAATCCGTTTTATTCTCAACCCAAAAAAAAAAAAAAAAAAAAAAACACCAAATAAAGAAAGAAGATTGAATAAAACTCAAATAGAAACCGAAGAGGAAGGAAAATCGAATTCAACTCAAATTGGAAACTGCATATCACCTAAAATGTTTTCAAAATAAATGAAGTTTAGTGAAGGTGGGAAACCAAATTGGATTTGGATTTTGCTCTTTTCTTTAATTCAAAATAAATGAAGTTTAGTGAGGGTGAGAAACCTAATCGGATTTGGATTTCGCCCATTTTTTTAATTCAAAATGAAGCTTAGTGAAGGCGGGAAACCAAATTGGATTTGGATTTTGCCCATTTCTTTGATTCAAAATAAATGAAGTTTAGTCAATGTGGGAAACCAAATCGGATTTGGATTTTGCCCATTTCATTAATTCAAAATAAATGAAGTTTAGGGTAAATTTGACATTTAATCTGGTTTTTATAAATGGGGTAGCATCGTCTTTTGATTTCTTAATTTTAATGAAGGCCAAATTAGACATTACATATTCAAACTTAACAGCTACTTAACACCGTTATAAGGAAGGGGGGCAACTGTAATTTTGTAAAGAACAGGGTTTTATTAGTAATAAAATCAAACTACAGGGGGGCAACAGTAATTATCCCTAATTTTTAATAACAGAAAAATTAAAAAAATAGTAGGAAGAATCAAAAAATAATTTTGACACTACAAATTCATAGATCAACACTCTAAAGTAAACATATATAAATTTGGAAGCAATCTAACATGATTTAAGGCACAAATAAAACAAAAATAAAAAAATGAGGAAGTTGGTTACTCACTTTGCAAGATTTGAGAAAATGCACAAATGGAGGAGCAAATCAAGTGTTTGATGGAAATGGAATACTAGAAATTAGGTGTAAAAGGGGATGAAAACAAGAGAAATCAGCAAAAAATTCAAACACAGCTCGAAATGGCTCTGGCAATATGGCTCGGTAGGTCGAAATTCCGTCGGTATGTCGAAATTGGGTCGAAACAAGGTATTTTATAACTTACGCAGGTATCATTTCGGCCCGATATGGGATCGGGCCGAAATATCGACTCGTATCGACCGAAATATCGGTCGATACGAAACGATACATGATACATTTCGTGCCTATACCTGTATTTCATTTCAATTTGGAATTTTGCAGGCATTTCGTCGACCGAATTTTTTTCCATGATCTCAACTCATCTTGACTGAGCTAGGGTATTTATATAGATTAGGTTAACCCAATATCTTGCAAGATTCAAGATTCTGAACCCAGATCCCAGTTGAGGTATTGTATTTTTTTTTTTTCCTTGGGGAGGGGTATTGACTCAACTAGCATATCTTGTCTCGAGAGGTCTCAAAAAAATGAAATGTCGACCAAGATCTCGCAAGTTGCAACACCTCAAACCATGCATACAAGTTGGGTTTAATTCTGGCCCATATTCTAAGCCATCAAATTAGCTTGATACTCGACCACAAACCACCATGGCAAAATCAACAGTCCAAAGAAGAGATTTGAAATGTTTCTGATTTAAGGGGAAATTATTTTCAGATCTATTAGGCTACCATGCTGCAGCCCACAAACAATTTGGGAATCTTTTTTAGTGGAATAAGCCTAGGGATGGAATATGTATGTGTTGGACCTTCAATCCCCTAGTTGACCTAAAAATAGGCTTTGCTTTATTGTCCTAGAATGGGTTTCCAAGGTTGCACACGAATTTGGTATTAGCTATTTAGTATGTTTCGGAGTCAAGCCATAGTTCATTTAGTTCAATTGAAAAACAAAAGTAGATCCCAACTTCTAAAATTATTCTAGACTTTTCAGCCCCATTTTGGACTCACAAGGGGGTGGAGAGATGACCTTTTCGACCCTTGTAGGGTTTGCCACCCTATAGGGCTGCCAACTAAGGTCTGGTTTGCGCCCAAACTTTACGTTGCCCCATGGTTGCTGTGGAATTTCGTGATTGATTAGGTATTTTAGGTTAGTTTAAATTCAGTAGGATGAGGGAATGCTATTCCTAGAATAAAGGGATTCAGTTACAGCTAAATTGACTTCTATTTAGGTTTAGTTTCTTTTCTTAAGAGTCCTAAATTATTGTAGCCTTGTTTTTAGGGATTCCTAGTTTGTTCGGGAGAATATTTCTTCTTCCCTTATACATGTACCTGTAATTTCTCTTAACAAAATAAGAGACATTTTTCCCTAATTAACTGCATGGTGTCAGAGCAATAGATCTGAACCATTGTCTCTCACTCTCCAAACTCTCAACCATTGTCTCTCACTCTCCAAACTCTAAACCATCATCTCTCACTCGCCAAACTCCCATGGCTACCAAAGAGAAAATCTCTTCTTCATCAGAAATCACATCGATTTCTAGAAATCATGGTGCCAACAATCATGGCAGCACAGACAGCATGCAACTTCAAATTACTAGACACAAACTCAATGACAACAATTACATACAGTGGTCATGATGTACATCTCTGAGAAAGGAAAATATGAATAACTTACAAGTGGACTCACTCCTCCAAAGACCAAAGATCCAAAATTCAGAAATTGGAAGATGGAAAACAACATGGTCATGTCTTGGCTGATCAACTCAATGACCAATGAAATTGGTGAGAATTTCTTACTCTATGGCTCAGCTCATGAGATCTGGGAAGCAACTAAAGAGTTCTACTCGAGCAAGGAGAATACCTCAGAGATTTTCAAGATTGAATCAAAACTCCATGATCTTTGGCAAGGAGATCTCTCAGTCACTCAATACTACAATACCCTCACTTGATATTGGCAAAGATTGGATGTGTTTGGAGAACATTAATGGCGTTGCTCAGATGATGCAAACAAATTCCGTGAGATTATTGAAAAAAAGCGGATATTTAAGTTTCTAATGGGACTCCCTAAGAATCTTGATGAGGTTCGAGGACGAATTCTAGGAATGACAAACATTAGAGAAGTATTTTCTGAGGTTTGTACAGAAGAAAGCAGAAAAAAGGTGATGCTTGGAGAATCCACCGTAGTTTCAGCCAATGAAAACTCTGCCCTAGATCCAAGTGGAACACATTCTCATAACAGCGACAATGGACAACGGAAGGGAAGACCATGGTGTGACTACTACAAGAATCC
The DNA here is from genome assembly GCF_041222555.1 of Hakea prostrata. Taxonomy (NCBI): domain Eukaryota; kingdom Viridiplantae; phylum Streptophyta; class Magnoliopsida; order Proteales; family Proteaceae; genus Hakea; species Hakea prostrata. The sequence goes on along the minus strand of NC_142607.1, from coordinate 51,300,801 downwards.
AGGTCATTCACGTGACAGCTGCTGGAAAATCCATGGCAAACCAGCGGTCAACCTCCTTCCACCGATGCCAATCCTTTCAGCAAAGAACAACTTGAAATGCTGCAAAGGATGCTCACTCAACAAAATTCCGCCATCAGAACAGGATCTTTAGCTCAAAAAGGTAGGTAACTTCTCGTGTGCACTGATTGCAAATTAAGAAAAACAAGACTTGTGGATTGTAGACTCTAGGGCATCCAATCATATGATTGGAGATGCAAACCTCTTCAACGAGTATAGCCCATGCTATGAGAATCTCACAGTAAAAATAGCAGATGGGTCTCTCTCTAAAGTGGTAGGAATAGGTTCTATCATTATCTCAAAGGACCTCACTCTAAACTCTATTCTTCATGTTCCGAAATTGGACTGCAATCTTTTATCAGTTAGTAGACTTGCTATGAGAATCTCACAGTAAAAATAGCAGATGGGTCTCTCTCTAAAGTGGCAGGAATAGCTTCTATCATTATCTCAAAGGACCTCACTCTAAACTCTGTTCTTCATGTTCCGAAATTGGACTGCAATCTTTTGTCAGTTAGTAGACTTACTCGAAATCTTCATTGTGTTGCTAAATTCTTCCCAAAAACTAGTGAATTTAAGGTTTTGGATTCGGGGAGGATGATTGGCAGTGCTAGGATATGCTCAGGCCTTTTCCTTCTACAAGTCGAGGAAACTTCTAGAGGGCAAACTCACAATGTAGTGTGTGTTCAGTCTACAAGCCAGATCAGTAAAAATTCCCTTTCCCTTTCTAGTTCAAAAAAGGATGGTGATATAATGTTATGGCACTATCGTCTAGGACATCCTAACTTCATTTATCTTCAAAAGATGTTTCCCTCTTTGATCAGCAATAAAAGTCCTGAAAATTTTTCAATGTGAAGTGTGCCCATTCTCAAAACATACTCGTGGTTCCTATCCTAGCATTCCATATACGGCATCACATCCTTTTTCTATGATACACAGTGATGTATGGGGACCTTCTAGAGTCAAAAACCTCACTAGTAATAGATAGTTCGTATCTTTTGTTGATGATCACACTAGAATCATATGGTTGTTTCTAATGAAAGAAAAATCTGAAGTCAATTCTATTTTTAAGCAGTTTAACACTATGATTCAGACAATTTCAAACCAGAATTCAAGTGTTAAAAGCTGACAATGTAAGAGAGTATTTTGACACTGTTCTGGGGAATACTTGGTACAAACCACGAATTATTCATGTGAGTTGTTGTGTTGATACACCCCAACAAAATGGGGTTGCTGAGAGAAAGAACAAACACCTTAAAGTGGCTCGATCCCTAATGTTTACAACAAATGTTCCTAAACTTTTTTGGGGGGAATCCATTTTGACTGCTGCCTATCTCATAAATAGGATGCCTACTAGAGTTATGAAGTTCCGAACACTGCTCCAAGTTCTTCTTCAATCCTATCCAAACACACCCACATTCTCTCTACATAGAAGAATACAACCGTTCCTAAACTTTTTTGGGGGGAAGCCATTTTGACTGCTGCCTATCTCATAAATAAGATGCCTTCCAGAGTTTTGAAGTTCCAAACACTGCACCAAGTTCTTCAATCCTATCCAAACACCCACATTCTCTCTACTCTTCCTAGAAGAATATTTGGTTGTACTGTAATTGTTCAAATTCATACACAACATAGGAGCAAACTTGATCCAAGAGCAATCAAACGCATTTTTGTTGGGTAATCCTCAAACCAAAAAGGCTATAAGTGTTATTCCCCAACCACTCAAAAATTTTACAATTCTATGGATGTCTCTTTCTTCGAACAAACAACTTTCTACAAAACTGATATTCAAGGGGAACCTTAATTAGGAATATCAGGTTTGGGATATTGCATCCAGTGAGCCATCATCTTTGAGAAATACGAGCCCATCTTACATCCATATCCAAACTGAATCTGAATCAGAAAATTCATCTCAGCAAAAACCATCAGAAAATTTATTTCAGCAAAAACCAAATCCACAACTTCCTAACCTAAGTGTTCCGATGGCTCAAAGTGAACCTGAAACTGAGTCTCAAACACCCCTACAATCACAACCTGCAGCTATCAATGAGTTTTGAGCCTACTCTAGGAGAGAAAAGACCCAAAACGGGAAAGAGCTGCAGATACCTGATCAAGGTCATGAATCCAATCTGGTTCCAGAACCACAAAGTTGATCAAGTAACAGTGGTACAAAATGTGTTCAAATCAATTCTCTTATTGATGATAGGCCTCTTGCTTTGAGAAAAGGAAAAAAGGTTGTGTACTGAAAAGGGTGTCAATTGCATACCGAAACCGCTTAATCGTACCGAACCACGCCGTCTAAAACCACATCGTACCGCACCATTCAAAATTCAGTACGATACGTACCGAAACTGAATTTCTTCAGTACAGTTCCGTTTTCAGATACTCATATTGTTGGAATGTACTGAAACTATACCGAATTGTTACCGTACCAAATTCAAGGATATAAATGTAATTTTACAATTAAAACGCTTTATCTTTACCCTATCCTTAATTAGATTTATTTGATTTGTCCTTCACTCATCTTCTTAGATTTACTTGTTTTGTTTCTATTAATTAGATTTACTTGCTTTGTCTCTGTTAATATCAAATTATATCGATTGTTTGATCACAATTTCATTAGGATCTTAATGAACTAATAACAAAAGTGGCATGGGTTCGTTTGTACCAAAATTGTATCGCACTAGATACCATGTTTAACCGTTTTCTCGCACCGATTTAATACTGAACCGTTTTTGCAAATACTGAAACCGTACCATACCATGTAAATTTGGTATGGTATGGTTCTGGTTTTCGGTATCCAAAGTTAGTATCGTACCGAATTACCAAAACCGTACCGATTGACACCCTTATGTACTGATCATCCTATTCATAATTTTGTTTCTTATCAAGGTCTGTCACATAATTACCATGCCTTTATCAGCAATCTTGACAAAATACAGATTCCAAGTTCTATTCATGAAACTCTCAAAGTATCAGAATGGAAGGCAACTATCTGGGAAGAAATTCGTGCATTAGAAAAGAATGGAACCTGGGAGATATCTGATTTACCATCAAAAAAAACTCAAGCAAATGGGAGTATCAACACATTTAAAGCGAGATTGGTTTCTAAAGGTTTCACTCAATCCTATGGGATTGACTACCATGAAACTTTTGCCCCTGTAGCCAAACTAAATACTGTTGAATGTTGTTTTCACTTGTTGCCAATCTTGACTAGCCTTTATATCAAAAAGATATAAAAAAAAATGCATTTCTTAATGGAGATCTAGAGGAGGAAGGATACATGGAGATACCACCTAGGTTTGAAACTCAAGCAACCAACAACAAAGTCTGAAACTCAAAAAGTCATTGTATGGGTTAAAGTAGTCACCGAAGGCTTGGTTTGATAGGTTCACAAGAGCAGTGGAAGATTTGGTTATGATCAATGCCATCACACTATGCTTGTTAAGCACTCACCAAAAGGAAAAAGGGCAATACTTTTTGTGTATGTGGATGATGTTATACTAACTGGAGATCATGACAATGAACTACAACAACTCAAAAGTTTTCTAGCAAAAGAGTTTGAAATCAAAGATTTAGGCAATCTCAATTACTTCCTTGGCATGGAGATAGCACGGTCAAGGAAAGGAATCTCAGTCTCACAGCGCAAGTATGTACTAGATCTTTTAAAAGAAACAGGGATGCTTGGATGCAAGCCTACCGATACTCCTATGGATTCCAATTCAAAACTGGAAATCAAAGGTGAAAGTGCACCCATTGATAAAGGAAGGTACCTAAGATTGGTTGGGAAACTCATTTATCTCTCACATACCAGGCAAGACATATGTTTCGCTGCAAGCATGGTAAGTCAGTTCATGAACTGACCGAGAAGCACATGGAAGCAATTTAAAGGATATTGAAGTACTTAAAGATGACACCTGGTCTTGGATTGTTTTTCAAGAAGATAGAAGACAAAGATGTAAAAATCTTCATTGATGCAGCTTGGGCAGGACCTATAACTGATAGACGATCAACCTCAGGATATTGCACATATGTGTGGGAAAATCTAATCATCTGGCGAAGCAAGAAGCAATCAATTGTGTCTCGAAGTAGCGAAGAAGCAAAATTCAGAGCGTTGGCTCATGGGATATGTGAAGGAATATGGCTTAAAAGGATATTAACTAAACTAAAAATCCAGATGGCCGAACCAATAAAATTGTTCTATGACAATCAATCCACAATCAACATTGCAAAGAATCAAGTGCTTTATGATAGGACAAAACATGTGGAGATCGACCGACATTTTGTGAAAGAGAAGATAGATACAAGCATGATATCACTCATATACATCCCAACCTATCAGCAAGTTGCAGATATCTAACTAAGGTTATGCCCAAGAAGATGTTTGGAATACTTAATTGCAAGCTAGGTTTACTTGACATCTACACCTAGCTTCAGGGGGAATGTGGAATTTCATGATTGTTAGGTATT